>NC_079321.1:50716078-51047467 GCF_029931775.1 Euleptes europaea | reverse complement strand
ACACAATTTTGCCTACAACACTGCTACTCCTCTGGAACCTCAGAGTGATGCCACTGGTGACCTGCTTCCAGTCGTTCTGTTTCTTATACCAAACATTCATTAGAAACTAAGCTGCCCACCTACCCTGCTGCCCTGACTTGGATATCTTCTCCACCCCCGTCTCTTCTATCACTCAGTGCTGTGTGCTCTTTTCTTCAGCACTCCTTTTCACCAGTCCCAACAGTCATGAACTGCTGCCTCTTTCAGTCCCCTAACTATCCTTCTCACAGTTTCCCACTTCTAAGGCCACTGCCTATACTGTCCTGCTACCTTCACTGAGCCTTCATCCTGGCTCCACAGTTGGGTTACTGGCTCCAGGTCGGGAAATACCCGGAGATTTTGGGGTGGAGTCTGAGGAGGGCTGGGTTTGGAGAGGGGAGGGACTTCAATGCCATAGAGTCCAATTGCCAAAGCGGCCATTTTCTCCAAGGGAACTGATCTCTGTCACCTGGAGATCAGTTGTAATAGCGGGAGATCTCCAGCCACCACCTGGAGGTTGGAAACTCTATTCCACAGACTCTTCACACTCAGCAGTTTTCCATCTTCCCACATCTATCTTGGCTTCCTTCTGTCATCCCTCCTGTTAACGCAATCCTGTTATCTTGAGGAGTCCTGCGTTGAAAAATCTATACTCTATTTAGCCTGCTATCTTAAACAAAATGAATTTCAGACCTTGGCTGGTTCCACATGGGAGCATGAAATAGCATTATTGCCCTGGTGGCAGCAACTAGCAGAGTGGAGGTATGCAGGGATGGTGTCCACATGGCCCATCCCTGGGCCGCATGCTGATGGCACCACCCCTCCCAACCTACTTTCCCCTTAGTACCTCATTGCACAAGCTCACTGACCCAATGAGAATCTTGCTGGCTACATTAGGGTCCGACAATTTTTTTTAAAACCCATTTTGAAGTTGCCAAGCTCTACCATGGATTGGCTGAAGGCAGAGACTCCATGCGTAGGCTCTGTACCCAGCTACTGCATCATTTCCCTTTTAAATTGGAGCAAAGGTGGTTTCATTTTGCTCCAGCTTGAAGGAGAAAGCCCTACGATCCTCACAACTTGAGCTCAGAAGGGGCACGATGTCATGAGGAGGCCAGAGCATATTGTGTTCCATCTAGATGAAAATCCCCATTCGGAAGCAACTCTTGATTCTTTGTCACATTCCATAAAAAACTGAGGATTTTGCTGTGATTGCAGTGATGAATAAATGGTCCATACAAGCAGTTGTGAACATTTGAAAAGTACTGAGAGAAAAGTCTTGCTCAGAGATGGGCCATTTTCAATTGGATTTTTATAACCAAAAAAACTTCCTCCCTCCAGATGACCCCAGCTGTATTTGGCCCTGACTGAGGTTGCGGTGTGAGGAAAAGCATGGATGGGTTGCTGCCTTTTTGAACTCATTCTTCCAGGGGTTTCAGATTTAGCTGGAGGAGATAAGAAGTTGACAAAAATGGAATGAAAATCAGATATGCAGTGATGACACTGTGCCAATGGAATTGAGAGAATTGTCTGTTGAGTTGCCAGGTCCACAGAAGACCAGGTGACCCCCCTAGTTTCACACAAGGATCTGGGAGACCCCGGCTCAAATAACCCACTCTGCCATGGAAGCTCACTAGGTGACCTTGGAGCATTCACACACACTCAGCCTGACCTACCTGACAGGATTGTTGTGAGGATAAAATGGAGGAGAGGAGAATGATGTAAGCTTAGGGTTTGCCAGATCCCTCTTCGCCATCGGCGGGAGGTTTTTGGGGTGGAGCCTGAGGAGGGCGGGGTTTGGGGAGGGGAGGGAATTCAATGCCATAGAGTCCAGTTGCCAAAGTGGCCATTTTCTCCAGGTGAACTGATCTCTATCGGCTGGAGATCAGTTGTAATAGCGGGAGATCTTCTGCTATTACCTGGAGGTTTGCAACCCAATGTAAGCTGCTTTGGGTCCCCATTGGGGGGAAATGTCATGGTATAAATGAAGTAAATAAATATCGGGGGTGGGGGCAGATAAAAGAGAGGTTGGTTAGTGCATGAGAATGAGAGAAGGAAGAAGGGAAAGGTGAGGATATGGGGGCTGCCAGGAAGAGGAAAAAAAGAAATAGTGTGGGAAGGCAATGCACGGGGAAAGTGAAATGCCCCCTGAAACCCCTTTCAGGTTCCCAACCACACAACTGGGCCTGGTGGGCCTCACTGCACAACTCCTGGACTGAGGCTGAAGGCAATGGGACAGGTAATGGTAGGTTGGCTGGTGGTTGGGAAGCCAAGAAGGAAACAGGAAAAGGGGAAAGGCTATGGGGACTTTCAGGGAAGAGAAAGAGGAAATAGTGAGGGAAGGGAAATGAAATCCCCCAAACAAGTCATTCTGGATCCCCTGCTTGTTCCTTACTAATCTGTTTGCTGTTCATGTATTCCATCTTTTGGTTTTTCCTATTCTTTGTGCGAAATGTGAGCCAGCCAGGCCCAGCCAGGGCAAGAACCATGGGGACAGAGGCTGGGGTACCCAGCTAGCAGCCAGCCATGGTGGCTGGAGTTTGGGGCACCCACCACAGACCTTCCTGTGGGAAGGTGTGGCCCGAGATGGGCTGGCAGGCAAGTGAGAACAAGGCTCCAGGGAGGGGTCAACTGTTGGGCTGGGCCTTAAAAGCAGTGAGATGACACACCTGGGGATGGCCGGTGAAGGAAGAGGGGATCAACACTTTATAGCCCAGGCTGTAACTGCAGCCTGTTGGGGCCAAACTAGGCAGGGCCGAGTGGAGTGCTAATTTTACCTCATGGAAGTTCGACCTCTTCCGAGTTTGCTGTGACCAGCTACCCTGCAAGTGAGTTGGGAGAAGCCCACCTCATGTGACAACTTGCCTTTTACCAGTTCTTCATTTATCATGCAGTTAGATTGTTGGGCTTTGTAATGTCATTTTGCATTCATAATGCTTTAATAAACTACTTTCCCATATCAGTTAAATCCTGGAGTTTGTGACTTCCTACTGGCAGTCCTTACCTACTGTGTAAGTCTGAATCCTGGTTAATACCTCCTGTCTCTGGGATTTTTGTCCCACCCCAAATTACCTTCCAACCTGTTACCCTCAGGTGTCACATTGTCAATATTCCCCACATTTGCCAACATGGATAATCGTCCTCCTTCGGCCATTATAATATTCACAAATGTTAAATGACATCTCAGTGACTCAGCCAACAATGGGGGAAGCTACGTGACAATCTTATCATATCTGTTACAGTGAATATCTGAAGTGTACTGGTGGTTGACATTCGTATGTGAATGTTAACAAAACCAGGCAAATATAATGAATGCCCCAAAATTCAGAGATATGCCAATGGATACTGACAGTCAGCTAATTGTAACTGTCATCATTCACGATTGCATGCTCAAAAAGTGTGGAAATATCTGTTCAGACATTCATGAAATTCATCTGGTATTGTCAACCTTCACCACGTTTTGAAGATATACTATAACATATGTAAAATGTTACAGTTCTTAAGATAATGTTCAGTCGTGGCTTGTCATCCTTTCACAGAGTCTTCAAAACAAATACTTAACATTGTGTATACTATGCCTGTCTCCCAGAGGTAATGAAAGAAAAGCTTACGTTTTGTTGTACAACAATAGTAAATGAAGCAGTGCTCCAAATCTCCAGACTCCAACATATGATGATGAAGCACTACCATTTAAAATGCCACATTAAGCTTGACTCATTAGTAGTATTAACATATTCGTTATAAACATCCTTGTAACAACATTTTAAAATTTCCTCTCTTTCATTTAGCTATCAGAGAAAAGAGTGTGGCATCCTTACTCTTTGTACTCATCTAGCTGTGGGACTGGGTAACCGAACTATTTCATATCATGTATCCTTTACATGCCCTGACCTGGATGGCCCAGGCTAGCCTGATATCATCAGATCTCCGAAGCTAAGCAGGGTCAGCCCTGGTTAGTATTTGGATGGGAGACCACCAAGGCTGCGACTTGATGGCACTTTACACACACACACACACACACACACTTGTGTAGCACTATATTGAAGACACATTTGAAAATGTTTGAAGCATAAAGGTATTTTTCAAGTGATCATTTCTTCTTCCTTGGTGATTCGTAAGTCACTTACTATTTATCAGCTTGACACCTTATTCATAATCACAAGATATAAACCAGTCAGTCTAAGTTTCCTATTAACATCTGCTCAGTGGCTAATTATGAAATCACCAAAGGTGTACTACTTGTGTGTGTTTGTACCTGACATCCAATCCCAATTCAAAACTATCATTAGAATATCTGGAAGGACAATATGTCAGATTGGACCTTCCTCCAGGCACACTTCGCTTGTACCTGTTCATCTTCTTAGATAACTGTATAATTAGGATGCAAAGTCCACATGACAGAATCACTGTTAGTGATGTAGAGTTCTTATAAAAAATACGCTCAGCTTAGAGAAATGTAATGCAATATAACAATGCCTGGTAGCTTGACATTTAAGACCAAGTTTATTTGCAGTATAACTCGCTGGATTGTACGTTTCTTAGGGAATAATAGGTTTCTTCCTTTATGTTTTGCTTCAGCTTGTGGTATAGATATTGCAAGAGACTCCACACTTGATCTATTTTATTAACGAAGATATACATATGAAGCTGCCTTACACTGAGATACAACTTTGCTCCATGTGGTCCAGTATTGTACAAATAAACAACAGCTCTCAAAGGTCTGAAGCAGAGGTCTCCTTTTGAATCCTGCAGTTTACTAGGGGTGTTGGGTAAAACCTGGTGCAGAAATGCTGTTGCTGGAGGGGGCATGCCTGGGCTGAAGGGGCTTTGGAAGCTGACTACCTAAGTTCCGCCCCCGGGAACACCCCCCCACCGGTGCCGCATATCTCTTCTGGGACTTAGGTCCTGGAGAGACTGCGGCGTCAGAGGGAAAGCATGCAGAGTGGGCAGCATGCAGAGTGGCATCATTCCACAGCGCCCAGGTGCCAACGAAACCGCCCCCGCCACCAGCATAAGTGCCTCTTATTCCGTAATAAGAGGCCACTTACATTCGGCCCCCCACCTCAGGAATGCACTGTTAATCCTCGTTTAACATTCAGGTTGTGTGCAGGGAACAAACTCCAGTTTGCCCAGGGATTCTGATGTCACAGCAAATTGGAGTTTGTTTGCAGGCTTTGAAAACCAGGAAGCTTTCAATTACACTTCGTGCATGAGGGGAAGGGAGGAGGATGTAAGCATGACAGAAAAGCTGTGTTTAGACCCATGGTCAACAAACAGAGGATTGTTGAGATGTCTGAATATAGCTAGTATACATTAAACAGTATGCATTAATGTTACATTAAAGTAGCATCTAATTATTGTTGACTTCATGTTAAATGGTGTCTTTGTGAATCATGGACATGATTCAGCCAAATGTAACCACTTTTCTGCCTCATTGACTTCAGTAGGAGAAAGTTTATCATATGCTTACCACCCTTATCTAAATAAGCTTTACTTTGGCTGGGTCATGTAGTATCTGTTATGTACTATCTCTTACATCTCATTCATTAAAGCAGCAGCAGCTGGGGACAACATGACAACGGAACTGCTGCAGCACCTCCAATGAGTTTTTGCAGCTGTTGCAGATGAAAAAGTGTTGTTTTTTTTAAACCCGAAAATGGGGGGAAAGGCCCCATAGCAAAAAGCGATGCTGTGCCACCAAAAAGGTGGCACAGCAACAACGTTGCATTAAGGGGCGTTTCCAGGCCAAAAGGGGTTAGGAGGGGGTTAGGAATCTGCCTAATGGCAGCTCTGCCCCCCAGAATGCCCCAGGAATGCCTGCAGGGATGCTGATGTGGGGACTTGCACTAGAAGAATGGCAGTGGGAGGCCACGCCAGCGTCCGGGGGCCATGCTGCCACCACAGTCCGGGGGGCTGGCGTAAGTGCCCCTACAACGGCATCTGTGCCAGTTTGCAGGGTGCAAGTGGCACAGATGCCAGCGTAGGGGTCATGCTGCCTTGTAAGGCCATTGCCCCCCCTTCAGGAATGTACCGTAAGTGTCATGACTTGAGCTAACTTAAAAATTCAACATTGTGATAGTAATCCTAAACAGAATCCCACTCAAGTCTATTCAATGGCTCAATCCCTAGAAAGTGTTCTTAGGATGGCATTGTTACTCATGTTTTTCTGGATTTGAAACCAGCGCTCTGAGGATCATTTAATGCCACCTTTCATATGTAATCGATGCTTTCCACAGTTCTTTTTGTTTTAAATAACAAAAGGTGTTAGAAACTGACAGCACAATCTTGGGGGGTGGGTAGCTGTACCACAGCTGGGAACAGCACAGCCAGGCGCAGCTGAGCCACCTCCTAAGCGGCTAGCTACGCTGCGGCAAGCAACCTGACAATGATGCTCCCCTAGCCCCCGTTGAACTGCTGTGTCCATGGGCTGCGCCTACATTTTTGCTGGCATAAATTTGCATTGGCAAAATGTAGGTGTTCCCATGTGGAAAGGGCTCAGGGAGCTGACTAATGCCATCCCCAGCCCCGGGCACACCCCCTTTGGTGCTGGGGCAAGCCCCTGCACTGGAAGTGCACCGGTGTGCGTGGCTGCTGCGGCTGTGCCAGCACCCATACGTGGCACTGCCGTGCCGCTCCCTGGCACAAGTGCCCAGTGCCATTGTAAATGCCCCTTATGCCAGCACAAGTGGCATTTATGCCAGTGCTGGGGTCACGCCACCTTTGTAGCACTTTCGGAGGGGGGGATTGCACTGAAAGTCTATTATTGACAATAAATAGAAGACTGGATGAATCTGGGAAGATGCAGGAAAATGCACTAGATGGCTGAGAAATTATGTTGCTTTTCAACAGATGGCAGCAGTTAATTGTGAAAATATAACAAGAACATTCTTTGTGGTTTTTAATGATGCACAATCATGCAAATAAGCAAATCAGTTTCTGATGCTTGCAGATATATTAGAAATAGCAAATTGACATTCTTTTTTAAAAAGAACTGAAATCATTAGGGAGTGTATTTCATGCAGCATTTTAATTAGTGGCTGCAAGTGGAATTATATGCTAAACAGTAGAGTACTTACACTGAACAGATTTAAAGGAATTATACAATTATAGGCAATCATGGTAATTAGTTTTAAAAGTGACAATAATTAGGTGAAATCCATTTAAAACCAAAGATAATGCAAATGAACTATTTTAAACAGCCCCATTTTATTAACGAAAATGCTCCCAAATACACTGTAAAATTGGCATTTGTGCTTACACGTGCACGTAAACCATAGGTGGTTGCATATTTTGTGAATTCCTTATTGCTGCACGGTTTGTAACTATTAAGCGTCGACAAAGTCCACAGTAGTGAATCTTAATTATGCATTCTGTTTGATGAATGCATTGTTCTGTGTGCTGAATGAAACCGAATGAAATTAGGCTTGCTAATTTAAAACCTGGGGTCTATGTCTGCTGCTTTTAACACCTCTGGAAAAGCAAGACATTTTCCATGCCTCCGGCCTCCTGCCAAGATCCATGCAGAAACAGTGCTCTCTCTCACCTACTGTGGACCACGACTACACTTGCTTGTCACTAGTGAGGATATGAATATAGGCTTGTGGGACACTGCAGAGTCCTTGTCCTGCAAAATGTCTTGCCCTTTCTGGAGCTTATAAAGCAAGAGACTGTTTGGGACATGGTTAAATGAAACAGACACCACCTTTTTCTTATATAAACTGTGGATACTTTTTCTGATCTCCATATTAGTACAATGACTCAGATCTTGTTTGAGGGCATCTGGAACATAGTGGTTAGTCTCAAGGCTGACTTGTTTGTGCTGTGTGTGTAAAGTGCCTTCAAGTCGCAGCCGACTTATGGCAACCCCTTTTGGGGTTTTCATGGCAAGAGACTAACAGAGGTGGTTTGCCAGTGCCTTCCTCTGCACAGCAACCCTGGTATTCCTTGGTGGTCTCCCATCCAAATGCTAACCAGGGCTGACCCTGCTTAGGTTCTGAGATCTGACGAGATCAGGCTAGGCTTATACATTTTTTAAAAATCTGGTAATAAGTGGTTGGTGCAGCATATTTTGACAGGGAATTGCACAGGACAAGAGTATATAAAGGTAAAGGTAAAGGTCCCCTGTGCAAGCACTGGGTCATCCCTGACCCATGGGGTGATGTCACATCCCGACGTTTCCTAGGCAGACTTTGTTTACGGGGTGGTTTGCCAGTGCCTTCCCCATCTTCCCTTTACCCCCAGCAAGCTTGGTCCTCATTTTACCGACCTCGGAAGGATGGAAGGCTGAGTCAACCTTGAGCCGGCTACCTGAACCCAACTTCCGTCGGGATTGAACTCAGGTTGTGAGCAGAGCTTGGACTGAAGTACTGCAGCTCACCACTCTGTGCCACGGGGCTCCTTCACGAGTATATGGGGAGAGAAAAAATGTACTTCTTTACTTTATTTCTTAAGAGCACTAGCAACATTAAAGTTCCTTCCTTGTGTAATGACAATGAATGAATGGCTGTTTTTTCCTCCTTCACCTACTATACATATCCTTCCTCCATCCTATTTCATGTATATTGAGTGCTGTGCATATTGTTTACCTAGTGACAGTGACATGTATGCAGCCACACAGTTTCTCTGACAGAATGGTGTTTCTGGCTGCAGAAGAAAGACTAGCGATGTGGAGGTACTCTCTGTGTGTGTTTGTGCTTAGGTTTCACAAAAATACCCCAATATCCTTAGCTCTCCTAATTGCTGTTATGTTCTTAATCTTTATTGGCGCAATGCCGCAATAAATGTACTGAACTGAACTTAGCTATCTTTCTCCCCCCCCCCCATGGATTGAACATCTATTTAGTGACCCAGTAGGGCAACTGGGCCACCGTCGGCACAAATAATTCATGAGCTCGGATCACTAGCATATTGTGCGTAGTGACAAATTTGATTTATGCTTACAGTTCTGATTCACACGAACCTATATTTTTAAAATATCAAAACCAGAACTGCAATGGCTAAAGCAAGCACATTTAGATTAGAACTCAGCATCTGCCATGTTGGTTTCTACAGCAGTAATTCTATATGCAGCATTTTTTGATCCTCAATTATCTGCATGGTTCAGATGTCATCATCTATGAAATATGGTTACAATATACAATAGGTACTGTAGCACCGCTAAGTTGATCCCTGTGTCAGAGGAGGCTAGTAAAAAACTAGTGAAGAGTATTATTCTACATATGTACAATTACAACATGAGTTCCAGGTAGGGTTGCCAGCCTCCAGGTGGTGACTGGAGATCTCCCGCTATTACAACTGATCTCGAGGCAACCTGGAGAAAATGGCTGCTTTGGAAGTTGGACTCTATGGCATTATACCCCATTGAAGTCCCTCCCCTCCCCAAACCCCACTCTCCTCAGGCTCCACCCCCAAAATCTCCAGGTATTTCCCAACCCGGATCTGACATCTCTAGTTCCAGGGTAAGAGACCCTTTGTCTGTAGTATACATAGTTGCCAGTTTGCCACAATAATTCTCCTAGGGAAAAGGAAAGACAAATACTTTATTACCTTATTCAAGATACAAACTAGAAAGAAAGGAAGCAAAATGGTGGCAGTCAAGACAATGAGACTTAGCAGAAGCAACGACAAGAATGGTGGGCTTGACATGAGCTTCTTAGGCACCTGGATTTATTTTGACATTATTAGGAGAAGAGAACTGTTTGCTGAATTTGGTGCAGAACTAGGATCTGTGATGGCATTTGGCCAAAGCTTTGGGATCTGGCTGCCCATTGTTGAAATGTGGGTTGTCCTACCAAATTCTATCGGTGCAAGGGTCAAAATCCAAGCTAACACCGTTCACATTTTCTGCAGTAGAATGGCACCAGAGAAGAGTACCTAGGTGATGGAATGGGGAAGGGAGATATGTCTGGTAGTGGCTGATTGAGTTAACTTGGGTGGCAGGCATGACTCAGATCTGCTGACAACGGCCAGAAGAGGGACTGATGGCTCTTCCTGGGCTCTTGATTGAATTACCAGGGTAGTTGTGAGGTAGATTCTAAGACCTTTGGTTATTATTCTGCAGAGCTGGGTCATTACTCATGGCCAAGGTGAATTTAAGCCTTTAAAGCTAACTCTGTTATTTTACTTAATGTGGTACAAAGTTGTTTAATGATTGGCTAGATTACACTTACTAAGGGCGAAAAAGCATGGTCGCTTTAGCCTCCTTTATTCCCTGTTTCAGCCAGGATTCAGCCAGGATCGAATGCATGCATTTCGCCAAACATGTGTTCGATCCTGGCTGAATCCTGGCTGAAACAGGGAATAATGGAGGCAAAAGCGACCATGCATTTTCTCCCTTACTGTAAGGAAGTTTTTTTCCCTCAGCAAGAGAGTTGGATTTGAATTGCTAAATAACAAATTTTAATTGTAGAAACATTTTCTCTGATTTTTTTTCCTTTTTGCTAAGTGACTGGGTTGGTTTTAAAAATCTATGAGGGAGGGCTGACATATGAGGATACATGGAAATACATTTTATTCTTGTAGCAGCTGTCCTAGTTTCAGTGTATCTCCTGAAGGCTAGCCTCTGGCTCCCTCTGGAAGGAACCCACGGCCAAGACCTCCAGAGTTTGACAGGCAGGTTACTCACCTTGTTTGTTATTCTCTCAAATAAAGGAGCATTGTTTATGCTTCCTCAATGTGTATTTGTGAACTTTTATTTGGATGTCATGCTTACTTAATTTTACTTTTTTGGAACCAAAGATGAAACTATGTAGAGATCTTTATAATTTATTATTTTCTACACTTCTGTTAAAGTCCTACTTGCTAAGGCAGCTTGCTAGTGCATTGAGAACCACGGCAGCGTAGTGGTTTGAATGTTGGACTAGAATTTGGGGCACCCCATTTCAAATCCATGAAGCTCACTGGGTGATGATCGGGGTCTTAAATGACATTTAGTATAGATAGTGTGATGTAAAGTTTGACCAGAGTGGTCTCTACCCAACTTCCACTTGACAAATGGAACCCCCCCTGGCTTCTAAATGTAGCTATTTCAGATGAGGCTTGAAATGAACAGGGGGAAAAACAATAACCTTTATTAACTTTCTTGGATGGAATACGGTTGTTCAGTAAAGAGGCTTGAAACTACAAATACAAGTATAAGCCAGGCCCTCTGGTCTCTCTGAAGAATCAGATCCTATCTGACGGTGTAACAGATTATTCTCTTTCACCCCACATCTGGGCCCTTTGGCCTTCCTTGGGTCCTTATTGGTATGGTGCAGAGCAGCCAACAGCCAACCATACAGGGGATTTGTGACTGAGGGAAACGGGTAGCACCTTTGCCCATCTATTACAGAGTTCTTGAGCCATTCACCCTCTCTCGAGCTCTCTGAGCTTATTATGAGGACAAAATGAGAAAGAAGAGTAATGTACAGTGCCCTGAGCTCCTTGGAGAAAGGCTAGGATAAAAATGTACATGTAATTTTGAAATTAAAATACTCTTCTATACCTTTCCCCCATTTTATTGTTTATTATGGTATGGGGAGGAGAACCAGTGTGGTGTAGTGGTTAAAGTGTTGGACTAGGATCTGAGAAACCCAGGTTCAAATCCCCACTTGTGCCATGGAAGCTTGCTGGGTGACCTTGGACCAGTCACACACTCTCAGCCCTGACCCTTGGTAGTACTTCGATGGAAGACCTCCAAGGAAAACCAGGATTGTGACACGGAGGCAGGCAATGGCGACCCACCTCTGAACATCTCTTGCCTTGAAAACCCTATGGGGTTGCCATAAGTCAGCTGCAACTTGACGGCAAAAAATAATAATAATTAAAAAATGGGGACTTAAGTCTACTGAAGAATGTGAAAGATATGTGTGTGTGTGTTTTAAAAATACACATTGGTTTAGAACTACTAAAAGTAGATAACTTTAATCTGCATATAGTCAGCAGCTTGGTTTGAGCATAATACCTACTCACATTTTTGCATTTTGTTAGGTTATGCAAACTTGTCGCTCTGTGCTGCTGACTTTATGGGGATTTCTTACAGACTACTGCATTTTATTTCAAGTATCTTTTAATATCTATATTAAACTGCTTGGGAGTAATGTATGATTTTCATAAACTATACTGTTTTGGTGAAAATAACAGAAGGTAGTTGGAGATGCCTTGGACTTTCTAAGTCCTTTCCCATCCTGAAACTTTGTGATTGGATGTGGGTTGGTTTTTTTTGGGGGGGGGGATTACGTTACCAGTCACCCTGTGGGATTCTTTCACATTCTGAATAGTATAGTGAAGCCTTCGAACCCCACCCCCACCTGTGATCATTGCCATGGCCATGTGTGTGTTTGCTTTTTGCCACTCTCACCTTTTTCACAGTCGTTTTCTCTCCTGTGGTGGTGGTGGGGAGCTCCGTTCCCCAAGATGTTCACACTCCTGCCGAAAATTACCAGAGAAGGTTGTGGCAAGCCACAATGTTTTTGTTGTTCTAATGTGCTGGTGTAACAGTATAACACTTAATATACAAATACTTTCGCGATATATCACGAAAGTATTTATAATTTAAGCATTATATCATTAAATCAGCACAGTAATACAAAGCAAAAAAACCCGCTGTGGCTTGCCGCCAAAGACTTCCCACCTCATGGCGGCCGCTTCATCAGCCCAGCAGCCTGCCCATATATAAACATATATATATAAACATTCTCCACACAGCACTGCAGCGAGATTCTTTCATGTGATCATCTCCGTTCCCGGACATGTTACCATGGTGCTGAAACTGACCAGAGAGGACTTGGGGTGGGGGGAGCTGGCTCCATTACCGAGATCTTTATGCTACCAAAAAAAAAAAAAAATGGCTTCTCTGGGATGACTTGGATAAGGTCGGACCACACGACAATGGGTGGGGGAAGAGAAAACCTGAAGTTGTGACCGTTCACGGATTTTGTCTCATTTTGTTTCGCAGTGGGTCTGGGACAATTTTTTTAATCACAATAAAACAGGTTTCTGAAACCATGGGAGAAGTGTGGGGCAGCCCTGTGGTGACCCCGTGCACTGTGCAGGGTGTTGGACTAGATGACCCTGGTGGTCCCTTCCAACTCTATGATTCTATGACCCCCGAAGGGCATAAAATTCATGAATAACTCAAAAAAAGCCATGGGGCAGTTCTGCTTGGATCGTGCAGCAAAGAACCAAGCATAAATGACCTTGGACTTTAAAAATAACTGTTGTGTACGGTACCATGGAACAATACCCTCTCTCCACTGGAACTATTACACTGTTATACAAAAAGCAAAGCAAACATCTACCAGCTGTAACAAAAAAGAAGACAGTGGAGGAAAAATGATAAAATTAACAAAGTCTGTTGAGAAGCCATATAGTCGAGATAATGAGTGTGAAATGGCTAGAGTGGAAAGCGAGAAACAATATCTGGAAATTACAGAAAGCAAATTTAGACTGAGTATCTGGATGGAAGTACTATTGTCAGTGAACTACCATGCAAACATGCTCAGCAAACATTGAGAGTGCCAGGATTCCTGAATATTGTGGTTCCCAAGGGCTGCCAAATCCTTACTGACTTCTGGAAGCCCTAA
This sequence comes from Euleptes europaea, assembly GCF_029931775.1. NCBI lineage: Eukaryota > Metazoa > Chordata > Lepidosauria > Squamata > Sphaerodactylidae > Euleptes > Euleptes europaea. Next base: position 51,033,887 of record NC_079321.1, on the reverse strand, counting down.
AGAATTTCATTCCCTAAAGATCATGACACCCATATGGCTGCTGCTGCCCAAAGAAGGTTACAACAACAGCCCTCCTCATTGTTGCCACTGCTGATGAGTAAGTTTTTTTGGGGAAAGGAAAGGGGCAGTACAGTTTCTGGGAAGGCCTCCATGCCTCGTCATCCTTCCTAGTTGTGGGAGGGGGCTTGCAAGGGAATGGGGGTGGGAAAGGGAGGCCTCCATAACATGTTGCATCCCAGCTGGGAGTGTGATGAGACCTGGTGATCAGAAAGGGGCTAGGCTTGTTATGAAATAATTCAAACCGAATAACTGCTGAGTCTAATTGGCTAACGTTAGACAAGCCTGTTCTGAATTGAGCTTATAAAATCTCACCCGTCACTCAGTGGTTCATTCTTAGGGTTGCCAGGTCCCTCTTCACCACCGGCGGGAGGTTTTTGGGGCAGAGCCTGAGGAGGGTGGAGTTTGGGGAGGGGAGGGACTTCAATGCCATAGAGTTCAATTGCCAAAGTGGCCATTTTTTTCTCCTGGTGATCTGATCTCTATCAGCTGGAGGTCAGTTGAATTAACAGGAGATCTCCTGCTGCTACCTGGCAGTTGGCAACCCTACATTGAGTCCAATTGCCCAAGTGGCCATTTTCTCCAGGTGAACTGAACACTATTGGCTGAAGATCAGTTGTAATAGCAGGAGATCCCCACCTAGTACCTGGAAGTTGGCAACCCTATTCACTCTGATCATTATACTGACAATTAAACACACCACAACTTCAGATAACAAATATTTCATATGCTACTACCTAAAAGAGTTACAGTGCCATCCTAAGTAGAGTTACACCCTTCTGAGTCTGTTGAAGTCAATAGTCTTAAAAGGCTGTCGCTCTCCTTAGGGTGGCTCTGTAATCCCCCCTCTCCAGTTTGTTCAAAGATACATGACTTAAACATTAAAGTGACTGCTGATCTATAAATACCTGTGATAGATAAATTACAAACTGCTGTATTCTTGAACTGATTTGACAGATTCTTTACCCTCGAGGACAGCAGGAACGAAAACACGAAGTGAAACAAGAACAATAGAAGCTTGTTCACAAACCTGAGGGCTTGCACTCAGGCCAGCAATAAATTGGTGGTTAAAAAGAACCCTAAGGGAAAGTTTCCATCCTGTGTTGTGCTCTGCAGCGAGCCTAGAGACGAGGGCTGCTGTCAGCCAAGAGGGGTGAGTAGTTCTGCTCAGAGGGGAACCCTGGAAACATTTCATTGAGTCTGGTTTCGCACTTGCTATTTGAAGCACCCTTGACTCACCTCTCTCAGTGGAAGTCTCTCTCCCACTGTCACTATGTGCTGTTTGAAGAGCATGTATAAAGTTTTTCAAACTATTGGCCATTCGGGAAGGTGGGTTTATAATTTTTTTTGTCACCTATGAATAGGGAGGGGGTTTCTCTCCCCTGAGGTGAATTTTTAGTCTTCCATATTGTTGAAATGTTCTGAACTGGTGCTTGAAAGTGGTAAAGAGCTGATTGAGTCTCAACAGATGAGGGGATGAATTAATTCTAACATGACTGAAGTGCTGTTCTGAATAGCCTGTACTAGAAATTACAAACTTTGGGCTGTACTTGAAATTACAAAGTTTGTAATTTCCATTTTTGGAATTTACTGGCCAATGTTTTTATCTTAATGACTACATATTGTATGTACCTTCTGTAACAATTGTAATATTACTTATGCCATTAAAGGTTTTCATTCATTCAATAGCCTGTACTATTGCCTCCTGCGGCATGTGCTGCTTCTCACCAACTTTAGCGGAGTCCCTCTTATTAACTAAAAGGTTCCACCTCAGGGGCTGGGGATTGGTCCAGGCAGCACCAAAGGGGACAGAGCCAATGCCTTGGGAGAAGTATAAAAGAGGGCTCCATAACCTGGCGGAGGAGAAGAGAAGGTGGTATTGAGCCTGGAGCGAAGGCTGAGTTCTCCTCAGGAGAATGGAAGGACCTGGGGTGCTGCAATCCATGTCCTCTCTCCTTTTTTCTGAGGGGGGGGAGGGAGATCCGGCCAGGTGGGGGGAACAGTGGCAGAAGGTAGAGGGACAGCACTGGATGAGGTGGGTGCTCACACACAGTATTTATTAATGACTGATTTATCACCCATGGTAGATATTAAAAAATTCCTCATAACCTAAGGCTATGTCCCTGCTCCTCAGGTTCAATAGAGGATCTCCCATGTATTGTTTAGTTGCCCATTTTACAACTCCATTCGTTTTAAATTAACCCAGCATATCCCAGATGTTTTAGATACAGTTGAGGGCCGAGTTAGATTTTTAATGGCAGACGTTAATTCAAAGATCACGCATAGTGTGGCCTTTTATATCATGTTAGCTTCTAAGCTAAGGAAGAAATTTGTTGAAAATCAGACCCCGAAGTTGACGCAGAAAGAATAATTTAGGAGAACTATAACATTCAGGAAATACAAAGGAACATAACATTCAGGAAATATAAAGGAAGCCACAGCCTTAAATTTGCAGGATCTGAACAAGGCTGTCAAAGATAGGACATTTTGGAGGATTTTCATTCATAGGGTCGCCATGAGTCGGAAGCGACTTGACGGCACTTAACACACACACATAACATTCAATCAATATGTATATATGTGGCTGTCTGTAACATTTTAAAAATTTTATTCATGTAACCCTGGGTGTTGTGGGTTATACATTTTGTATGGTTTTAATCTGAACATTGTTAAGGTCTGTGTCTAAAACATTAATAAATTGAGACTGATTTATATGATCTGTGATCGATTTAATTGCCCATTTAAACAATTGCTTGCTGAGTGAAGTTACAGAGCAAGGAAGTGACGGAAGTAGAACTCAAGTGGGCTGTGTGAGAATGTGCATGCGTGGAAAGCCGAGAGGGCTGTGCTGTGGGGTTCGGAAGGAATACAGTGAAGCAACCTGCCAAAGAGCCACGAACGGGTCAACGGACAACTGAGTGAGTAAATGAAACATCAGCTCCCTGTTCACAACTGGTGAACAGGATGTGAGCTGAACTGGTGGGTGTTTCAGCACTGCTATTTAAAATACCATCTTTGCCACTGGCGGGAGGTTTTTGGGGTGGAGTCTGAGGAGGGCGGGGTTTGGGGAGGGGACTTTAATGTCATAGAGTCCGATTGCCAAAACGGCCATTTTATCCAGGTGAACTGATCTCTGTCGGCTGGAGATCAGTTGTAATAGCAGGAGATCTCCAGCTAGTACCTGGAGGTTGGCAACCCTAGTTCAGAGACAGCATACATCTGAATGCCAGTTGCTTAGAGGCTTTGACCTCCGTGTCCCCAGTTGTGGGGCCTTCCAGGGAATTTGGATGGCTGGCACTGGAGAGTGTAACTATTGGGAATAATTCTTATATCAGAGGATATGGATCGTATGATTGTGGCTGGTGAAAGTCAAATAAGGCACGCACACACAATGAATAGACAAAGTCCTTTGTTAGCAAAAACAAACTTTACTCATTATAATATGGGGTAGGGTAACTGCAGGTTAAAACAATAAATCCCTATACGTGCCAGAAAAAGTTCTGGCAGTTACTAAATTTACGCACATGGCTTCTCTAAATTACAGAGTTGCCCCATCTTCTCTGGTTGAGATCCAAAAGGTAACTGGTACTGCTTTCACTTCTAAACAAAGGAAAGCAGTAATATGCAGATTCTGGCTGCGTGACAAACAACATGTTTGTCAATGATCCTCTCTGACCAATAGCTAATTGACACATTGGAGATTACATCACCTTCTAGAACTGGTCAGCATCAATTCAAACAATTTAACCCTTGTCTGTCTGACATGTAACGAAGCTAGCTATCTAATGCTCAACAGTAACGCTGGACCAGACAGACCCTTGGTAGGATCCAGCAGGGCAAAGTACCACTGTGACATCCCCGGAGCCTTTTGGAGGGCTTTTATTCTTCTTACTCGGCAATCGACAGACTGGAATAGATAGCGTTATAAGTTCAACTTTACTGCTGTATTTAAATTCACTCTAAAGCACTATATATCCGTGGTTGCTACCATCCATCAAATGAGCACTAAAAACTCTTACTATCGAGGGGAGGTGCTTTAGTTAAGACATCAAACTGGGTTAATCTACCAATCTCTAACCACCCAGCTCTTTCAAAGCGTTACCATATGCTTTCTTAGCAAGTTGTCTTGAGAAGAGCAACATGTTAAATAGGGGGTGAGATGGGCGAAAGAGCATCCTCTCAGGTCAGAACACGCAGGCTTACTGAACCAAGAAGTTAGGTTTATTATCATGGAAGGAACATAAAAGTGCAGTCAGAGCAATAAAAAAGCAAAATGTCATTTCTGTCTTCATTCTTGCCCTAGATGACACAATAGGTAGGCATTTATAGCTTACTTAGTTAAAGGAAATCCATAGCAAAGAGCAGTAGTTTCTAAGTCAGAAATCCAAGAAAAGCTGCAATTGGAAACCAGGGAGCGTAGCTTTTAGCTAATCACAGCAGCAGACCAGTCCACAGTAGTTCCACTTATATTCAGGAAAGCTGGTTATCAGGAAAATGGCACTGGGCAAGGTGAATGGGGCATGTTTAACCCTTTTGCCCAGTGCCACTTTCTCAATCTAAATTTACCCCCACCCAGGGGGATACAAATAATAATGTAGAGGCGAATTGCATTAGCAAGTCTGCTGCCACACAGAGGTGTTGCTCTGTTTTTTATTCCTTAATTGAAACGGGCATTTTTAGATCTTCCAGATGATGTTGTCCTCTGTCATCCACTTCCCATGTTTTCCCTGCATTGATGCCATCTTTCTCAGACCTGGTTTGGTACAATATTTTGTGTGAAAGTTCATGCTGTGAACCTTTGCATACTGTGTGGATGGAAAAGTCCACATTTTTGCAGGTCCTGCTCATGTCAGCACCATTTTTCTTGCCCCATCCCCATCCCCCACAGCTGCCATTCCCCCAACTAGACAGCTTTATCAGGCTTTCTAAAAAAACAACAACCAAGTAACCGACGTATTGCCAAAGCTTAAAATAGATACTTGACATATCATCCTGACTTAATATTATGGCCATTTGTAAAGTTGTCCGGTTCTCCCTGGCCACCAGTGGGGAATGGGGCATAGGGTTGCCAGATCCATGTTGGGAAATTCCTAGAGATTTGGGTGTGGAGTCTGGGGAGGACAGGGACCTCAGTGGGGTACAGTGCCATTATGTTCACCCTCCAAAGCATCCATTTTCTCCTGGGGAACTGATCTCTGTAGTCTGGAGATAAACTGTAATTCCAGGCATCTCCAGGTCCCACCTGGAGGCTGGCATCCCTAGACATTTGTTAATTACTGATTTTTACTTAATCAGTAACTGACATACTAAAGAAATTACTAGAAAGAACTCCAGTGTGCGTGAGTGTGGCGGAGGGATGGTAGCTGTCATAGTCATATGTCATCTGGCCCTTCCTCCAAAATGGGAGTTGTGAGTACTAGAGGGGCGAGGGGAGAAGTCTGGGCAGCAGCAGATTGGGATGGAAAAACTGCCTTGGAAAAAGCTCCCCAAGCTCACCCTGGCCTCATACCCCCAGAAGAGGGAAGAGAGGAAGAGGCAATCTGCCTGCCCAGCTCCAGGTCCATTGTGGCCCCACTCACCGAAAGAAAGGAGGAAGGGGCAGCCTGCTGGCCCAGCTGGATGGGCACTGCATCCCCCTCTGCAGGTGAGTTGAGTGAGGGCCAAACACTGCTTGCCCCTCGCTCCACTAGGGCTGCATGAGCCATGCCAGGGTTGGTTGGACACCACCTCCCCTTTCCTGTGAGAAAGCCAGGTGGGTGCTCTTCTCCCTCTCACCACACCAATGCTGGGTGGGCACTGCCCTGCCCTGGCTGCTGTATGAATACCACATAAGGGCTGAAAGGGTGTCATCTGCCCAAGGGCCAGGTTGCTGCTGCCAAACCCTTACTATATAAGGGACAGGGGCAGCCTTTCTGCCACTGGGCTGGTTTGGCCCAGGTATGTGTGTGAAATAGGGTTGCCAGGTCCCTCTTTGCCATCGGCGGAATGTTTTTGTGGTGGAGTCTGAGGAGGGCAGGATTTGGGGAGGGGAGGGACTTCAATGCCATAGAGTTCAATTGCCAAAGTGGCCCTTTTCTCCTGGTGGACTGATCTCTATCGGCTGGAGATCAGTTGTAATAGCAGGAGATCTCCAACTACTACCTGGAGGTTGGCAACCCTAGTGCGAAATGCCATTGGCCCATCAGGAAATGTCCCAGCAGACCTAATGGCCAGTACACCCATGAGTGTGTGTCCATATCTTTGAGGCTACACCAGCTCTTTTAGAATAAGAAAATGAGAAAAGCAGAACTAGACTAGCTGCAGAAGATCAAAACTGTCTTTGTGATCTGACCAAGGTGCCTGAATCTTCAATAATGAATTTCAGTCAGTGTGGGTTTTTAATAATAATAATACTCCAGTTTCGTATTTTTCCTATTCCTTTCCCTGAGTCTTTTACTACAGTCTTCATATATCATACTGTTTAAGGGAACACTGGGTATTAATTGCTCTGAATTCTCTGGGTTACACTGCCACAGTGAATTATTCAGAGGTGCTACTTGCATCTAACTTTATTAAACTTTATGAAAAATTGCTCCATCTTTTGGTCAGTGAGTGGCACCTCTTAGGTTTGCAATCAGCATATGGGGATTCTTTAGTCCATATTCTGAAATTATCTTATTTCATAACGGTGTGTTTTAGGTGAAGTTACATGGCTTGGATTTTTTTAACTATTGAGTGCTTTAGTCCAGTCTTCCATGATGCATTCGTATTGCTAATATAATGCATAGCTATTTTTAAGAGATATTGAATTGTGAAGTATTTGGTGCCAAAGGAACAAAGGGAATGCAGAAGGATATAAGCACTACTGCTGCTTTCATGACTGCCTTCAGCCATGTTGTGATTGGTCCCAGTACCATGGCAGCCATTTTGTGAAGGTAATCACTACCTTTTTCTAGAAGTCCCTGAAAGATTAATAAGGGTGGGAACTCTTGCAGCATAGTCATACAACTGGCTTGGTTGTTTCTGAGGAACCCTTGGGATGTTGTACAACTCCTTTCCTGAGCAGGGCAATCAACAATAGGATGTTTTGGAGGTCATTAATTCATAGGGTTGCCATAAGTCAGAAGCAAATAGACGGCACTTAACATTCACACACAAACTGCATGGGGTATCTTTAATAGAGTAGGAAACAGAATTAAGATTGTCACCTGACAATTCTCTAGTTGTGCTTTATTAACAGAGAAGCAATAATGTCCATACCGGACCCCATAAGGTCCCTATCCTTATATCACTAAACAGAGGTTAGTTCTTCTGAGGCCTTAAGGCATAGAATACTACACTCCTAGTTGCGCAATGGTCTCAGAAATACAAACCCCAGGGTATGAACCTTCTCTATTTTACATAAGGTTTGTTCTAACTTTTCTACCTGTAAATTAATCTGGAAAATTTATTCATTTAGTTCAAGGACACAATATTCCATTGCATTGTCACAGAATAAAAATTGTGAGATGAAAAGTGATGCTTTTTTCTATGGTGGTGTTTATTCATAAGACAGTGTCATATTCTTCTTTATACCTTTTCCATTTTTCTTCAAAATAGAACAGCTTTGGTCTCTAAATCTAAATTAGATCTATGGAATGGAAAAATGGCACATGAAACCCAGATGATGCCTTATATTTTTCAGCACATTCATTAATAAATATGATATACCTATCTAATATTTTAGGAGATGATTGAGCATCATCTGCTTTTTAGCAAGGAAGCTAATTAACGCAGTGCACTGAACTTCCTAGTGCTGCTGTAAAGACTCTGGATATATTCCTGTATTGGTCAAAAGGGCGTATTTCAACATTATGTATCTGAGTAGGGGGGATGCAAGATCAACATCTGAAAAATCAAAAGAATATCACAGATAGAGGCCACCAAAGAATTGCCACGTTACAAAATATTGCCTTACCTAGTAGGATCAATGGCATTTTAAATCCAATATCCCTGGCCAGCTCCTTGCAGCCTGTTGTATAGCTTGCTAGCCCCCAGTGAGACCATTAAAGGAGGTCACCTGCAAGAACCTTTGGTTTTTGCTAAGGCCAGAGGTGGGAGGGAAAGTGGCATGATATAGCCTGATCTTGGAAGCTAAACTGGGTTAGTACTTGGAAAAGAGACCACCAAGGAAGGCTCTGCAGAGGAAGGCAATTGGCAAACCACCTCTGCTTCTCACTTGCCTTGAAAGCCCCTTGATGGGGTCACCATAAGTTGGCTGAGACTTGATGGCACTTCATACACACAAGACCAGAGGTACAGCAGGACATCCTCAGAATCTCAGGGCCTTAACAAGTCATATGTGTGTGAATATACATGTTTGATTCGTAAAACTCTGGATTATCATGGCCAAAGCAGACAGCTACAATAGGGCGTGAGCTTCCTAACTAGATTTAGCTGGAAAAAATATTTTTTACTCTCATGGATAACTGTTTTCCCCAAGCTCTTAACAGAGCGGGTTACCGCACTTGTATTCCAAGCGAAGTATTAAGAGTTTGAAAACGTTATAAAAAATACTGTTCGCACTTTGTTTGGCCCCTTTAGCTGTGAAAACGTCTTCCAACCATTTATAAGCAGTGATATCCAAAAACCCTTTTAAAGCGAAGTTTTTTACAACATTTTCAAACTCTTAATACATCGCTGGGAATACAAAGTGCGGTAACCCCCAGAGCCTTTCAGTGAAAGCAGCACTTCTTTATGAAGAATCAGGAAATGAAGAATCTAAATAATAACAGTAACAGTAACAATCCCAGACAAAAAGAATTTAGAAATGACAACCCATCGGGAAGCCCATTAGGTGTGAGAGACAGATGTACCTAACTTGAATATACTACTGCAGTACATCCTCTAGAGAATTATGTACTAGAAACTCCAGTTTTGCATTGATATTGGGCATGTCAGCTGTTAAATCTGATGATAAGTGAGAATGGTAGCTCTAGTACAAATCCATCTAGTAGAAACAAAACTGAAAACATGTTTTGGCCTGGCAAGCAAGCAAACCCTGTCAATAGTTCTGCAAAACACACCTTTTCCTCGTTGTGGAATTCCTCAGTGCTGGGGGGGAAATACTTGTCAGATATATTTATAGCCTAGAACATTTACTAGGCTGATGTAAACTAAAGCTGGATGCAAAACTGGTTATCCATGAAAGGGTTTCTGTTACTTTTAAAGGCAAAAATCAGAATAGAGCTTACATACATAATATGGGTATTTGTGTCTGCTATGGGAAATGTCTCAAGCCATTTGGTTCAACCCCCTTCTTATCAGTTTTGAAAACACCTAGTAACTACAAATGTATACTAACATAATCACACGGCTGCTTCAGCTTATGCTAAATGCTGCAAGGACTTTGCTAAGGGATAACAGAGGGTGTCCTACCACTCGTTTCTGGTGACTGAAGGGCTCTTCCGTTGCCAGAACATGGGGCTTTTATTTTATTTTTTTGCCAATTCCCTCTTTCCACTGCAGATCTTGCTTTGCCTCCTCATCTATTCCTGAGAGCCTGCTGACTCTCCCCAGGAGCAAAATTTCAAGGGCTCAGTAAGCCACAGTAGGAGAAGGAAGCGCCACACATCTCGTTCAGTTCTTGTCAACATGCACAAGGACTCAGGTAAATTGGTTTTCTTGAATGAGCTGGTACAATGGGAAAGGTTGTAAACATTTACCTGTATTTTTTAGGTCCCAACCATGCTTAGTCAGCAGCATAGCTGGGCCAGGGCTTTTGGGCACCCTAGGCTGCAAGGAGAGGGAAGAGGGCCTTCACCCTCCTTGTCCCTCCTTGCGCTGTGGGGAGTGGAAAGACAATGCCCATCCTCCTCATCCTGCCCTCCGTGCCCCCCCCCACATTACAATGCATCAGAAAGCTGTTCCCTGCCTACTCACCCCCCTCACCCCTACCACAGGGAGGCATAGGGTTGCCAGGTCCCGCTTTGCCACCGGTGGGAGATTTTTAGGGCAGAGCCTGAGGAGGGCAGGGTTTGGATAAAATTAATGGCACAGTTCTAGAAGTTTTCAAGAGCTGTAGCAGGGTCAGTCCTGGTTAGTATTTGGATGGGAGACCACCAAGGAATACCAGGGTTGCTGTGCAGAGGAAGGCACTGGCAAACCATCTCTGTTAGTCTCTTACCATGAAAACCCCAAAAGGGGTCGCCATAAGTCGGCTGCGACTTGACGGCGCTTTACACACACAGTACTCATGGAGTCTCTGTCCCTCTTGTCTGTGGGTATAAAGTGCTGTCAAGTCACAGCCGATTTATGACCCCATAAGGTTTTCAAGGCAAGTGATTAAGCAGAGGTGGGTTGCTATTGCCTTTCTCAGCAAAGTCTTCTTTGGTGATTTCCCATACAAGTGCTTCGCTTCTGAGATTTGATGAGACCTGGCTGTACTATATCATTCCACATCCCCTGTCCCTGTTGCCTGAGTTCATTCTAGTAACATAGGGAAAAAGGCTGGAAGATACTCTAGGTCATGATAGTGAGCCGACTTGTGGTACTTACTGATGAATATTGGAACCACACGTGCAATTGGAGCTTTGGATGCTGAGGATCTTTCTTTCCCAGGTACTGCCTCCTGCTCATGTTGTGGTGATTGCACATGCTCACGCCTGCTTCTGCACAATGTTACATGGAACTTGTGTGTGTGTAAAGTCCCATCAAGTCACAGCCAACATATGGAGGCCCTAGCAAGTGGCATTCAAGGCAAGAGAGAAGCAGAGATTTTTGCCATTGCCTTCTTCTGCATAGTCTTCCTTGGTGGTCTTCCTTCCAAGCAGTGATCTTGCTTAGCTTCTGAGATCTAACAAGATCGGGCTATACCATGTTGCCTTCCCTCTCCATTGAGCTTATATATGCTCATAATTATTTGCTGGAATGAGGCAAATAAGAGTATTATCCTTTCAGAATTAATTAAAACTGGTCCATAATATGCAACGGGATCAGTACATCTCCAAGAACTGCTTGAGGGATGAAATGGGTACCTGCAATGGGAGGGAGGAATTGCTGAAAATTGTGCCCCTTTCCTCAGGTCTAGATACTTAACATCCGATGACCGCCATGTGTGCCTTTCAGAAACTGTGGCCCTTTCTATTCAATCAGTACTTGATCATAGTCACTCATGTTTTTGAAACTTCAGGATTAGATGACTGTAATGTGCTCTGCGTTGACTTTCCCAAGAAGTCTATCTCCAACCTTCTAGTCTTTGAACAATGCATGATCCCACCTCCTTGCTAAAATGCATTACATCAATAATCCCACATATCCACTGGCTTGCTATTATTTTCTGGGCATCATTCAATGTGTTGGTTTCAGCATAACATTATGTTCAACATAAACATACAGCAAAGGTCAAAGCCCAGTGTACCATCGTGACCAAGGTCGGCTTTCTTGGCTTCATCAGGTTTGTGCCATGCTCGTAAATGCTACCGGGACCTCTCCCTAGCTGTGCAACTCCCTTCCTCTAGGGCTCCATCAATGCCTTAAACTTTCCAGAAGAGCTGTAGAATTTTCTTCTTTGTGCTATCAGCCTGGATTAAGCAAGTGAGCAATTTAATTGAGTTTTCTTCTTCATCCACTGTAAAGGGACAGGATAAAAATGCAACTAAATGAGTAAGCCAAATGAATAAATGCTGCATACATAACCAGAAACAATTCCAGTGACGGGGTGGGGATCTATAGGTCAAAGAGAGGCTTGCAATTTGAATGGGTGAATATAATATGAAGTAAATGTATTGAAAAATATAAAAAAGATGGTGAGATGGAGGTAGCTACAACATTTAAATAAACAAATAAAATGCATCATATCCTACAGTTGTATTGTTTAATGTGCAGGATATTCCTTAAACCACTGGTTATTCTAAAACATGATTTACATCATCTGTTGTCAGCATCTCTTTGTTGCACAAATATTTCATATCCTCAGAGTTGTATTATGTAGGTTTTCAAAAGGATAAGAAAAGTTTTCACAAAGTAGAATAAATCACATTCTTTTAGTGTGGTTTTCAAAGCAACTATGGTCTTTTATGCATGGCTGTTTCACTTGCCGTCACCCCTCCAATGACTTCGGGTCTTTGTTTGGATTATTCATGCCGTTTCCAACCCTCAGAGGTCACCTCACTCTCCCCCTGAGTTTCCCTGCATTTTGCCCACATTTTCAAATTTGAGATAAAACAGGTCCCTCAAAACGCCCTGCATTAAACACCTATGACAATAACAAATGTCTCTTTAGAATTTTCTTGTCTGGGTGCCTCTACTCCACCCCACCACCACCACCCCCGCCCGCATCCTCTGCATGCATATACTCATTTTTACTTTCTAATAGTCTTATTTGCTCAGATAATTTGAATAAATGCTTCTCCATGAATTGAATAATGGGGACAAAATGCCTTTTGGTGCTATAATTGCCTTTTTGTTACCTTGATTCTTTGGGTTTGCATTATGTCAGCCAGATAAAGATATTTGTAAAAAATGAAATCCTCCCAACGAGTTTTCAGTATGGCTGTCAATGACTGCACACTACAGTTTTATGTTCAGAGTTATTGAGCTCAGCATGATTGTCATAGTCTTCACAGTCTGCCCCTACCTACTGACCAACAGATGTTCTTTCTGAATTTGAGCAGGGGTGAGGGGATATTATATGCCAAAGAAAGGAGCAGAGATAGGGATAAATTTCTCAGATTACTATTTGATATAGTGTGGTGATTTTACTACATTGTTTCACATGATGAATACTATCATGTGGTGAAAGCTGTGTTCACATCAGGGGAAATAATTGATAATAACTAGAATTCTTTTGACAAAAAATACTGATGATCATCATGGCAGGGTACATTGAAATGAAGTATTTTCCTCAGAAAATTGCTGAGGTAAAAGTCACCACAGCAAATCCATTGCATTAAGACTAAAGTGGTCTGTGAAGGATTGAATCTTGGTTCAACAGTCATCTCTGTCAGAAGATCATTGCAACCCCTCGGGCAATTTCATTATGTTTCAACCTAAATTTCAGCTCTCAGCACAATTATTTTCCCTGTCTATAGAATGGGCTGAACAGGAACCATACCTTATTACAGGAGAAGAGGGTAATTGGGTTGACAGCTGATAATGGGGTAAAATGCAGTAAACAGTATTTTAAATGTATGGCATACTTTATGGATAGTCTTCTGCCCCAAAGGGCAAGAAGAATGGTTAAGCGCTCTGCATTTAAAAGTACTGTATCAAAAAATGCTTTGAAAAAAAAATTGAAGTATTTACATCCCCAAAAGCACAGATTAAGCAAAGATTAAAGTAGAATCAATAAAAGTAGCTCTATGCCCACTGGAACATAGAAGTGATGTAGGAATTAGGATGAGGCTGGATTCTTGAAGCTTCTTAAAGAACAGTAGATTTATTGAAGCACAGACTTGAAGAGAATTCTCATTTGACAGATACATTCATACACACAGGCCAACGTTTCACGGTAGATTTTGCTTCTCTCTTGCCATGGAAAAAAAACACGATTTAACATTTTTTTTTCATGACAGCGGCTCATCCCCGTCAATCCTGAAGTAGTTTTGGTTTTTCATGGGAACAAAGCAGGCAGTATTCTACAATGGTCTGGTGTGCCCCTTTGCTGGAGCCCTCCCCTTCTGATAAGTTCATTGTTTATGCCCGCCCACAACTCTGCCCCAACTCCACCCAGGGGATTATCTTGTGCGGTTCACCTCAGTAGACACGGCCCCAGCGCAAAAAAAACAAGCACCGGTCCCTCTTGTTTCCTTATATAATTTTTCTATTTACCATGCTCCCCTTTTCCCCCCACCCCCATACTTGTTGACGCTCCCCCCCTTTCCCAGACTTTGACAGACGGTCATCATTGTGCCCCCCCCAGTACAGCTCTGGCCGTCCAGTGCCAGGAACTTCCATCCAAGAGGGCTGGCAGCCTTGGGGGCGAGCCTTGGTGGCGAGCACTCAGGAGACCAAACCGCTCGACTCCACTTTCATGGAGTCTTCGAATGTATGGGGAGTTTTGCCTTGGATTTGCCGCTCTCTGGATGCTCTCTGGATGCACACTCACCCTTCCCTTTGCAGCATGCCAATCCGCACACTTTCCTAAGATGTCCATAGTTCCTTTGTTCTGTTCTTTTACCAGGTTGGGGATGCACAGGATGCATGGGGGGGGGGAGAGGAGGGAGACCCAGAGCAGACTGGCTGCCCCTCCTCAGAAGGGTGATGGGAGGGAACTTTGCCTTGGATTTGCCACTCTCAGGATACACATTTCCCCCATCTGAATTCTCAAAACTCAACAATAAGCCCCCAAAGCAGAGTTTTGAGAATTTGAATGGGGAAATGTACATCTAAAGAGTGGCAAACCCAAGGCAAAACCTCCCATGCATAAATGGCCAAACACTCTCCCTTCCCAGCATGCCGATCCGTCCTGCCTTGGAGGGAGACTGTCCCCCGGGTGCGATCCCCTAAACAGACCCCCCCCCCACAATCAAAGCCGCGGCACTCGCTCTCCGAAGAACAAAGAGCGCGATCTGCAGCAGCTATGCGCCACCCGGCACTCCTATGAAGAGGAAACGCACACATCTCCAGCCGGAAGACTTCTGCAGAGGTGGAATGGCAGCCTGTGATACTGTTGGAGCACAAAACTACCCTTGTCCAATCACTGTTCGCGTGCATGATGAGTCACTGGGAGGGAGGAGAAATTTGCCTGCATGGGTGGGGAGAATACATCCGACTCCAGGGAGTTTTTCATGGAGATCTGCACCAAAAACCGCGTAGCAAAAGAAAAGAACTGACCAAAACAGGTTTGACTTCACGCGGGGATGAAGCGGTTTTTTCCCCTCAAATTCGAAGCAATCATGAAAAATCAAAAATTAGCAGCGTGGCAAAACAAAAGTGAAACTGCTGCAAACCTCCATGAAAAAATGACCACAGAGAATAAAACTGTAAACTATCAGATGAAGGCCATGAAAAGACGTATAGTTCCTGACATTTCTATGTAAAACTCAACAGCATATAAGATAAAGCACAATGATAATTCACCGCAATGATAATTGGTGAATATACACTCTCCCTAGTTATGTTAAGCTGAAAGGAGTCATCTTTGTTTATAATACAATTGAACCCACTGATAAATTCTATTTCAGCACATTCCCTTTGAAATGCCTTTAATGGAGAATGGTGATTTCATTAGCAACACTGTATCTTGGTAGGTTAAAAATTTGCCCTGTGGTTTTCTGAACATTACCATTTTTATGTCAGTTTTTTTCATAGTTCCTTTATGTGTCCTTGTTAAGTCATCTTCTAGCTAAAATTAAACCAACCTTCTCTGGCACTCCTGAATTTGGGTTCAGCATTCTGAGCAAACTGCTTTGTTTAGGGTCTTCTTATTAGCATATGGAAGCTGGCTGCTGATTGAACAGAGGAAGGGAGAAGAATCCATATTAACATTGCTGTACAAGAGAACAGCAATTTCATTGGCAATGTAGGATCTCTTGCTTCTGGGAAGTTGGCTTTAATTTTTATTTTCCCCTGAGGTTCAGATGAAAGTAATTTCAAATGCAATGTCGATTGAAGTCACAGATTTTTTAAAAAAATCTGCCATAAAGGATGTGAGAGAAGTGAAGATCATGGTCCTATGAACTTTGCTTAACTTGTATGATAAGCAAGGCACACAGAAAGGTCAAGCGCATACAGCCCATCTGTAGCAGCAGTCTGTAGCAGTCACACACATTGAAGAATTATGCAGCACACATGATTTGATTTAAATGTGACACCGGCAGGCAAGAAAAACTTACCCACACCACACTTCACGTGTCCAAAATCTCATTTAAACTGGACTCTCAGGGCCAAACTAGGCGAGACACCCTCCCTGGGTTCACCCTGGGGATGTGCTGCCACTTTAAAGAATCAGTTCCCACCCAGGAACTCCTCTAAACTGCACTGAAGGAGCCTGATTCTGGTAGGGACCACCGTGGCATGTGGGGGGGAATCCTGACCCCCCGTGTGCCTTTTTTCTATTTCTGAAATGAAGCTGGGGGGATGCCCCTGGGACCATTTAGGGTTGGAAAAACAGCATGGGGGGGGAGGTAGGATCCCCTCCCCACCCACAGCAGAGGTCCTAAACAGAAATGGCTCCCACCGGCTCAGTTTAAAGGAGGTTCTGCATCAGAATTCACTCTTTAAAATGGCAGTGCATCCCTGCGGTAAACATCTCACTGACTTCCTTTTTTGAATTGGTTCCTCCACTGTTTTTGTTAGATTCTTGTGTCTGAACACCATTTTGAGTGCATGTTGGAGAATCACATTTCACCGCACTGAGAACATTTGGGAAATGGCAATTCATTAGCACGCATGTTCCTAATCCCCCACGTGTTCCTAATCCTCCATTATGCTCTGTTTGCCTTTGGGGGGGGGAATGTGCCAGCTGTTGAATGGTGGATTGCAGTTTGGGTTGGGGCAATGGAAAGGTCAATGGATGCCCCAACCCAAACTGCGATCCATCATTCAACAGCTGGCACAGTCCCCCCCAAGGCAAACGGAACACATCTGTCCACTGTGCTATTGAATTTGCACTATGGATGGATGGTAACCTTTACAGTTCATTACTAAACATTCTTCTTTCATCCATCTCCAAGGCAAAGAAGAAATAAACAGGCTCTGGAAATGGGTGGAGTGGGCACAACAGCACAGATCGCCAAACAGCAAACACATTAGTGATGGATGCTGTGCTGACCTAACCTTCCCCCAAAGTCTAACAAAGAACAAAACCTTGTTACATCACCTGTGATATGCAATATGCAACCAGAGGAAATGGAAGCATTGGAAACCCAAGCAAATAACCCGGTGGGAAGGGTTTATTAGTCTAACATTCCAACGTTCCTTCCTCCCTTTGCTAATCTCAATGTGTGAAATAAAATTTTAAAACAATACTGCTGGGGAATGGATGCCTGGAGGAGAGGGGAGGGGGAAGGGCAGGGGTAAGGCAACACAGTGGGACAAAAGAGGGGCGGAGAAATGATGAATGATTCAAACATGTTTGCGCCTCAAAGGAAGTAATCTTTGAAATGGAGAAAAAGGAAACATTGCGTTATAAGTGGTTGTAAGATAACACAAAGATTAAACAATTGCAAAATGTTTCCACAACCAAGGGTGGGGGAAGTGTGCGGACAAGAATAAATAAATCGTTGCATTAAATGTTGCAAACCATTTGTGCAGAAATGGCCTAAGTCAGAGTCATCATCTTAGTGCCTTTTGTAAATCGTACATAGATGCTGTCTATTCATGGGTTTGTTCTCGGGTGAGAGGAAGTCCATTTTCCCACATGACACAGAAACAAACCAAGCTGGCCAATTTATTAAAAGAAGGCTCAGGCAGTCCCTTTCTGATGGCCATGCTGCATAATAAATGTGTATACAAAAACTTGTTGAATGCATTCATTGTAGGTATGTACGACTTGAGCCTTTGTAGAAAGGCAGTGTATAAATATCTTAATCAAATGAACAAAAGGTCATAGGTATATGATTGATATAGTACATAGAAATTTACCTCTGGTAACCAGCAGGGCAAGACTCCATTATATTCAATCATAAAAGCAACGGATTTTTAAAACCTGCCAGCAACATTTGGTGTCAGAGAACACCTTTTTCAAAATAGTGTCCAACTGCATCGTTTGCCAGTATACAACATTATCAACACGACTTGAAGGGAAGGGATTGCTGCAAACAAACACATGCTGCATGCTCCTCCTCCTTCTCCTCCTCAAATCCTTCTTGCCAGGCAATTTATTTACTTATTTAATGTATACCCCCCTTTCTCCCAAATCTATACCCAAAGCAGCCTGCATGGTTCTCCTCAACTCCATTTTATCCTCATAAAGTCTATGAGGTAGACTAGGCTGAGAGTGTGTGACTGGCCCACAGTTGGGATTAGGGCTGTTGAATTAAATTTTTTTGGTATAGTTCGGATTTGGCTGAATTCGGCCCGTTTAGATTCAGGATATGCCGAAGTCCGAACTCCCCCACTTCGGGTCCATGCAATTCGGCGGGAATTCAAAGTTCGGGGAAAAAATTCGGCCTAATAAAGCCATTAAAAACACAACTGTGCCTTTCCGCGGCTCTGGGGGGGCATTTTTTGGGGTAGAGGTCCCAAACTTTCAGTGGAACTTCAAAGGACCCTTCTTGCCAGACCCCCCAAGTTTTGTAAAGATTGGGTCAGGGGGGGCTGAGATATGGGCCCCGAAAGGGGTCCCCCCACCCTTAATGTGCACCTCTGAGCAGAGCTTGCTGTCCATGCACAAAGCTCCCAGCCCCGACAAACAGCTGATGAGAGCAAGGGTGGGGCAGGTGCAAAGAAGTTTGCAAAGCAACACAACTGCAAAGCAACACTGCAAAGCAACACAACTACAAAGCAACACCTTTGCAAACATGCAAAGGGCGGGGCAGGTGCTAAGAAGCTTGCAAAGCAACACAACTGCAAAGCAACACTGCAAAGCAACACAACTGCAAAGCAACACCTTTGCAAACATACAAAGGGCGGGGCAGGTGCTAAGAAGTTTGCAAAGCAACACAACTGCAAAGCAACACTGCAAAGCAACACAATTGCAAAGCAACACCTTTGCAAACATGCAAAGCAACACCTGACACCTGGAAGTTTGCAAACCATGGAAAGGGACAGAGGCAGCTAGCTATGCATAATGACCAGGAGGGGGTGGAATTTCCCTTTTTGCATGGGACTCGGGACCAGGGAAATGCATTCTTTAAGTCACCATTTGAAAACCAGTTTTAGCAAGCATCAAAATAGACCTAACCATCGTATGAATGAGGGGAAACCTGAGGACATACAACTGAAGCCCCCCCTCAAACCAGGGAGAGACTCGAGGGGGCACACCCCCCCAGGCAGAATGGGCAAAAGCCCCCTTTGGCTTCCCCCCCACCCACAGAAACTGTTCCCTCCCCACACACACACAGACTCTGCTTTCCCCCCCACACACACACACACAGGAGAAAAGGTATAGATTAAAGCCCCCAAAGAGGTCTTACTGTGGCTGTCTTCTGTTCCATCAAGAGGGGCTGGGAGGAGGACTGGGTAATCCAAGACGATTCCATTTAAGCATGGGACGTTTTGCTCTGGAGATGCATACAGGATCGGGTGATCCATTCATCCCAATAGGGAAAAGGGAAAAGGGGAAAGCCCATATCTCGGGGTCCCTTGACCCAATGTTTACAAAACTTGGGGGGACTCTTAAGAAGGCTTGTCTGAAGCTCCGCTGAAAGTTTGGGGTCTGTACCCCCAAAAATGCACCCCCTGCAGCCACGGAAAGAGAAAAGGGGGGGAGTTGATATTTCTGCCCCCACTGAACCCATCTTTACAAAACTTGGGGGGTCTCTTAAGAAGGCTTGTCTGAAGATATCCTGAAGGTTTGGGGGCTGCACCCCCAAAAAAGCGCCCCCTGCAGCCACGGAAATGGAAAAGGGGGAGGGAAAAGGGGTGGAGCTCATATATCGGGACCCCCTGGCCCAAAGTCTACAAAACTTGGGGGGTCTCTTAAAATGGCTTGTCTAAAGCTCCGCTGAAAGTTTGGGGTCTGTACCCCCCAAAATGCGCCCCCTTCAGCCACAGAAAGAGAAAAGGGGGGGAGCCCATATCTCGGGACCCCCTGACCCAATGTTTACAAAACTTCGGGGTCTCTTAAGAAGGCTTGTCTGAAGCTCCACTGAAAGTTTGGGGTCTGTACCCCCAAAAATGCGCCCCCTGCAGCCACAGAAAGGAGCGAATGTGCACAAGCACCCCCCCCCCACACACACACACGAGGATTTCTCTCACTCTCTCTCTCTCCCCGGCCCAGCCACGCAGCAGCTAATTCCTCCAGTACTCAATCCTGACTGATTGGCCAGAAGAAGACCCAGTATTTACTGACATCAACAGTGACACGTAACACTTGATTTTGACTTACACAAATGACATACTTGGTTAGCTAATGTATAATAAAATGTTAATACAATAATGAATGTAGATAATTAATTGCGTCTGAGGGAGTCTTTGAAATATAGAGACACGTTTGAAATGAATAGATCTTCTTTGAAATGGACAGTACATGACTGACACCACAGTTCTGATGATAAACATTTTGCATATCTTCTGGATGCATTCTAAACTATCCTTGAGATGTTCCCAAACAACGGAATCTAGATTTCCTCAAATGTGCCTCAGGCACATTTCTCTTGCACACGTACAGATTTCACCATAAAAGGATGCTCTTATTATGATTTTTTTTAATGGGACAATAACATGCCCAGATTTTTAAAAAGCCGCTCAAGTTCATGCAAAATACAACATTGTTAAGTATAAGCGATAAGAAGTTCTTGGAAAGTTAGTCCATGTATTTGTTGTTTTTCTTTTTAAGGACTGATGCCAGGGGCCACTTATAAAAACTTCACTCTTGCAAGAAGCAGCATAACTGCAATTAGGACCCCACACAAAACACATGGTGTGCACCTCTACAAAGAAAGACAGAAGGTGATTAAATGCATGTGTTAAAACAGATTTGCAAAAGATTGTCATTCTACAGCCAGGTTTTTGCAGTCTGTTTTGGCAGATGGAAAATAGTGTCTTGTATCCTTCATTTTCTAAAACACCAGCTATACACTTTCTTTTTGATATACTGTGCTTTCTTTTTGTCTTTGTTTTATTTGAGTAAATGGAAAATGTCTCACCTTTCCCAGAGAAGTGCTTCATCAGAAGAAAATCCCCTGGGAGGGAACCATTCTGGGAAGTTTAAAGAATGATGGTTTGTGTAGAAGCCTAACCTACATATACAATATTTAGGGTTGTGCAAAACAAAAACAAAAAATGGTAAATTTTGGGTATGGGTTTATTGGGCCTGATTTTTTTTTGTAACCCTGGAATAAGTCGAATACCTATACCGGAACATTTGCATTTCATCTTTATTTCTGGGTTTACTGAAAAATTCAGGTCCATTTTTTCCAACACTCCTGTGGGGGCATTTTTTGGAGGTAGAGTTTCCAAAATTTCAGGGTAGCTTCAAGGGACTCAGTTTCCCATGAATGCTTGCAATGTTCCTGCACAATTGTGCATGCCCATTCATGACTTTTTGGAGAGGAAGAGGCCATTACAGACTGTGAAAAGTAAGTCTTTTTAAAATTCTCCCGGGGTTGGGGGGCATTGTTTGAACTAGAATCACCAAATTTGCAGTGTAGCTGCAAGGGACTCTCCTTGCACAAACCCCAAAGTTTGGGACAGGGGGTCCAATTTTATGGCATCTGGAAGGAGTTGCCCCCTTCCTCTATAGGGAAATATGGTAAAGTTTACAATGCTTCTCTATGGAGGAGAGGGCAACCCCTTCCGGACCCCATAAAATTGGACCCCCCTGACCAAATCTTCACCAAACATTGGGGTTCATGCAAGGAGAATCTCTTGAAACAACCCTGAAAATTTGTGGGCTCTATCTTCAAAAATGCCCCCACAGGAGCTTTGAAAAAAAATATCAATAGACTATAATGTACCCAAATTTTTCAGTAAACCCAGAAATAAAGCTGAAATACAAATTTATTGGTATGGGTATTCAGCTTACTCCAGGTTTACCCCCAAAAATCAGGCCCAGTAACCCCAAACCTTAAATTTACTGTTTTTTGGTTTTTTGCACAACCCTACCAGGGACAGAACCCAGAAAATAGGGTCTCTCCCTAGTTAAATATGATCAGTGGGAGTGTATATTCTCTTGGTATGGCAAACTCATAAACCCCAGGTAAGAGCAAGAAATGATGGACTTCAGCTAGAAAAACATTAGGAAGATTTAAGTGAAACATTAGGAAGAATTGGCTAACATTAATGAATATTTGTAGCAAAGTTCCACTTTCAGGAATAAATAAATGCAATAGGTTAACTGTTTGGTTTGTAGCTGAATGGGAAATTCAACACTATCAGAATATCACAGCTAAGGAATACAATTTTCAGTGTTATAGGTCAGGTATGTGTCAGTAGAACACTGTTGGAAATAAAAGTATTTTTATAGCTGGGCTTTTCTTCCCAGTGGAGAACTGCGCTGAGATCTTGTCATTAACCCGCAAGACGAACTTTTCTCCCGTCTGTTATTTAGCTGTGAACCAAACATGTTACTCAGTGGGCATTTAAAGTTAGAAGCTGTTTCTTCAATGGTTTTTGATCTCTGGTGGCTGCTACCTATGACCGACACCACCGGTTAGGAAGCGGGAATGAAGCACCCTCTTGCCAGCCTTCCATGTGGGATTCATTGCAGCTCTAGCTGGCAATTTAACCCCCAGCCATTTACAGCAAGAGTACCAGTTGGCCACCATCCCTCCTGGGATTCATTTCAGACTCTCCATTCAAAGCAGACGTATAGGCAGGAAGGCTCCTTCCCCTGGACTTTCACCAGCTTTCCTCTTGGAATCCATTCAGCCTTGGTGGCCCATTTAAAGGGGCTTGGGCGGGAGGAAGTTATCCTAGTATCTCCAGTGTAGGTGATGCATGCAGGCAGGGACCAGGCAGCAGTGCTTGGCCTCTGACTTCAATCACAGCAACGGAGATACTGTGTTGAGCAGAGCCTGACGCTGGTTTACTCTTGCCGGGAGTGCCCGGCAGCACAAGGATAAGTGTGAAGCAAGCACACCACAGAAAAGGAACAAGGTCACTCACCAACATGAGTCCCTTACCCTCAAGGTCTTGGCTGGAATTCACAAGAGGAATCTCTGGCAGGTAGAAACAACAGGGTTGCTTCTACAAGGATGCTGGCTGGCAGCCCAGCTTTTATTGCCATCTTCATCTGCCAGCTATTTCATATCCTCTGGTGGTGCCGATTCCTGTGGCCACGTACGCCTTTGTGCTGCTAGGCGTGCCGACCTCATCCTTTCTCTTATCGCAATTTGTGCCTTTCATCTGTGCTGTTGCACTGGACTGGGAGACCCTGGGGGGTGATAAGCACTCTTGTTGTTGCTCCTGTTCATTCATCCAAGAGGAACAGCCTTCCTCACCTGATACTGGTTTTGTTGACTCAGACTCCCAGTCCAGTTGCTCTGGTAAGTCCTCTGAGGGTGCGAGGCCCTGTTCCAGCCCTTCACCCTCTGAGGAGGAAAGGTCAGACTGAGTCATGACAGTAGGTGATATCCAGGCCTTTACTGGAGAGCAGCCAGAGCAGACAATACCAACCTTGATATACTAGAGGTCTGATTCACTATAAGGCAACTTCATACGTGTTCTCTAAGCAGAAACTGTAAACCTATAGCCTGTGATCTATCAGCCAAAAAACACTGGTTAGGACTGAACCCAGTTGCAACCTTGAAAAGATGTTGCATTTTCCACCCAATAAAGATGTTGCATCTTGGAGGAATTACCCCCCAATAAGTTTTGAAGGGTATCTAACCAAAACAAGCAAGGCAAACATTAATTTTCCAATTGTCCTGATTTGTAGGTCCTGAGGCTGATTTGGTGCTTTGCCAACATATTTTGTAATCTCAGGCAACTCTAGATCATCTGAACTGACATGTGTCCAGAAGATTGAACTGATTGTTTCTTACTCCAGAGAGAACAGCCCACACTGTGCACAGATGGGTAATGCTAAGTTAGAGAGCTGGCAAATGAGGTTACAAATGCACAGGCAGGTTTCTGTGGATGGCAACCTAATAAAGAAGGCAAATCTCTGAACATATTTCCTCCCGTTCTGTTTCTAATTACAGCTAACTACAAGGTTAGTGCTGTTCTTTAGGTGCACTTTAATTACTCTCCTCAATGCTGACTTTCTGCATTATGATCTCTTTACACACACTGGAGGAAATAGACATTTAATTAACCAGATGGTACTCAATAAATCTTAACTGTTGCTCTCTGAATCTGAGAAGTAAGTGCTAGTGTGGGTACAAGACAGAAAAAAGATCTTTTGAAACTGTTTAACTGATCGTGTGCCTTAAGGTTTTGGTGAGAGGCAAAGCACTGCAAGAAAATGTGCCCGGTAGGAATAAAATGAATTTAGAAAACTCTAGTGTGATTCAAACTAGATGCAGAAAACTTTGAGGCAAACTCAAGCGAAAAAGAACCTCTGAATTCCCTTCATTCTCCTGAGATAGTCATTATTAGGCTGAAGTACATCAATAATTATGAGAAAATTAGCTCTACTGCACTTTCCCATTAAAAGTTGAACACAGGACCAACCATTCTCCAAAGGCATGTTCCTGTGCACTAGCAGTCGTTGACAGAAATCACCAATGTTATAATCTGGATTAATCTTTTTACTTATTTATTTGATTAGGCAAACTGTATGAATTCTGTGATAGAGAATCCGGGCATTGTCACTAGAAGACCCATATCATGCAAATGTTTCTTTCAGGCAAGTAATCTCCAGTTTATGATTAGTACATACTTCAGAATCATAGTCTACAACTATTAAATAATCCTCAGCAGGCCCCATGAATAAGTGTCATGTGAATAAATCAATGCCTACCTTCTGGGGGAACTGGGAGTGGAGTCAGTGGTTTTGATTGATAGTGCAGCTTGCTTTTTAGGCAGTTGAAATAACCTTTGACTATTGCTACCAGCTTGGGCAGACAATTGCCTCCAAACCAACAATGTAGGTGAGTGGGTGAGGAGTAGGGTTGCCAACCACCAGATAATAGCTGGATATCTCCTGCTATCACAACTGACCTCCAGCCAATAGAGATCAGTTCACCTGGAGAAAATGGCCACTATGGCAATTGGACTCTATGGCATTGAAGTACCTCCCCTCCCCAAACCCTGCCCTCCCCAGGCTCTGCCCCCAAAAACCTCTGGTGGCAAAGAGGGACCTGGCAACCCTAGTGAGGAGAACCAGGAATCTCTGCCACCATAATTCTCTAAGAACAAGACGAGGAAGAGCTGGTTTTTATATCCTCTACCTTTAAGGAGTCTCAAAGCAGCCTTCCCTTCCCCTCCCCATAACAGACACCTTGTGAGGTAGGTGGGGCTAAAAGAGTTCTGAGAGAACAGTCTCTTCAGGGAGCCCAAGGTCACTTAGCAGGCCCTATAGCATAGGGCTTGGCTATAGAAAATGGACTGTTTGATATGGTTGGGGTGGTACCTGGAGGCATGTAGATATATTTGCTGATCTGTCGGTTTCCAGTATAATGTGGTTCTTGTGCGTCCCTTGTGTAACCGTACTGTGGTGTCCAGGAAGTTTATTTCTTGTTCGGAGAAATTCATACTTAGATTGATGGTGGGGTGGATGTTGTTGAAAGCCTGGTTAAATCTTTTGAGGGCTTCTTTGCCATGAGTCCAGACAAAGAAAATGTCATCAATGAATCACAAGTAAAGGAGAGGTGCCAATGGGTAGGAGTTCAGAAAATGCTGTTCTAGATCTGCCATGAAAATGTTGGCATACAGTGGAGCCATGCGGGTGCCCATGGCTGTGCCACTGATTTGAAGGTATAACTCCTCAGCAAACCTGAAGTAGTTATAGTGGAGAACAAACCTGTAGAGTTCAGTGGCAAGATTCTTTGGGCCATAGGAACAGGTCTTTTAAGGCAGTGTGTAAATTCTTAATAAACACACAAATACATACCAGCAAACAGGAACAAAGCCCCAAAGAATCATGGAAATTGTAATATGAAACAACAGGAAGGCAGAACAGGACTGTGCTTCAGCTGCCATTGCAACTGAGCCCCTCATGTGGAGACTAGTTGCCCGGGAGGGGGGGGGCTCAGCCCACCCTGGCCAAGTTGAGGGAAGCTCGAGCCCCTCTGCCCCCTATAGTTTATGCCTATGGAGCCACCCCCTCCCCACCACTAGATTTTTGTTTTATTTCACTGTGACCAACTAACACGGCTCCTCCTCTGGGGACAACACAAGATAATATTAACGCTGCCCAAAAAATCAGAGCTGAATTCGTGGAGGGAATTCATAGTGGGGCAGGCAGGGGGATCATGGGAGACATCAGGGATCGGCGTAATTCAGCAGGGGCCTCATTGGGACAAAGGGATACCAAAACCCAGGAAACTGGACTGGACCCTTGATAGGGTTGCCAGCTCCGGGTTGGGAAATACCTGGAGATTTTGGGGTGGAGCCTGAGAAAGTCGGGCTTTGGAGAGCAGAGGGACTTGGATGCCATAGAGTCCAATTGCCAAAGCGGCCATTTTCTCCAGGTGAACTGATCTCTATCAGCTGGAGATCAGTTGTAATAGCAGGAGATCTCCAGCTAGTACCTGGAGGTTGGCAACCATAGCCCTTGACCTAGCACAGTCATGCAAGGGAAGGGGCTGTTCTTTAGTCCTCAACTGGTATTTTTGGAGATCAATATTTAGTTTTTCCCCCGAGGCTGAAATGTCCAGTCTCCTCAACTATTTCCCGTTTAATTTGTACGTCAACCCTTTCCCTTTGAATCTCTGTTGTTCGCTACTTATATATTAAAAATGTTTTTATTTTAATCATCTAAATATCAATCACATGAAGTCAGCAGTAGGTACATTCTGAGACATTTTGTTCACTACTTATATTTTTTAAAATGTGTTTATTTTAATCTTCATCTAAATATCAATAGCATGGATGGCCCAGGCTAGCCTGATCTTGTCAGATCTCAGAAGCTGAGCAGGGTTGGCCCTGGTTAGTATTTGGATGGGAGACCACCAAGGAACACCAGGGTTGCTGTGCAGAGGAAGGCACTGGCAAACCACCTCTGTTAGTGTCTTGCCATGAAAACCCCAAAAAGGGGTCGCCATAAGTTGGCTGCGACTTGAGAGCACTTTACACACACACACAAAATCAGCAGTTAGGTAGATTCTGAGACATGGCAGAGTTTCCCCATTACTCTACTTATTAAACTAATATCACTGCATGTAGCATATGTAGAAGCTAAAGAAGGGATGAATGAAAGAAAATGTTTTAATTTTATTTCTTTATTTTATTATATAATAATAGATACATAAAAATATAGAAAATACAAAACAGACTAAAATACACACAAAACCCCTGGAAAAAATACCAAAAAATTACAAAGAATACAGTAAATAGAAAGAAAAAATAAGTATAATAAACCATCCGAGTTTGCTGCTATACATATAATTATTCTAGTATGCTAAATTTGCTGCTGTACAGTTAATCTAGTTTACTTGTCCCAAAATATCTAACTACCACCATCTGTGCAGTCTTTAATAGATCCAAGTTACAACTTTACATTCTACCTTTCTAACAGCCCATTACTTGACCTTGCAGCTGCTAGGGACGGTGTGGCTGCCCGAGGCACTGCTGTGGAGCCTCCAAAGAGGTTTCCTGGCTGCTGTGAGGCTTAAAAAAGGGATTTAAAATACAAAAAGAAAAAAAAAAGAAAATGGGAGGAAGCCCCATTGAAAACAGAGGTGCTGAGCCAAAAAAAATTGGCGCAGCAATGCTATTGCTGGAGAGGCCATTCCTGGGCTGGAGGGCTTAGGAAGCTGATTACAGTTAGTGCCACCCTGGGAACACGCCCCCCCCCAAATCCCCTCTTCTGGGATTTAGGTCCCAGAGAGACAGTGGCATTGGAGGAGCGCCGGGCAGCTCCGTGGCATCCAGGAACTGGCCCAGCGTA
The DNA here is from genome assembly GCF_029931775.1 of Euleptes europaea. Classification (NCBI taxonomy): domain Eukaryota; kingdom Metazoa; phylum Chordata; class Lepidosauria; order Squamata; family Sphaerodactylidae; genus Euleptes; species Euleptes europaea. The sequence continues at coordinate 51,006,271 of NC_079321.1, read as the reverse complement.
AGTTCATCTAGGCCACTTACGCTAGCGGCGGGGTCACGCCGCCTTCAGACCACTTTCAGCCTAATCCTCAGAGCTGTACAGGGACAGTTCATTAAATATATAATCCTCTGTATTACTGCTGCTACTTCTATATTTAACTCTTTCAATCCCACTATGTTAATAATTGCTTAACAATCCTGAATTAATATATAAATACCATAAAAATGAACAAAGATTGTAATATTAAATACTATTTATAGTCCAGATGAGTAGGGTTGTCAACCTCCAGGTACTAGCTGGAGATCTCCTATTACAACTGATCTCCAGCCGATAGAGAACTGTTCACCTGGAGAAAATGGCCGCTTTGGCAATTGGACTCTGTGGCATTGAAGTCCCTCCCCTCCCCCAACCCCCCCTCCTCAGGCCTGACCTCAAAAACCTCCCGGTGGTGGCAAAGAGGGACCTGGCAATCCTACAGATGGGGTAGTGGGAGGGAAGGGGCAATGGCCACCCAATCCATCACCTGCACAGCAGGGTGGGGGGAGGGAGGGACTTGGGGACTGAAGCAAGTGCTAAAAGGATGTGGACTTGTACATGCACTTCGACCAGCTAAGTTGTTCAAGGCATGTTGCCAATGGTATCTCTACACCTTGAGGATTAGAATATCTCCTCCATGAAAGCTGACATCCTCCAGATCACATATATCCCACACAAAACAGACATCCTTTGGAATAAAAAACAGTGTGACACCCTTCTGGGATTTATCAACATGGGTACCTTCTGTTAGAAGGCAGTCCCACCAGAAGAACTGGCCGACTGAATTAGACAAATTTGTGGAAGACTGAACTATCTAGACAGCTACATAGAACTTCTGCATCCGGAAGCAGTCTGTTCTCTGATAGGGTTCCCAGGTCCCTCTTTGCCACCAGCAGGAGGTTTTAGGGGCGGAGCCTGAGGAGGACAGGTTTGGGGAGGAACTTCAGTGCCATAGAGTCCAATTGCTAAAGAGGCCATTTTCTCCAGGTGAACTGATTTCTATCAGCTGGAGATCAGTTGTAATAGCAGATCTCCAGCCTCCACCTGGAGGTTGGCAACTCTAATCTCTGAGTTAAGAGGAGTTGGGCATCAGCCACAAAGGAGAGCTTATGCTTCCCTCAGCTTTCCCAAGAGATCTGGTGAGCGACATCGCCGTGGATTAAGTACTGGTTTATGGGACCGGTACATTCTGATGTGATTGGAGGCATGTTATGTTCTTCCCCAAGCGATCTCTGTGTTTCGAATCCAACAGTCCGCCTTTCTCAAACCTTCCAGAACTTGCCTCTCTGGCTTGATGGGGTTGCTACACACCACACTGTCGTCCCCCCGCAGCCCCCACATGTTGCCGAGTCTCCTGAGGGCCCCCCGTTTCCTCCTCCAGGATGGGCAGCAGTGTATGATGGGACGGGCACTTCTTATAGGGAGACTTCCTCTTGGGGTGAAAACGCATGGTCGCTTTAGCCTCCTTTATTCCCTGTTTCAACCAGGATTCAGCCAGGATCGAACACATGCGTTTCACTGAATGTGCGTTTGATCCTGGCTAAATCCTGGCTGAAACAGGGAATAAAGGAGACTAAAGTGGCCATGCATTTTTGCCCTTGTAGAATGTGGTGCATAGAGGTTTGCCCTGAGATGCCAATGGTACTGGCCGGGCAGGGTGACTGGGGCTGCTACTGCAGCATGGTGCAGAGGGAGCTGAGAGCGGGCATGGCAGGAAGCAGTGGAGGGTACAGAAGCTGAGGCTTCTGCAGCCTGGAAGGCTGCACAGGAACAGTGGGGTCAGCAGTGGTAAGGCAAAGTCTGAGAAGCAGTCCAAGAAGTCAGGCCAGGGTCTCTTATGTATCACAGGCTAGCAAGCTTGGGTCGTTGTCAAGCAGTCCAAGGTCCGGGTCACAGGCAAGGCAGCAAGCGTCGTCGTTAGGGCTGTTGGAAAAAAAATTCGTTAAAATTCGGGTTTGAGTTTATTGGCCATTTTTTTATTTGGGAAAACCCGATTGCCAAATTTCCTATACCGGTAAAGGTAGCAATTCGGGTTTAAATTCGGATTTCCCAAATAATTTGGCCATTTAAACTTATTTAAACCCATTCGTGGCTTGTCGTGGCTCCTGGGGGGCATTTTTGCAGGCAGAGGTCCCAAATTTTCAGGGTAGCTAGACAGGACTCTCCTTGCAAGAACCCCTAAGTTTGGTAAAGATTGGGACAGGGGGTCCAGAGTTATGGGGTCTGGAAGGGGCCGCCTCCATCCTCCTCCATTGCATCATTGCAATGCATTGGCAAAGTGGCTGTGTTCAGACTCTTTAATGTGATCTTTGCAATGTATCTCAATGGGGAAGCCGGGCTTTAAACGGTGGGAAAGTTCACTCTGCACCTCCATAGAGACAAAGTGTATCACAATGTATCTCTATGGAGGCACTGGGTGAACTTTCCCACCCACCATTTAAAGCCCGGCTTCCCCATTGAGATACATTGCAAAGATCACATTAAAGAGTCTGAGGATGGGGCGATCCCTTCCAAACCCCATAACTCCGGACCCCCTGACCCAATCTTTACCAAACTTGGGGGTTCTTGAAAGGAGAGTCCCTTCTAGTTAACCTGAAAATTTGAAACCTCTACTTGCAAAAATGCCCCCCCCCCAAGGAAAGACGTTCCCAAAAAAGCCGGATTTTTCAGGAATGGCAAATCTGGCTTTGCCAACCTCCCGGATTTTGCTGACTTGGTAAACCTGAACCTGAATTTTACCGAATTTGCATTTATTCTGTATTTTTCTGGTTTAGTTTTTACCGAATCAACAGCCCTAGTCATCATCAAACAGTCCAAGGTTGTTCTCCAGCAAGACAGCAAACGGGGTGGGGTGTAGGAACGGAGCTCAGCTGATACCGGGAATTCAGTACATTGCTTTCACACCTGGGCTGACTTTAGCCATGCCTTAAATCTGGCCAGTTATCAGAGTGAGGTTGGTCCTGTCATCACTCACTGTCATTCTCTACAGCTGGCATGCCTCTCCAGCTTTGCAGCTGAGCTGATCATCTTTTTTCCTGTAGCAGGGTCCGCAGTCTCTGCCGCCGGTGAACCGTGGGGGAGGACTCTTCTGAGTCTCTGGCTAGCTCTGGCAGTTGGGCCTCCAAGGGGGACTGGAATTCCTCAGCCTGGCTAGATGTAGAAACGTCTGACAGCCCCTTTAATTCAGCATCTGGCTCAGAAGGCTCATCAGCTGCATTCCCAGGAGGGTCAGCAGCCGATGGGACAGCCAACTGCTCCAGTTCTGCAACTGAGGCCTCAGACTCGGCCAAAGGGAGAGCCATGACACCAATCCTGGCACTACTTTAGGGGCACCATCCCGAGTCTCTTGAGGGTCCCAGTTTCCTCCTCCAGGTTGGCCAGCAGTGAATAATGATTGGGGCTCTTCTTATGGGGAGACTTCCTGTTGCAGAATGTGATGGGTAGAGGCCTGCCCTGAGATACCAATCCTTTAGGGGCACCATCCCGAATCTCCTGACGGCCCCCAGTTTCCTCCTCCAGGATGGTCAGCAGTGAATGATGATATGGGAGCTTCTGAGGGGGAGACTTCCTGTTGCAGAATGTGGCAGGTAGAGGCCTGGCTGGCACTGCTTTAGGGGCACCATCCCAAATCTCCTGACCCCCCCCCCCCAGTTTCTTCTTCCAGGATGGGCAGCAGTGAAGGATGGTAGACGCACTTTGCCTTACCCCAGTCTTTGTTCTTGCACTTGGGCTGGGAATCTCTCCGGCGGTTCACCCTGGGGGAATTCCAGGTATAGAAAAGGCACCTTGTTGTTGACAACTCTTTGGGGAGACCAACGTTTACTTTTCTCTGGAAGGAAAAGAGGGTATGAAAAAAATGAGACCTTCAGGCTATAGAGGAATGCATATTGTCAGGTGATTAACAGCAGGAGCTACAAAGTCATCTGTTCCCAATAGGGTTCCCAACCTCCAGGTACTAGCTGGAGATCTCCTGCTATTACAACTGATCTCCAGCTGATAGAGATCAGTTCCCCTGGAGAAAATAGCCACTTTGGCAATTGGTCTCTATGGCATTGGAATCCCTCTCCTCCCCAAACCCCACCCTCCTTAGGCTCCATCCCAAAAGCCTCTCGCCAGTGGTGAAGTGGAACCTGGCAACCCTTTTTCTCACACTGCAACATTCCCTAGATGCAAGGTTTTGGCTCTAGGGTTGCCTACTCTGGATTGGGGAATTCCTGGAGATTTGGGAGGTGGAGCCTGGGGAGGGCAGGGGTCAAGGAGGGGAGGGGCCTCAGTGGGCTACACCCTCCAAAGCAGCCATTTGCTCCCGGGGAACTGATCTGTGTACTCGGGAGCTCAGTTGGGAATTCCAGGAAAACTGCAGACCTACGTGGAGGTTGCCAATCCTAGTTGGCTCAAAAGCTGTGAATCAGGGTCTTCCACTGTCCTTCATCTCTGTCAGTAACTCATTCAGTGGCTTTTGACAAGAAATCCAGCCCTCACCCCATATCTAGTTTGGCTTGTAGATGGTTAGGGTTGCCATCTTCCAAGTACTAACCTGAGATCTCTTCCTATTACAACTAATCTCCAGCCGATAGAGATCAGTTCTCCTCGAGAAAAGGGCTGCTTTGGCAATTGGACTCTATGGCATTGAAGTCCCTCCCCTCCCCAAACCCCGCCCTCCTCAGGCTCCACCCCAAAAACCTCCTGCCGATGGCAAAGAGGAACCTGGCAACCCTATAGATGGTGCAGATCTGCTTTAAAAATGGAGGACTGTGGGTCAGCAACAGAGCATGTGCAAAAAGTCCCCAATTCAGTTCCCAGCATCTCAGGTGTTAGCAAACACTTTTCTCTACCAGAGATCCTGGAGAGCCAACGGAGAATGCTGAGCTCAATGGACAGGTGGGCTGGCTCTCCATAAGGTTCTCCTCCCTCCCTATGCTGACCAGGTTTCCCAGTGGATGTTTGATTGGAATTAGGGCCCATTTCTCCATGGCCAGAGGCCACGTGCTGCATGTAGAGGGTCCCAGGCTCAATCTTCACTTAAAGAATCTCAGGCAGCAGGTATTGAGAAAGGTCTTTCTCTGCCTGGACAGCCACTGCCAGTCAGAGTTGGCAATACTAAAACTAGGCAGAACAAGTATCTGACTGTGCATAAGGGCCCTCCCAATGTTTATGGAAGGTCCCATGGCTCAGTGGTAGAGCACCATGCCTCGCATGCATAGGGTTGCCAGGTCCTTCTTTGCCACTGGCGGGAGGTTTTTGGGGTGGAGCCTGAGGAGGGTGGGGTTTGGGGAGGGGAGGGACTTCAATTCCATGGAGTCCAATTGCCAAAGCGGCCATTTTCTCCAGGTGAACCGATCTCTATCGGCTGGAGATCAGCTGTAATAGCAGGAGATCTCCAGCTAGTACCTGGAAGTTGGCAACCCTATGCATGCAGAAGGTTTAACCTTGTGTGTGTGTGTGTGTGTGTGTGTGTAAAGTGCCTTCAAGTCGCAGCTGACTTATGGCGACCCCTTTTTGAGGTTTTCATGGCAAGAGACTAACAGAGGTGGTTTGCCAGTGCCTTCCTCTGCACAGCAACCCTGGTTTTCCTTGGTGGTCTTCCATCCAAATACTATCCAGGGCTGACCCTGCTTAGCTTCTGAGATCTGACGAGATCAGGCTAACCTGGGCCATCCAGGTCAGGGCGGTTTAACCTGGAAACCCTATCCATTGCAGATCATATTAGATATGTCACAATAAATAAACTGTACAGTAAAAGAGTTGGCAGTTTGGTTTAACCTTAAAGGACACCAAACTGCCAACTCTTTTACTGTACAGTTTATTTATTGTGACATATCTAATATGATCTGCAATGGATAGAGTTTCCAGGTCCCTCTTCTCCACCGGCAGGAGGTTTTTGGGGTGGATCCTGAGGAGGGCGGGGTTTGGGAAGGGGAGAGACTTTTTATATCCGGGCAATTGGCAACCCTACCTACTACACATTCTCAAAATTCAAAAAATGTCTATAAGCTCAACAAAGTTGGGGACCCCTACTTTATATATCAACTCTATCACAGCAATATGGAACTGCTTTAACAGGTTTATTTTCTGCCTATTTTGCTGGTACAATGTTTATTATTGATATGCTGTGTTTGCTTTTAAACCTGTTTTCAATATTTTATTTGTTTTATGGTTTTAGTGGCATGTATCCAGACATGCTCTTCCAAAGACTTGCCTTCAGAAGAGAGGGTGGCAATTTCCATCAATGCTCCCCTGTACACTGCACTTTGCCCCCTATGTTGTTCATGAGAGTCTGCAGATCCCCTGGAACAAAATTCCAGAGGACTCAGTTGGCTGCATTGGAAAGGGGAAGCAGGAAAGCTTGCTCTGAAAAATCTGTAGATGCACTGATAGTGGTATGTAAGGGGTCTGGAGGACCCATAGGTGATAAGATAGGCTACAAAACTTTGAAATGCAATAAATAATTGTGTGAATAATTAAACTGTCTTGGAGTCCTGCAAGGTATCATAATTTGGTGAGAAAAGTTACAGTTACTCATAAGACACCTCTTATCCTCATCACAGCCCTACAGTAGCATGTACCAGTATTATAGGGCTCCCTGAGGAGACTGTTAAACCAGACTACCACGACAATCACATGCAGATTCAATGCGGTTTAAGACCACAGTCTGAAGTAATGGCATAGGACTGCAGTGTAAGTGCGCATGCCTAGCACTGTACTGTAAGCCAGGAAATATGTGCACAGAATCAATACCCATGGCACAGCAACGTTAGTTCAAAGTGGATCACGGTAGCTTCTAGGGCTGTTGAAAAAAAATTCTGTAAAATTCAGATTTGGCAAAATTCGGCCCATTTTGATTCGGGAAATGCCAAAGTCCTAACTCCCCCAATTCGGATCCGTGGAATTCGGCACGCAATTCGAAGTTTTGGGGGAAAATTCATCCGTTTAAAGCCATTAAAAACACATTCGCGCCTTTCCGTGGCTCCAGGGGGGGCATTTTGGGAGGTAGAGGTCCCAAACTTTCAGCATAGCTTGAGGGGACCCTTCCTGCAAGAACCCCCAAGTTTTTTAAAGATTGGGTCAGGGGGTCCCGAGATATGGGGCCCGGAAGGGGTCCCCCCAAAATCGCCAATTGGAATAAAGGCATTAAAAACACATTCACAAATTTATGTGGCTCTGGGGAAGGCATGTTTGGAGGTAGAGGTCTCAAAATTTCAGTGTAGCTTGAGGTGACCCTTCTTGCAAGAACCCCCAAGTTTTGTGAAGATTGGGTCAGGGCCCCCGAGTTATGGGGCCCGGAAGGGGTCCCCCGAGCTGCCCATTGGAATAAAGCCATTAAAAGGGATGCACTAAAAGGAATGACAAGTCAGCCCATTGGAAGCAATGGGAGAGGCTGCCCAGCCCATTGAAGATAATGGGAGAGGGGAATGCATTGACTCCACTGAAATACATTACAGGGGATGTATTAAAACGAATGACATGCTAGCCCATTTGAAACAACAGGAGCGGCTGCACAGCCCATTGGAAACAATAGGAACCAGCCAGAGAGAGACTCACTGACCCACAGTTAACTCCACACGAAGTTGGCAACCGGTGAAAACAGTAGAAAGCACAGTCCCACACAGAGGCAATCAAGCCCACCCCCCAGCAGAACAGGTAAACCCACTCTCCTTTGGCTTCCCCCCTCACACACACACACACACACACAGAATCTCCCCCCACACATATAAACACACAGGACATTTTTTATAGAGAATTATAGAGAAAAGCCCCCAAATGGGTCTTACTGTGGATGTCTTCTTCTCTTCTGTCAGGAGCAGGGACTGGGAGTCAGGACTCAGGAGTAATCCAATACGATTCTAGCAGACTCACACACACATACTCTCTGGAACGGGAGGTTTTGACTTGGATTTGCAGCTCTCTAGATGCACATTAAAGATTGCCTGCTCCCATTCATTCCAATGGGTGGATGGGGGGACCCCATAACTCGGGATTAATTGCCTTTTAGTCAGACCCCCGGGCCAGGGTAATGGTACTGCCCAACTGCTGAGGCAACCAGAACCCCAGGCCGGGGTAATGGTACGGCCCAACTGCCGAGGCAACCAGACCCCTGGGCCGGGGTAATGTGTTTTTAAAGGCTGTAATGGGCAGATGGGTGGGGGGATCCCTTCCGGCCCCCATAACTCGGGACCCCCTGCCCCAATCGTCACCAAACTTGGGGGTTATTGCAAGAAGGGTCACCTCAAGCTACGCTGAAAGTTTGGGGCCTCTACCTCCAAAAATGCCCCCCCTGGAGCCACGGAAAGTTGCAAATGTGTTTTTAATGCCTTTATTCCAATTGGTGATTTTGGGGGGGACTCCTTCCGGGCCCCATATCTCGGGACCCCCTGACCCAATCTTTACAAAACTTGGGGGTTCTTGCAAGAAGGGCCCCCTCAAGCTTTGGTGAAATTTTGGGACCTCTATCTCCAAAAGTTCCCCCTCCCAGAGCCGCGGAAAGGCGCAAATGTGTTTTTAATGGCTTTAAACAGCCGAATGCTGCTAGTTGCTTACTAACTGATGGTTATGCTGCTGATTCCGAGCCCCTGAATTTGCCAAATTTATTCAGCGATTGCCCTGAACTCGCCGAATTCGGCTCATTGTTTTCCCGCCTTTTTTGAATTCGGTTCCATCCAAACTAGAAACCGCTGAATCGGGGAAAATTTGGCTGTTTTTTTGTTCGGGTTGAACCGAGTCGACAGCCCTAGTAGCTCCTCTCACCAACCTCTCCTGTTTGGTACATCTACTTTATTGCTGCTGTCACTGGGAAAGCAGCCATCTTGAAGTGCCCTTACATTTGGGATGGGGTCAAGAAAGTATCCCTATTGTATTAGGAAAGCAAACAGTCTGTAGCTTTTTGCTAGAGATAGATGCAATCTAATTCTGATAACATGCCAGTGTTGGATAGCAAACCCAACAACAGAATTTGTCAAATATGGAATTTATTCTGCATGTGACTGTAGATTAAAGGCAAGAGCCTTATATTTGGAAATGGCATTTGTCTTGCTGACAGTAGGACTTTTAATATTAATGCACTTACACTGAAACTGTGCACAGTGTCCTGATCATTTTTTATTATGGAAAAAATGGACCTTGTAATGGCTGGAGCAAAGTTAGCATAATATATTGTGGTTTCATGATAAAAAATGAACGGTTTTGATTGATATTTTTACCGTAGCACCTAGAAAGAAATATTTTTTATGTGAACTTCTTGGAAAAGGGGTGGGATTAAAATCTGATAGACAGATCTTGACTTCAGGAGTGAAAAATGGCGAGTGACTTCGTAAACATATCTGGTGCCTGAGTGGCATTCCAGTGTAGGCTTGTTCTGGCATCATGGGGAACATGAGGCTTGAAAAACAGCACCCTCAGAGCCCCAGAAAGATTCCCTGTAGAGTATAATGGACCTGAATGTTTTTAATTCCTGGACCTCACCCCCTGAAAAAACCCATACCAGTATGGGAATTTGGGATTTTTTGGGAATCCTGAAAATTTTCAGGTCCAATATACCCGAATCTGAATTTTACCAGTTTTTTTACTCACACCCCTAATGCCCAGTGCCCAGCCTGCTGAGAGCTTCTGACCTCTCCAGCCCATATCTACCTGCCCCTATGCAGTCATGCACCACAGATTGGAAACAAAATAGCCTACAAAATAAATGAATAAATAAATGAGTGCACTATCAGCACAGTCCTCATATATTAAAATTGGGCCTTACTGAATAATCAACAAATCCTTTGGTAGATTCATTCACCAATTAAAACCTTCAGCTCTTATCTTTTCTCATAGGCAGTTCTATAAAAGTTTATTACCCTTTTTAGATGCCGTGCCATTAGGTGAGTGTGCTGTAATTTTTTCCTATCCATAAAGCTTCAAAGGCTCTTGTCGTAAATCCAGTGTTTACTAACTGAAACTCACAAATTCCATCTTCGTATAAATCACAGGATAGATCCTTAATTATTACAGCGCTGACAGGGAATGTGATTTGTGCATGTTGTCCTGCTCTTGTTACTTGAACTGCCTGAGTTTTGAAAGAGTTTTGAAAGATGGTAAGGAAGAAATAAAGGTGTCAAAGAACTTCTGTAGATTTCCAGGGCTGTGCCATTCACTGTGAAGAGGGCATGATTCTTTGATTTTTTAAAACTGTAGATTCATTTCGCCTAGAAATCCTCACACAAAGTTGATGATGGGCAGTGCAATCCAGAGGGGAGGGGGTTAGTTATACCATGGCCAGGGCCCATTGCAAGCATTCATGGGAAACTGAATTTTCCCACATTCTTGGGTGAGGAAGCAGGCAGCAGCCATTACAGACTATGAAAAGTAAGTACTTTTAAAATTATCGGGGGGAGGGGGCATTTTTCAAGGTAGAGTCACCAAATTCACAGCGTAGCTGCAAGGGACTCTCCTTGCATGAACCCCAAAGTTTGGTAAAGTTTGGGACAGGCAGTCCAATTTTATGGGGTCCCGAAAAGGTCAACCCCCTCCATAGAGAAGCATGGTAAACTTTACCATGCTTCTCTATAGAGGAAGGGGGAGACCCCTTAGGGACCCCATAAAATTGGACCCCCTGTCCCAATTTTCACCAAACTTTGGGGTTCATGCAAGGAGAGTCCCTTGAAGCTACCCTGAACATTTGGGAACTCTACCTCCAATAATACCCCCCAGGAGCTTCGAAAAAAATCCCCATAGACTATAATTCCAATTTTTTTTCAGTAAACCTAGAAATAAAGCCAAAATACACCTTTACTGGTATGGGTATTCAGATTATTAACAATTTTTTTTTTTGCACAACCCTACTTCTTATGCCTTCCTAGGCACCCTCGTGATTTTTTTTTTAAATTTCTTACTTTTATATCCAATGAAACAGTGCAAAGCTCTTACCTTGTTGCCATTATTAGCATTACCCATGTGTTATCCATTCTTGTGCAACTGGCTTGTGGAACCTCAAAAATGTAGCTGCTTTCACAGAGCCTATGGGTTTTTCCAAGTGGATCTCATTTTATTACTTTTTTCCTAATCACAATACAGCTCTTTGCATTACCATTCATCCTCAGCGGCTTTTTATCTCCTTCCAGATAACGCCATCTGCAAATTTCAGTAATGTGTTTACTCCAACATCTAGGTTGCCAGTGAATATTTGAATGAAACTGGCCCTTAGGGTGACCTCTGTGGCATCCTGTGATAGGTTTTCATCCTTTCAGTGGGAAGAATGTCCATTTATCACTCCTTGGTTTACAATTGTCTTGTTTCTTTGAAAATTGTGTGTGCCTGGCCAGGACTGCATGATCTTTTGAAATAAGTATCAGGGTGTTTATCATATTATTTCTTTAAAACCTACATTTATGGTGTAGGAAATTGCTGTCCGTATAATTTGAATGGATACATTTCTATGGGTTTTACCTAAAGCAATTCACCTTGTGGGAGCTTGGACTATGCTAAAAGAATGCTAATGGTTTTCAATGAGTGTTGATTGTTTTGAAATGGCCTCCTGAGATGAAGGCAGGGGACAGGTGTGTAAGCCTGTGTTGAAGACATCAGATTTGAGTTTTGGGATGAGGAGACCAAAGCAGATAAAGCAGAGTGAAGGGGAAGAATTTTGGGTGCTTCTGTTTCTGGAAATCTAATATGGGGTGTAAGTTTTTTTGTGTGTGAAACAACAGCAAAGCAGGGCAGATATTCTCACCACTCCTTGCCCCCTGCCAGTCACTTAAGAGTTTCAAAAAGTGTTGTGCTAAGAAACAGAAGACCCATAGGGTTTCTAGAACTGCCTCAGCAAATGCTGGGAGATTTTGAAGATGGTGTCTGGGAAGTTTAGGAAGGATCTGACGTCACCTGTGGGTGATTCTATGGAGGCCATTTTCCTAGCCATTTTTTCTCCCATTCTGCAATATCTTAAGGATGGGGGTTAGGACTAAAGGACCCATGTGATAAAAAGCCATGCAATATGCACTGAACACAAAGCTAGCCCAGTGGATACATAGTAAGGGAACCACCCCTGCCAAGTATTTGAGAATTACATTGAAGTTTTACTGGATACTAGAGGCTGATCGCATACCCTCTATCTGCAAAACTAGAACAAGTAGGCTTCATCTCCTCTTACTTTTGCAAGAAGCAATCATAGGTTCACTGAAGCAAACCTTGTGTCTGCTTCAAACTTGTCTGTAGATACTGGTTACACCCTGCCCTTGATGGTATGCTGTTGACTCATTTTGTTAAGCTGATATATATGTTCTTGCCACTTCTTAGCTAAAATTTGGACTATATATTTTTATAGAAAAAGTAAACTTCAAAGTTTAGCAAGTTCAAATAAGTGCAAGACAATGACTTTTATGTGAGTTTTGTTGTGGTTTTCAGAATAGAAGAAGAAGAGTTGGTTTTTATATGCCGTCTTTTTCTTCCACTTAAGGAAGAATCAAACCAGCTTACAATCACCTTCCCTTCCCCTCCCCACAACAGACACCCTGTGAGGTAGGTGAGGCAGAGAGAGCTCTAATGAAGCTGTGACTAGCCCAAGGTCACCCAGCTGGCTTCATGTGTAGAAGTGGGGAAACCAATATAGCACTGAATTAGGTTCACATGTTGCAAAGTCATCCGAATATCATTAGTTTTGCATTTCCTGATCACTGACAATCTTTTTATTAAGTTGATTGTTATCTCTTTCAAATTTACTCTGAATAAAAACAGTTATGTTTCATCTTTCTGGATTCATCTTTTGGGCTAATTATTACTTCAGAACATGCATATTCTTTTCCTTCTTCCCTCCCTCCCTTCCAAATTGTTTGCTATTGTAGTTTCATTTGTTGTAGAAATTTTGACATGTTTTGGTTTGATCTTCTGTTTTAAAAATCTCATAGAAAAAGTGCATGGGAAAGCACATTGCTGTACATTAATAACATTAGCTAATGGGTACATAAATATTTACATATAAATGAGATAAACAATTCATGCATTGTTTCAATTGAGATCCATACACATAATCTTTAAACACCATTAGTTATGACCCATTTATTTCAACCAACCTAGATATAATTCTTGCAGCTGCCAATATAAAGGGTAGAATGTCATGCAGGGCTAGCATAAGGGGCAGCAGAAGTCGATTTTTCTTTTCTTCTCTCACTCCCAAACAGCACCCGTCTATGGCCATCGAAAACACAATGCTGAGGATAAGGGGATTCATGTAGATGAAAAACCACACAGCATGAGTTGAATAGGGAAAAGCAGTGTCCTCCCCACAATGCTGCCACCAGTGTTGCATCGTTTTTCATCCATGTGGGTCCAACCCTCAGCACATCTTGGTGCTGTGTAGAATTTAGCCACCTAAGTAGAACTTGCTGTGGTGAGATCCTGCTATGCTATGACTGAATTCTTTCTTTAGGCGGGCTTCCTAAAGGTATGGCTATCCCTGACCGTCTGGAAAGCAAATATGTCGCAGAATCCCAGGAACTCAAGGCCTTTTCGTTCTTTCTCTAGAAAACAATAACAATTATCTCTGCAGTTCTATTGTCTGACACACATGCCAAATAATGCACTTTCAATCCACTTTAAGTGTACTTTGAAGCTGGATTTTACTGTGAACTGGCAAAATCCACTTGCAAACTATCGTTATAGTGTACTGAAAGTGCATTATTAGGCATGTGTGAAAGTGCCCTCATGAATGTCTGGTTCTTGCTCCTTGTCTTTGTGTTTATTTTTTGCCATAAAGTTGCAGCCAACATATGGTGATCCCATAGGGTTTTCAAAGCAAGCGACATCCAGAGGTGGTTTGCCATTATCTGTCTCAGAGTAGTGACCTTGGACTTCCTTGGTGGCCCCACATCCAAGTACTACCCAGGGCTGACCAAGATTTGAGAAGATAGGGCAAGCCTGGGCTATCTTAAATGGGAGATGTATGAGTTCTTTATTCTGGGTTATCAGGCATTACTGTTCATATGTGTTACATCATGAGCTAGCTCTCCATAATATAAAGAAAAAAATACAGTTAATATATTGCTGTGAATTACTGGCGTTTTATGAATCATAGAGTTGGAAGGGACCACCAGGGTCATCAAGACCAACCCCCTGTACAATGCAGGAAATTCACAACTACCTTTTCCCTACACCTAGTGACCAGAAGATAGTCAAGATGCCCTCCCTCTCATCTTCTGCCTAAGGTCACAGAATCAGCATTGCTGACAGATGGCCACCTAACTTCTTCTTAAAAACCTCCAGGGAAGGAGAGCTTACCACCTCCCGAGGAAGCCTGTTCCACTGAGGAACAGCTCTAACTGTTAGAAAATTCTTCCTAATGTCTAGACGAAAACTCTTTGGATTTAATTTCAACCCGTTGGTTCTGGTCCAACCTTCTTGGGCAACAGAAAACAACTCGGCACCATCCTCAATATGACAGCCCCTCAAGTACTTGAACATTGTTATCATATCCCCTCTCAGTCTTCTCCTCTTCAGGCTAAACATACTCAGCTCCTTCAACCTTTCCTCATAGGACTTGGTCTCCAGACTCCTCACCATCTTTGTTGCCCTCCTCTGGACACGTTCCAACTTGTCTACATCTTTTTAAAATTGTGGTACCCAAAACTGAACCCAGTATTCTAGTTGAGGTCTAACCAGAGCGGAGTAAAGCGATACCATCACTTCGCGTGATCTGGACACTATACTTCTGTTGATGCAGCCCAAGACTGTATTTGCCTTTTTAGCTACCGCATCACACTGCTGACTCATGTTCAGTGTTTGGTCTACTAAGACCCCACGATCCTTTTCACACACACTACTGCTCAGACAAGTCTCCCCCATTCTATAATTATGCATTTGATTTTTCCTACCTAAATGCAGAACTTTACATTTGTGTTTGTTGAAGTGCATTTTATTAGTTCTAGCCCACTTCTCCAGCCTGTCAAGATCATCCTGCATCTTGGCTCTGTCTTCTACCGTATTTGCTACCCCTCCCAATTTAGTATCATCTGCAAATTTACTAAGAGTCCCCTCTATTCCTTCATCCAAATCATTTATAAAGAGGTTGAACAACACAGGGCCCAGCACAGATCCGTGAGGAACTCCACTTGTCACTTCTCTCCAAATGGATGAGGAACCATTAACTAGCACTCTTTGGGTACAATCTGTCAACCAGTTGCAGATCCACCTAACAATAATAGGATCTAACCCACCTTTTCCCAATTTGTCAACTAGAATACTATGTGGAACCTTATCAGAAGCCTTACTGAAATCTAGATAAACTATGTCTACAGCATTCCCCTGATCCAGCAAGGTAGTAACTTTCTCAAAAAAGGAGATAAGATTAGTCTGACATGACTTATTCTTGAGAAACCCGTGCTGGCTCTTAGTGATCAGATCCATCCTTTCTAAATGCTGAAGGACTGACTGTTTGATGATTTGATCGAACACTTTTCCTGGTATAGAAGTCAAGCTGATGGGTTGGTAGTTACCCGGATCCTCCTTTCCCCCCTTCTTGAAGATGGGGACAACATTTGCCCGCCTCCAATCTTCTGGTACCTCACCTGTTTGTTTGATGGTGGTGAAACAAAATGAATGGGTTGTTTCCATCGCGATCACCCTGCAACTACTTCAGGGCTTCGTTTTCATTATGCATGATTTTCCTGACCTTTAGAAGTCACTTCGCTCCCCCCCACCACGTTTTCCCCACATTTTCTGGATGCCGCCAGAAACAACATCCAGAAAATGCGAGGGGAAAGTGGGGAGAGAGTAAAGTGACTTCTGAAGGTCAGGAAGACTTGCATAATGAAAACGATGCCCTGAAGTAGTGTGTGTGTGTGTGTGTGGGGGGGGGGGGTGATTGCCATGGAAACAACCCATTCATAAAAGGCCACTAACTGGGAAATTTCAGGACTGGAACATAAGCAGTGCTAATGGAACATACTGGTGCAGTTGGATCTTTTCTGCTTTCTTCTTCTTCCAGCTCCACTTGTGAGTACTGAAAAGATGATGGTGGTGAAACAAAATAACCCTTTCTGTCTCGGCGGACCGTCTACCGCCGGTGGAAGACTTATGTGCCAGTAAAAGGAGATGTAAAGCTCTAACCCACAGTCCCCACAGTCCCTTTCTGTGGGATGCAGGTTTAGTGTAATTTATCTGCCTAATGCACACACCCATCAAGTATCTGGTGAAATGAGGTCTGACTCATGGAAACGTATTCTGGAACAAATTCTCTTAAGGTACCATCGTATTCCTGCTTTGTTCTGCTTCTGCGGTCTGACACCACCATCCACCTGGAATGAGTCCTATTTGGGGGGCTTTCAAATCAATGAAAGGCAGTTCTTTTCCACATGCAGTTTTTGCTTCTGTACCAATATGGTTGACCTGCAAGTCCTTGCAGTACAGTCTTCAAAGCTGTCTTCTTTGTGATGCAAGAGCTGCTGACAACAGCAGTAAAGATCAGAGGAGGGGAAAAGGTGTCCACCGGAAGGCTGGCACGTGCTGACCTTCAGATCGCCTTATGCTGGCAGATGTATTCTATAGTCGTCGTTCCCCAGTGAATTTTAAAACAAAGCCAGTCTTAGTGGGATGATAAATAAGATCCTGATGAAATGAGAGGGCTGGGAGGAGGGCCCCCAGGAAAAAGGTAGTAAAGCAAAAGCCAGCAACTACAAACTTTGCTTCCTCTAAAAGGTTTGAAGCCAGCTGATGTTCAAAACGTATTGCTGGGTTGGAAATAATAAACTCAGAACACAGAATTAGTGGCTTGAATGTGAAACCAAAGTCTCCTTTCCTCCCTCTGTCTCCTTTTGTGCATCTGACCATTTGTCTGTTCCCTGCCCAGAAATGGCAGCTCAAGAGGCAAGGTAGGGTTGCCAGGTCCCTCTTCACCACCGGCGGGAGGTTTTTTTGGGTGGAGCCTGAGAAGGGCGGGGTTTGGGGAGGGGAGGGACTTCAATGCCATAGAGTCCAATGGCCAATTGCTGGAGATCAGTTGTCATAGCAGGAGACCTCCAGCTAGTACCTGGAGGTTGGCAACCCTAAGGTGAGGCCAGTCTTGCTCACTCCAGGGTCATTTAAATGTCAGCTTTTCTACCTCACTAATTAAAAGCTGTTGAAGAGGGTACAACGTAGCCTCGCTGACTACCCCTGAACTCCCTGAAGCTACCTGCAACCCTGCACCAGAACAGGAAAGAATAAGGCTGATTCAGGTTTGACTTTTCCAGTGTGTACCAAAAGGACTAGGCTTTAAATGGACCAAATGCACATGCTGTGCCATCATTGTGTTAATGGTGTGCATGTATTTATTCAAATAGTGGGCTCTGCTGTAAGACATGCAAGTAGATCATTTAAATAGTGGGCTAGTTACAGTTCTCTTAGGCTGTCTGTTGTGGGGAGAGGAAGGGAAGGTGATTGTAAGCCGGTTTGATTTTTCATTAGGTGGTAGAGAAAGTCGGCATATAAAAACCAACTCTTCTTCTTCTGAGAACGGTTGCGTTGAGGAGTTGTTGCTTTCATCTCCTCTCTTTTGCTTTCTTCTTCTTCTTCTTCTTCTTCTCTTACCAGATAACTGAAAAGTTGCTGCATTGTTCTGTTACTAATGTGTTTCTAGTTAATGTTAGAATCGCTGAGATATTGGAATTTTTCTAATCACAAAGAAATAAGGCTAATAATCATTCTTCCTGTCCCTTCCTCCTTTGTTTAAGATTCATTGCCAGAAAGGGATTTAATGTTCTTTGTTGCTTCAGGAAAACTAATCTTTTTCCTATAATCAAATTTATAAAAGATAGCACTCTCAGCAGTGCATATTAGGCGCTCTATTATATAAGTAATTCCACAGAGTTTTCCATCCAGAACATCAAACCCACAATTCTTTTAAATAAATGTTATATATTTTTAAAAAAGACAAAATGAAGAAGTGTTTTTAAAGGCATGGACAGTGGCACAGGAGTTGCAATGGAAACAGTATTGGCCACTACGGCTATATTCAACCCACCCAAAGAAAAGGGAGGATAGGCATTAGGCACTATGGGAAAGAATAACTGATCCTGTAAATGTCATACATCTGGATTTCCACAGATGCTGCTGAAACTCTGTCCCCTGGGAGCAGCATTTCTGGGGCAGTTTTGGGCTGCAGATGGAGGAGGAATGCAAGAACTTTATGCTTCGTGGGCAAAAATCCTTTAGTCTATGGAAATGCTCCAGAGAACCCAAGCCAAAGGGAGGAATGCCGTCTGGCTCTTAGAACCTGACTATGAGCAAGAGGGTCAAGGAACCATTTTGAGGTAGTTGTTGCTTCTGACTCATTTATAGATCCTGATCGAATGGCAGGAAGCTCCAGGGTCACTCAATTATAGAGGATTATAAAATTATTCATGGGATGGAGAAAGTGGAAAATGTTTTCTTGATACCATAACTTGGGATCACCCAATGAAGCCGATGGATAGAAGAGTGAAGAATAAAGTAATATTGGTTCTTGTAGGTTATCCGGGCTGTGTAACCGTGGTCTTGGAATTTTCTTTCCTGACGTTTCGCCAGCAACTGTGGCAGGCATCTTCAGAGTAGTAACACTGAAGGACAGAGACACTGTCCTTCAGTGTTACTACTCTGAAGATGCCTGCCACAGTTGCTGGCGAAACGTCAGGAAAGAAAATTCCAAGACCACGGTTACACAGCCCGGATAACCTACAAGAACCAATGAACTCTGACCGTGAAAGCCTTCGACAATAAAGTAATACTTCACACAATACATAATTAACTTGTGGAATTTGCTGTCATGGGATGTTATGACCACTAGCTTGGATGGTTTTAAAGGAGGATTGGACAAATTCATGGAGGATAGGTATGTTGTTAGCCATCAGCCATGATGGGTGAATGGGACTTCTGAATGCCAGTTTGTAGCTGCCAGGCCTTGCTTGGGGCCTCTGCCTGGGCCATGGGACTGGTCAGAGCTGAGGCCTTCAGCAGACTGGGGAGCAGGTTGCCCCTCCATCCCACCAGCATACTTACTCAAAGTACCATTTAATGCTTTATTTACAGTCCAATGTTAAATGGAAGGTCCTGCTTAGGGTAGTTACATCACTCCCTGGTCCCAGCCGCCTAGGTTCTCTCATCTTCCCATGTGCTGATGAAACTGCCTTAGTCACCACCGTGAGCTCCTGGAATGTCCACCATCTTCCCCAAGCTCCTCAATGTGGCAGTCGTTAAATCCACACCCAGTACTTGTCTTCCACCTGAGTGATATGAGAGGGGGCATGGCCCACACCACCTTTGGCATCTTCTCCACCTTAGGGGAATGCCTTCTCCAGACTGAGCAGCTCCAGCTCCCAATAACCAGCCCCGACCCAAATGGTGGCCTTCCAGCAGGACTCAATCTATGGGTTTGCCTGCCCCAGCAGGTTACTCCCTTTTGTTCTTAAAGTCACTGCTGCTTTCCTCCCCTCCCCTGTGCCACACAGTTGTTGAGCATCACAGGAAGAAGCTTTGGCTTCTATGGTTTTGGTAGGGGCCTTCTGGACCATCTACTTTGCCTCTGTTGGAAACAGGATGCTGGATTAGATGGACCATTATTCTGATCCAGCAGGGTTCATCTTATGTTGTAATGTTTGCTTTCTGCTCATGCAATCCTTCTGTTAGTGCATATCAGCATAATTGCTTTGGTCTTCCAGGCCCTGCATTGTTGCTAAGGTAAAACATAGGCGATACCTTATAACTGCCATATCTGGATGTTCACAGATGCTGCAGAAACCCTACACCCAGGCGCAGCATTTCAGAGGATGTTTCGGGCTTTGGAGGAAGGGTTAATTGTTTTAGTCACCATTCCATGATGTCCTTGTGAATTTCTGAAAGTATCTAATGGGTTGCAATCTGAAATCAATAAAGGCAGATCCAGCAAAATAGTTCTTATACTTCAATGTTGGGTAATCTGCAGAAGTGAGTCTAGAAGGAGCCACAAGATGCTCCTTGTCTTGGTTTGATGTTTGGTACTTCTGTTGTGTATTGCAGGATCTGTGTCACAGCTGTAAGTCTAAGGGTGCTTTCACACATCCTGAATAATGCACTTTCAGTCTACTTTCAATGCACTTTAACAATCGTTTGCAAGTGGATTTTGCCATTTTACACAGTAAAATCCAGCTGCAACGTGCATTGAAAAGGAATTGAAAGTGCATTATTGGGCATATGTGAAAGCACCCAAAGTAACATTTCTTCTTTGGTTCCCTGAACAATGGGTTAGCTCTTATGCTACCAGCCCAAGGCCAATCTTTCTGACCACCCCCTTCTCCTAGCAGCTCCCCATGATCTTTGAAAAGCCAATGTTGAGAACAAGCAAAACCACCCTTCTCTGTGTCTTCCATCAGTGATCATGGAAGTGCCATTGGTGGAATTGGCAGGACAGGCAATTTTGCCCTTTTTTTGTCCTTGCTGAAGCTGCTTGTGTTGTGCATGGCTTTTCCTCCATAGGGATCTCTTGATCTCTGGAATCATCTTTTCAAGCCTCACAGGTAGCAGCTGGGTAGAAAGCAGAGGCAAGAAAAACCTGCTTCCCCCAGTGCTTCATGCTAGAGTTACATAGGATCCAGCCCATTTCATTCTGCTTGCTACAGATCATATGGTAACAACTAAAGAACTGTCGCTAAGCAAAGCATCATGATGATTTGACCACAGTCCAGCTCCTGTTTGTTTGTTTGTTTGTTTATGTGAGCCAGCGTGGTGTAGTGGTTAAGAGCGGCGGTTTGGAGTGGTGGAATCTGATCTGGAGAACCGTGTTTGATTCCCCACTCCTCCACATAAGCGGCGGAGGCTAATCTAGTGAACTGGATTTGTTTACCTGCTCCTACACACAAAGCCAGCTGGGTGACCTTGGTCTAGTCACACTCTCTCAGCCCCACCTACCTCACAGGGTGTCTGTTGTGGGGAGGGGAAGGGAAAGTGACTGTAAGCCAGTTTGAGTCTCCCTTAAGTGGCAGAGAAAGTCGGCATATAAAAACCTCTTCTTCTTCTTCTTCTTCTTCTTCTTCTTCTTCTTCTTCTTCTTCTTCTTCTTCTTCTTCTTCTTCTTCTTCTTCTTCTTCTTCTTCTTCTTCTTCTTCTTCTTCTTCTTCTTCTTCTTTTATATTTCTAACCTGCCCTCCCCGGCCAAAGGCAGGCTCAGGGCAGGGAACAACAATAAAATCACAAAGTTCACATATAAATATTAATTAAAAATACCAATTAAAACATCCAATAATAAATACAGATTCCCCAGTAATTAATAGGGTTGCCAGGTCCCTCTTTGCCACCAGAGGGAGGTTTTTGGGGCGGAGCCTGAGGAGGGCGGGGTTTGGGGAGCGGAGGGACTTCAAAGCCATAGGGTCCAATTGCCAAAGTGGCCATTTTCTCCAGGTGAACTGATCTCGATCGGCTGGAGATCAGTTGTAATAGCAGGAGATCTCCAGCTAGTACCTGGAGGCTGGCAACTCTAATCATTAACCAAAGTATTAAATTAGATGGCACACTACTTACCGCAGTGCCCACTGTAACAAAAGATGATACAACCAGGCCAGCCGGCCGGCCTCTCCCCTATAGAAGCCAATTGTACAGAAAGATAAGGTGGGATAGGGAGGCCAGAACTGATGGACCACCTGCGGCTGCCTTCAATTATAGACCTGGTAGAAAAGCTCCGTCTTACAGGCCCTGTGGAACTCTTTTATGTACATTTAAGGCCTGCAGAGGCTGACTTTTTCATCTAGGCACAAGATCATGATTTGTAGTCCTTTGAGACAGTTTATTAGGAAATTCTCAAGAGTATGTGTCATTGAAATGAAAGGAAGCTCTACACATCACAGGCCCAATTTTTTTACAGTAGTACTATTTCCAGGTGAACTGTGTCGTTTGAAAGGCATTGAGCTTGGCATAGCTTCCTGCCTATTGGCTTCTATCTATTACTTTCTTTAGAATATCTCATCAGTAGCTTTTCTTGTCACGTTCATGTCTGTTCTAATCAAAATAACCGATCTAACATACTATTTACAATGAGTGGTCTTTTGGAAGCAAAGTCAAAATTATAAAGGTTAAAATCAGCATCCATGCAAATATCACCTGATTCCATGGGACTTGATACTGAGAAATTCTGTAAAGTCTTTATTGCACAAGCTTTCAAGTGACTTAGATTACTTAGTTTTCCTGACTTCACTGAAATTGCTGCACACATTTAGTCCTATCATGGGGTGTTCTGAATCTCAAGATTCAAATATCTGAAATACTGTAACAAATCCAGTTCGAACCGTACAAGGACAATGAAGGGTTCAAAACTTGCTTTTTATTTTTAAAAAGACACATGGAGCTACATTAGGGTTGCCAGGTGCCTGCTGGTGATGGGCAAACCCCCAGCAATAATCCCCTCTGCCCGCCGACCACCTGAGGGTCGGCGGGCAAATGTGCACATGCGTGTGCATACCGCGCGCATCACTTCTGGTTTAGAACCAGAAGTTCCGCCTTGCGAGGGGACTTATACCTCTTAGTTTGCGTGGTATAGGCCGCTTTACCACTCAAACTAAGAGGTAAAGGCCCTTTGCGAGGCGGCACTTCCGGTTCTAAACATGTACTGAATGATCATGCAAAATACACATGTCCTTTTGTTCAGATAATATGGGAACTGTTCGTATCACACATATCGGGAGCAATATGGGTAGCATGCACTCCTGATACATGTAGTTGTATATAATCTGAAAAGTGTTAGAGTGCTGTGAATATGATCTCGTGTACTATATGTCTACCATGGTGCTTTAGAACTTATGTATTTATTTAAAGCATTCTTATGCCACCTTTCCACCCAATGCCACTCATAGGAATGTTGTGAGGATAAAATGGATAAATCCGTGAATTTAGTTCTGAGATCCTTGAAGAAAGGGCAAGATACATGTGTGATAAAATGAACAAGGCAATAAATATGGAAACACAAGAAAAGCTGCAGCTGTGTCAACTATGGGCCCTTCTAGGGGTGTGCTGAACCACAAGACCCTATTATCTGAAATACTGCAACAAATCCAGTTTGAACCCTGCAAGAAGGACTTGACCACCATCGTTGTCAGTTCTATGACAGTCTTAAAAGTATTAAAATTATTACACTCTTACGTTAGCAAGTTCGTTTTCCAAGCAAGGCAAGGAAGTAATAAATCACGCAGAGCTGGAAAATATAATTCAATTTTTTTAAAAAAAGAAAAGACTAATACTGTCATATTTGAGCCAAACAAAAGAAACACTCTACTGTCAAAAGATCTCTGGCTTGTTAATGAAATATTCCAATGCTGTTCCCAGATGAAAAAGTGTGTTTAAGATCCTGGGACAACGTGGAATGAAAAAAGAAGATAATTTGCCCTGTTTAGGGATGTTTCTTCATCTGAATTTGGTTGTTCATGTCAATGATCAAATGCTGTTTCTCTAATATATGGACAATAAAATGGGACTGTGTAAGGACCCTGCCCCCTCCTCCTGCTGAGGCCCCTGAGATAGTAGGGTCCCCCCTTTTATTTTGGATTTAGTTGTTTTAATAGGCACCCCCTTTTACAGCCTAAGTGCCAGGGGATCTAAAACTTGGGGACTCTAAAACATAAATGGCCAAAGCAGCCATTTTCTCCAGGTGAACTGATCTCTGTCGGCTGGAGATCAGTTGTAATAGCAGGAGATCTCCAGCTAGTACCTGGAGGTTGGCAACCCTGGATGCAAAGCTGAATTATTCAAGAGGGCTTTTCTGTGCAGGAAATAGAGTTGCACTGGACCAAATGATTCACCAAGTTACTTGGAAAAATTATTACAGACTGTGTTCTATACTACTGTGTATGGCTTGCTGAAACTAGGATCCTGCTGTGAAATTTTGCATCATTTAATGTGTCATGTTAATACTTATGCCTTGCTTCAGTTCTGTTTTTAGATTCCTGTTTGGTTCTACAACCTGAATCCTATTGCATTGTTTATTGAATGTCCTTGAGTACAACAACAACAGCACCTTTATTGGCATATACACACAACACAACACACAACACAAGCCTTTATTGGCATATAAAAAGGAAGAACATACATTTGGATAAAACCGAGTACAAATAAATAAAACTGGATAAAACCATCCCAAATCAGCCATTAAGGAAAGCTACACACCATTCACGATACCTGATTGCTAGCTGTAAGAACCTTGACACTGATTCAGTTCTCTAGGAGGGGTAGTAGTGTAGTAGATTATTTTCTGCTCTCCACGACCTTAAATGATCAAGTTGATGCATTTGCTGTAGGAGTACGCTCAGATGGTGACCATCTTCCTCTGACTTTGACCATTAGATTCTCATTCTTTTTAAGGCCAACCAGGCAGACCTTGAAGTTGGGATTTTATTGGCATATAAATAGCCATGAGAATTGACTCACTCTATGTAATTTGCCTAACCCTATGAACCTTCGCACTAGCAAATGATTATCTGATACCTGCAGTGGCCAGTGCACCATCATATACCGCTGAGACTTGAAACACTGCACTAGCATAACGAACTGATCTATGCCTTTGTGGAAGCAGGGTTCAGCACTGCTGTCCTGGGGTCAGCTATCCGTACAAGGTGTGGGATCACAGCATCCTGAAAAGCATTTGTATGGCACCATGTGTAGCAGAGACAGGGGACTGCATGGGTGGGACTTTCCAGCCATTGTGAAGTCGCTGAGTTTTGTAGAAATCTGTATTTCTAAAATATATATTGCTAAGTTATTTTAGGCTGGAGATATTTTAGGCGGGTCCAGAGGTCACATCATGAGATGACAAGAGTCACTGGAAAAGACAGTCCTGCTAGGAAAAGTTGAGGGCAGCAGGAAAAGAGGAAGACTCAACAAGAGATGGCCTGACTCAATAAAGGAAGCCACAGCCCTCAGTTTGCAAGACCTGAGCAAGGCTGTCAAAGATAGGACATTTTGGAGGACTTTCATTTATAGAGTCGCCATGAGTCGGAAGCGACTTGACAGCACTTAACACACACACAGAGGAGGGCAACAAAGATGGTGAGGGGTCTGGAGATCAAGTCCTGTGAGGAAAGGTTGAAGGAGCTGGGTATGTTTAGCCTGAAGAGAAGACTGAGAGGGGATATGATAACCATCTTCAAGTACTTGAAGGGGTGTCATATAGGGGATGGTGCTGAGTTGTTTTCTGTTGCTCCAGAAGATCGGACCAGAACCAACAAGTTGAAATTAAATCAAAAGAGTTTCTGTCTAGACATTAAGAAGAATTTTCTAACAGTTAAAGCAGTTCCTCAGTGGAACAGGCTTCCTCGGGAGGTGGAGAGCTCTCCTTCCCTGGAGGTTTTTAAGCAGAGGCTAGATGGCCATCTGTCAGCAATGCTGATTCTATGACCTTAGGCAGATCATGAGAGGGAGGGCACCTTGGCCACCTTCTGGGCATGAAGTATGGGTCACTGGGGGTATGGGGGGAGGTAGTTCAGAATTTCCTGCATTGAGCAGGCGGTTGGACTAGATGACCCTGGTGGTCCCTTCCAACTCTATGATTCTATGATATAAGATAACTTTTCAGACAGTCAAAAATGAATGATAGAAGCATAACTGTCACAACTGGTGTGCAAATTCATCCTACTATTGTGGTTTTCCCCCATAGGTCATACAGGTTTTTGTAATGCTTCCAAAAACCATTTGGACTAGAGAAGACTGTGAAAATAAATTAGCATGTATTATACAGCATGAGCAAGGATAGATCCACCCTGCCAGTTGTAATTCTCTTGTTGTCTCCAGTCATTGGATGCATTGATATCCTTATCACCTCAGTGGAAATATAGTTTCCATGCAGGATAACAGAATGGATTTAGAATGGATTTTCCATCCTTGTCCCATGCAAGATGCCACTGTAAGATGCTGGAATACCCTGCTGAATGTGCTATTGTGACTACACAGGGTGCCACTGAGGGTCTTTATGAAGACAGTGTCCACCGGACAATCCTCAGTCATGAACAAGGTTGTCAAATACAAAGTCAAGGTTGTCAAATACAAAGTCTTGTACAAAGAGAATAATGAGTACAGAAGAGAAAGAGAAGAATGGGTACGGCCTTATTCAAACAGTGGCCTTTCAAAGATAAGGAAGGTGCTTTTAGCAATTTCTTTTATTCAGCTTCATGTCTGCTGCCTGAAACCTCTTTGTAGGAAACAACTATTGTTAGTCACACAGAAATGGTATTATGTAGAGACCAGGGATGCATGAACACCTGCTGGTTTGGCTCACATTCTGCTTGCTGGTTGTGAGCAGGGAGCCAGTTTTTCATTTGGCTTGAGTCTGAGCAGCTTGAGTCTGTTCGGCGGGTTATTTTTCTCCCTTGTCATTCAGTACAGTGAAGTGCAATTGGCAAGAAGTTCATATGTGCACATTCTCACTCTTCCCAGTGGGAGGTCTAGTCTCCTCATGCCACCAGGCAGCCACTTGCTTAAATAAAGAGTGAGACAAACAGTTATAAACTCTGTGGTGTTTTTTTTAAGTCTTAATTTTGTGTTGCCCAAGTCCATCTGCCCTGAGCTGGATGGCCCAGGCTGGCCCAATCTTGTCAGATATCGGAAGTTAAGTGGGTTTAGCCCTGGTTAGTATTTGGATGGGAGACCACCAAAAGAATTTAGAGTTGCTATGCAGAGGAAAGCAATGGCAACCCATCTCTGTTAGTCTCTTGCCTTGAAAACCCTATGCGGTCACCATAAGTCAGCTTCAACCTGATGGCACTTTACATATACTCACAAGTCCATTTTATCAGTGCTATTTCACACATGGGTGTTTTCACAAAGCTTTATGAGAACTGTAAACTCCATGTCATTTAATACTTAACTTGATCAACCATGTCCCCAGCAATCACTGAGTTCACCTACTGCAACAATGCAAAAGCTGTGGTAAAGGCAGACGAAATGAAACAAACACCACAGCTACTGTGCTCTTTGGTATTTGCTACAATGAGGCTCGTAAGTCATTGCAGCTGTTGAAAACGGTATGCTTGCTTGCTGAAGATGTTTGCTGTTAGGTTTGCTGCACCTTCAATCCAGACTAATTGTGTGAACTTAAAATCCTTAGTTCAAATCTCAACTCAGCCCCAAACCTTTGGATAGCCAAAGCAGAGAATGGTGCAGTGGGAAAATATTTTTTATTATGTATCACTTGATGATCCCTTTGCATTTTACACACTGCTGCATCAGAGTATCTATAAGGCAACACTCTTTCAGAGTGTTCCCAGCATAATGAGCTGCTTGACCTTTGGATAGCCATCATATCCGAGCACCTGCATCATACAGGGGGGAGAAACATTTATAGGGCTGCTTTAAGTATTACCAAAATAAGGTAAGTGTGCACTTTAAATGTGCTATATAGATGCTAAGTATGATTACCCTGCCGCCCCATTTTCCCAGTACATTCAGTAAACACCTTGCACAGTATATTTCACTGAGAGGAAGTTTGAGGTTTTTTATTTTTATTTCCAGGCAGCAATCCAGACATGTGGCAGAAGGACAAACTCATTTTTGTCCTCAGTGATGATATCTCCTTCCTGAAAACCAGCTGCAAGCAAGCACCTCGACAGCTTCAATAACAAAGTAAATGTCCACAAGACGTGGCCTTCCAACCTTTCTGCTCTAGCATCGTCCTGGGGGAAAACAGCCTCCTCAGCAAAATCCAGTTTACTGTATTTACCCAAAAGGAAGACTGTTCCCCCCCCACACACACACAATTTGTGCCATCAAGAAAAATAAGGGAATGCCTTACATTTGTATACATTACAAGTATGTATAGTTATAAAAATCTTTTTGTGTATAATTTGTGGGGGGGGAGGCATTTTACATACAGGGCCAGCTGAGGAACTCTAGATTGTCTAGATAGTGGAATAGCCACTATCACTTCATCAGGAAACTCTCAAAAGAATTGTAAACTTAGGGCAATGATGTGGCTGTGATGGGAAACATGCGTTTCAATCATTGTTATTGGAATCCATGTTTATCTCTTGTTAAGGCTGGGAATGTTGAACCTCAACAGATGGCTGAATCTCTCATGGAGTTGATGTTGTTTTTCCTCCAGAGGAAGAACTTGAAGAAAGTAGGCAATGGCAGAGCCAGCGTGGTGTAGTGGTTAAGAGCGGCGGTTTGGAGCAGCGGACTCTGATCCGGAGAACCGGGTTTGATTCCCCACTCCTCCACGTGAGCTGCGGAGGCTAATCCGGTGAGCTGGGTTTGTTTCCCCACTCCTACACACAAAGCCAGCTGAGTGACCTTGGGCCAGTCACACTCTCTGAGCCCCACCCACCTCACAGGGTGTCTGTTGTGGGGAGGGGAAGGGAAGGTGATTGTAAGCCGGTTGGAGTCTCCCTTAAGTGGTAGCGAAAGTCGGTATATAAAAACCAACTCTTCTTCTTCTTCTGGGGAATGGAACTGAGGTTTACCGCACCAAGTGTCCCAAACGTTTTCCGGGCCTTTTAAACCCCACATTTTCAGCACTCACCACACCTTTCCCCCGTTTGGTTGTGGAACCATTTTCAAAGCGCCGAGTAATCGTTCTTTCCAGAAACCCTTTTCTGGTGATGTTTTTGAATGCTCCGTCTCCATGATGTTTTCTCCACAGGTGCAAAGGGCCGAGAACATTGCTGCGAATCCCAGCGGCAACGCCCACTGGCTCCATGTTTCTCCTCGCTGACTCCGCCCCCGTCCAGTTCATCCCAGTTTGTGTTTCCAGGCGGCCATTTCACTTCCTTCCATCCCCTCCGTACAGCTGCACAATGACGCGGCGCTCCCCTGCTCCCACCCCCAAAAAACGTTCTGCTCACCCTGGTGCGTTGGGGAAATGTTACATATTGGCAGTTGTGTTGCCAGCGTCAGTGGGGGAAAGTGCAGTGAGGATTTCCCTAAACAGTTTAAACGGTTGGGTGGCGAGGACACACAAATTTATTGGTGTGATAACCCCCTGAGGTGAACAGCAATGGTCTTAAGAGCTGCAAAACTGGTTGCAACTCTTTGGAAAGGCAGGGCGCTGTCCTAAAGCAGCAGTTCTGATTCCTGGCCTCTTGCGTTAAAATATGAACAGCTAGAAAGTGCCTACAATAAGGCCGATGTTTGAGTTTGTATGGATCCTGATTCCACAGTAGGGCACTTCCAGGGGTTCTTCCCCAAGCCCCAGCGTTCTCCTAGTTTCCACACCCAGACTCTTCACATGTCAGTTTAATCAGCCCCTGCACAGAAGTAGGGCACTTTCCTAATTGTGCCTCACACCTTTCCCCATCTCCTAACCCATCCTCCTCACCCTGAACTGCGAGACAAATAAGGCACCAAACTGGAGCCTCACACAATTACCAAAGGCACTGACCAGCAGTCTTCCCTTGGATTTTTTTTAATATGCAGCAATATCTCAGAAGGAAAGAAGGAACCAAAGACATTTTTTTCCTGGCTCATTGGTACTTAAAAGTGGCACTGTCAAACTTCTACTTCTCTATTAAAGGTAAAGGTAGCTTGTGCAAGCACCAGGTCATGTTTGACCCACAGGGTGATATTACATCACGACATTTACTAGGCAGACTATGTTTACGGGGTGGTTTGCCATTGCCTTCCCCAGTCATCTACACTTTACAAGCAAGCCGGGTACTCAATTTTACCAATTTCAGAAGTATGGAAGGCTGAGTCAACTTTGAGCTGCCTACCTGGAACCAACTTCTGTCGGGATCAAACTCAGGTCGTGAGCAGAGCTTTGACTACAGTCCTGCAGCTTACCACTCGGCACCAAGGGGCTCATACTTCTCTGTTGCTGGGCTTTTATTCACCTCCCTGTATCCAGTTCTGCTACCTTGAATATTACCTGCTGCAGCACTGCTGTAGCACTGTTCCTTTTATATTTGGGTTTGTCTTGGGCCCCAACTATGTCATACTTGAAACTTGGTTTATGATCTGTCCTACTGGGTTGGCTGCTCCCAGTTACCTGAGCTTTATCTCTTACCTGCTGGTGACCCTTCCTGGTGTTCCAGTCTCCTACTCCTTAATCATTTTGCAGGTGGAGAAATAGGACAGGTATTAAAGTTCTTTGATATCTAGCATAGATATTTCCAGTGAACATGAGCACATTGCTTCTCATATCACCACTGTGGTGCAAGTGGCGTGTTATCATTAAGGATATGGGCTTTTCTGCATTCTCATTTTCTTCGCTTGTAAGTTCCTGTTTCTTGAGGGGAGGTCTCTTCCCCATGTGTTTTGCTCCCTCTAGTGGCCAATTCTATATCACACCAGTTTATGTTCAGCATATCTCTTTGCAGATTGAAACTGCAAGTTTTTATGCCAGACATAAACCGGTGTAATATCGAACAGACCACTAGAGGGAGCAAAACACATGCAGAGCAGACCCCCCCACCAAGAAACAGGAATTTACAAGTGAGGAAAATGAGAATGCGGAAAAGCCCAAACATACAAATGCCCTTCAGCAAATCATATTGGCAGAGAATTAATACTCCATATTGCTATGATCTCTGATTGCAGAATCTTCTGCTCAGGACTGCCATTGAGAAGTACAAGTACTAAATTACTAAATTACAAGTACTAAATTAGTACAAGTACTAAATTACTTTATTAAATTCCAACATATTAATATAACTTTTCCAGCAAAGTCCATCTGCTTCTCCTCCTTCTCTCTGTATGATTTCAGATGTTCCCAAATTTTCCTTTTTGCTCACTCAACATTTTCTTCATTTTGTAATAAATGAGAGCCAAGCTTGAAAGATCAATTGCTGCCCATTAAGTCTCTTTTCAATCATTTGCTGCCAAAAGCTTAAATAAACCGCATCGAGTTATTTGTGTTTAGCCAGATAATTTCTAAAAAGTCACAGCAAACATATAACTCATTATACCATTTCTTAACAGCCCATTAAGCAGAATAAACTTCATCAGGAACTACTTAAACCAATAACCCCAATTATTTACTTTTAAAGTAAAGTTTGCTGAACAAATATTAACATGCTGATTGCCAAAGTGAGAGTTAAGTAGCAAATAAAAGACCATTCTGGGGTTTGGTAAAAAGGAAAGGTTGGTTCAGCTATATGGATAAAGTTCTCATTGCAAATATACTATAGCTCTTTTCAGTTGTTACATTTTACCATGCATATGAAGAGAATGTACTACATGCAATCTTCCCAATACACACAATCAACATTTGTCTAAAACTGGCAAGACGGGTATTTTCAGCTTAAGCATACATGACAAGATGAAAATATGTATTTTGCTCTTTGCAAACAAAATACTGATCATGTATACTGGGTAAGGTTGCATGCAGTGCATTCTTCCCATATGTATGGTAAAACATAACAACAGAAAAGTGGTATTGCCTAAAATATTTGCATATACATGATGGAATTTTTAGGATATTGTCACAAGTGATGCTAAGAAAGTCTTAAGTTTAGTGTTCCATAGTGCCTAAGAAACTGAGCTGTGATTGTGGAATACCCCAGTTCGAATTTCATCTCAGCTATGAATGTACTGGGTGGCCTTAGAGAAAAACCATGTTGTCTAAATATGGCACCCTAAGAAGAGTTATATCATTTTATGTCCATTGAATTCACACTTAGGATGGCAAAATCAGCCCTGGAAATTTGTGAAAGTACTTTTTGCTACTTGTGATGACAAAATACATACATTCAGTATAGCATCATTTAAACTTGGTGAAAGGGTAATGAAAATTGAAAAAAAAAAGCAGTGATGAATTGTTTATCCAGCCCCTTTGTTGTTTAAATGGGTGGCTGTCCTTTGTTTTTCCACTTCGATCACATTTTCTTTGCTTACAGCTCCAGCAGCAAGATCATGGATGTTCTCAGCCACTTTGAAATTAAATATTTGGGATCGCTGAGCCTAAACATTGAAGTCACTGAAGGAGAAACTGTATTTTCATTCCAGGTATTCAGATGGACCGGCCCAATGAGCTTGATCAAGACCTTTAGGCCCTGCCTGCCATGCAAGTAAATAACAGCAACAATCCCTAGGATCTGAAAGGGCTTGCGTCAACAGAGCGGGAAAGCAGCCTGCTTAGACAGGATTTAGAGAGAAATGTTTTGAGTGCCTAGCACTTGTTCTTACTTTGTGGCTACAGTACCAAGGATGGAGCAACCTTATTATCCACGGTGCCTTAGGTCCCTTCGTCCCCCATTCACTTTTCTGCATACGAACTGTGCTTCTTGGTCAGCAACTAGCTATGCTAGAAACCATGATCAGAAGGGGCGGGGAAAGCAAGGTTAGACCTCAATCTGCACCCTCCTGATTGGTTAGCTGGCACGTCCTGATGCTATAGATGCCTCTTCCTCCCTGCTCACTTTTCATCTCTCAGTTGGTGACTGGTGGAGCTAGATTTGATCTGTAGTTGCTGGTCCCTAATAAAAATTCTACAGCAAGCTTGTTGGCATTTTGATGCTGTGGGTCAATACTGTGATAGCAGTCCTACTTATATATACATTTCCTTTTCCCCTACCATGTCAACTAGACATGCAGAATTTGATGACAAAAAATGGATGTGCTCCAATGAGACATCAAAAAAGTTTTTGCAACCCCTTACTAGTAGGCAAGACTAGCTGCCCAATGTTTTTGACTTCTTTGACTCTTGAGTATTCCTTGGTGGTGTGAGAAATGAAACAGAAATAATGTGTGATGAAGGGCAATGTGGGAACAGTGAAGAGAAATTGGGTAAAGGCTGATTCATCACAGATACATAGGTAGTAATGGGCCCATTGCAAAATGGCTCCTTCCTTTGTAAATTTCATAGTTCAGTTGGAAAATTCCTAATTACGGTATGTAGTCCATGTTTTCAGATTAACTCTAATATGTCTTTCCAGTTTGGATTTTGGCTAGAAATTCAGTTACAAAAATACACTTGTTGATATGTAGCTTGTCCGCAACTTTTATTCTTTAAAAAGAACTTCCTGAGAGGCAGCAGAACGTCATGTGCACATTGAAGGACCTCAGAAGCTTGTAGTAGCAGAATCTACTAGTATCTTTGGAAATTACTTATTTTTACTGTAAAAAAGTTGTTGTCAGATAAAGGGATATAAGGAGAAGGAAACTTTTATAGGGAGAGATTCCTTTCCTGTGGGGAGGGAGAGGAGAATCCTTGCTATATGAGAGGAAAGCCATGAGTGGCTAGCAATTTGATCCAGGGGAAGGGTAAGCTAGGTTTGCTGGTTATCCCAAGGACATGAATTAGATCAAATTTGACTACAGAATACAACTATGAGGTGTCTGCTCTTTTAAGAACTAGGAAAAATTAAAATGTACAGGAACTAGGACAAATTAAAATGTGTTTATTCTACTTTTATTTCTTCCTTTGCTCATTTGCTGTAAATAGAAATTATTTGGTCACCATTTTTCCATTTGTGATTGGCATTTTTATATGCTGAGTAAAACCTATTTTTTTAAAAAAAACACCAGGGTGTGTTGTATTACACTCTGTTTGCATCCCACAATCACCTCAATTGATTCACACAATTCAAGGTATAGAAAGAAGCCCCTTTCTGGATATAGAATGGGAAAGACAGACTAGTTTATTAGATATCTGTATTAGGTTCAGATTAAATTGGGTCATGGGATAAAGAGAAGTCTTGGAGTCAGAAAAGGAATAGCAATGTTTATTTTATTTATTTTGTACATCTTTGTACCACATGGTCTCATGCACGTCGAATAAAACATTCAACAATAAACATTCAATAAAATACATTTAACGTTAAAATAGCACCAGCTTGTAAAATACAATTACAGTAAAAATTCATGAAATAACAATAAGTATAAATAAGCAAATTCCTTAACCTGGACTAGGATCACACTCCACTTTCAGCTTACACAAGCAGTAATTTTGCCACATCTTCGAATGAAGCATGATGATCACAATATTCATTCACTCCTGGTATTGAGCGATGGCTGACAGGATTCCTGCCAGCAGCTCTAGTTGCCCGCCACTGCTTCCATCAGTGGAGGGAAAACGTTTTTTAAAAACAGTGCTGGCTTCCTGTTTCTCATGGAAATGATGCAGGGCAGCTCTAGGAAACTCTGGAAAGAGTTTCTGTGATTCCTAGAATTACCCTACGCCACATCCAGGTTTTGCCTAAAGCGATGTAGCAGCCCCTCCTCAAAGTTCCCATCCACAACCCTCCCCCAGGTTGCCAGGCATGGTCTGGCCAGCCAATGTAGAGTTGAAGTGGAATTACCTTTACTTTGAGAAGGCTGCCCATTGTATCTCTGCAGGAGTCAACCAGGAAACAAGCTCAGAACAATAATTCATGGACTGAGTTTCTCAGAGGATGGGTTATTTTTTACTCTTACGTTTTCCAAATAAACTTTTTTAGGCTGAAAGAATGACATGCCCTTTCACTTTTAATCCAGTAAAGGAAACACTGTCCTAACCAACCAAGGTTCCCATCCTCCTCCTCCTGCCCTGTCACTGCTCATGGAGCAGACTGAGTAGGCTTCAGACAATGGGGGAGGGGCAGCGGGTACGGCATAGAGCTGAATGGGTAAGAAATTGAAACCCCGTTTACAAGTTACAGTGCATGCATGTGCAATCTGTGTACAGTGTGCACTTCTTTTTTCCTGTGGGTGTGTCCAGTAATTCTCATGTTACGTTGATTTAACACATGAATGTGTGCTTGAAGCCCCATGTTAGCCCAGGTACTGGTCCCAAGTTTCATTTGTAAAGTGAACACACGTTGGCTCTTTCTTACACAGAGATGTACATGCAGGATGTACATGTGTTCACTGTAACTTGTGAACAGGCTTAGAGAGAGTAGTTGAAAGGAAAAAGTGTAATGCGCTCCAGACCAAGACCCCACCCTCAACTGTCTCTGGATTCAAAATGTATTAGTTTAATACACACCAGTGAATTAGGAATGAACAAATCTGGTTTTCGGGCTTATTTTGCTGAAAGTTGAGTATGGCAGAAATGGTACCTCCACCACTGCAGAACCACTAATGACCTCCCAGTTCAGGAGTACCAACCATTGTGGGAGGCCCCACCAACCAACATAGTATGAGGAGTATCTTACCCCACAACCTAACATGCTGAGCGTCTCCTTTAAAGAACTGAGAACATTAATAGCAGCCCGCAGGTTCTGACCAAAATATTCCTTTTGCTGGAAGATTCCAAATAGCCTCTTTGAAAGTCAAAAGTGCCTTCCAGTTTGCAACGTGATTACAGCTTAAAATGGAACCTCTGTTTCCATAGCTAAAAACGATCCTTTCCTTCCCTGTCCCCAAAGCCCTTTTCTTCCTTTTGCTTCACATGCAGCTTCTACTTTGGAGAAATTACCCCTGTGTTTGTGTGTCCCCTCTGAGAGAACAAGAAGCTGACAACTTAAAAGAAACAGGCTGCACAGTGGCAATACATTTCAAAACATCTTTTGACGTGTTTCTTTACAAAAGTAATAAAATATACATAGACGTTTCTTCTTCATAAGTACATAGCAAAGAAGTGTAGGTGAAAATGTCCAAGTGAACATATTTCCCTCTTTTCCTATCACAACAAAACTGGCATATATATATATATATATATATATATATATATATATATATATATATATATATATATATATATATATATAACTACAACAATAAACTTCCAGGGTAAGGTCTTCTGAGAATTTTGGCTATTATAACAATAGCTTAGTTCTGCTGCTGCTGTGTTTCAGAACACCTCAGGAGGCTATTCTCTGATAACATTATGCACACCCTAAACTAATTACAGAGAGATTAACAATTAAATTTATGTCAAGGAAATTTCATGGACACTGTATACCAATATAAAACCAAGCCGCTGCCTGCTGCTGTGAAATAGCTGCATTTTCCAGTTTACTGCTCAAGTACACTTTTGAAAACCATACCCATGTACTTTTCCCACAGCATAATTACCTTTACCATGAAAATAGATAGGGAAGCCTTTTGTCCTATTTGTCTATGAATCCTCTATCTCCTTTTCAGACACCTCCTGGTATTCTGAGAACCTCAGGGACGAAGTTGTCATGACATCAGGAAACTCATGATTTTTTTTTAAAAAAGATAATGACATGTGTGTAAGATATATGGTGCAATCATAAGTTAAGTTTCACTCTTTTAAGTTCACTGAGTATAACTATGCCTAGGACTGTGCATTTAGATCTGGATCATGTCACTGGACTGAGTAACCAAAGTTATGTCTTCATGTGGAAGACATGATGATATTTCTACCCCTTCACGTAGTAGAGGAACTAGAGCGATGGTTCCAAAAAGGCAGATTGGTACTCCTCTGTAGGTCCCATGAGTCCTGCTTGTGAGTCACCAGGATCTTGGCAGTTGATAGTGTTGTTGACAAAATAATGCAAGGGTCTCAAAATAGGGTTTCCATGTGCTATAATAACAGCCCTGCCTGCAATCCTATAAATGCTGTAATCTTAAATTACGATGGGCTGTACAAGTATGTGTGCCTAGTACGACATCCAAGGTCTTTCATGCTGGAAATCTCTTTTCCACATTTAGTTATTAGGGTGGTCTGATGTGACAATAATATATTGCTGCTGGCTTCTCGTTCCATTTATTAACTCATTTTCATTACCAGGCTATGAGCAAAAAAGACAGAAGAGTGACTTAATGCACTAAAATATCACTCAAGAGGGGAAGAGGAAGGAATTTTCATACATTAAATTCCTGAATCGTGTAGAAAAGTAGGATACGACAGATCTCTTAACTAGAGGGCCCAATGTAAACTTTTTAAAACAATCTCAATGTAATTATATAGAGCATGCTTCAGACTTCAGGAAGCCATCTGAAAACTGATACAAAGAAGTTATTTTCTGATTTCTAAATTTAGCAGGGCAAAGCATGGTTTCAGTAGCCTGTCTCAACCCCTCACTATCAGGTATGCTAATTTCCCACTTAATGCAATCTCTGCCTGCCGTCTGATTTACACAGAGATTTGCAGTTTGGCTTCCTGAAGGAGGCAGGGAAAATTCACCCTGAAAAATCTTTCCACTCCACAAATGGAAATTACTCACCCATTCCTGTGGGAGGAAGTCAGTCCTTCAGCAGGAATCTCAAACTCCTGCTGCTGAAACCAAGGTCACTTCACACACATTCGCTAAACATTAGCAGGGTATGAACCTTTCCACATGAAATACAAGCTACAATATGGAAACAGTCTATAACTGTCAGTGGAGAAAGCTAACACACTTTCTCCCTCAGGCTTTATGCAGCAACAAAAATTACCTTGGCTGGACACTGAAGTATCCATGGGATTTACAGGCCTTATGCCACAACATTCAAACTGAAAATGTAGTTAACTGGCCTTGGGAATGTGGCAAGCCTTCAGATGACAATACAGCCGGACCTGCAGTATTACAGGATGAAAATGGCATCCTAAACTCGGGTTGCTGGCTCCAGGTTGGGAAATTCCTGAAGATCTGGGTGTGGAGCCTGGGGAGGGCAGGATTTGTGGGAGGGAAGGGAGCTTAGCAGGGATGTGATGCCATAGAATCCACCTTCTAATGGAGCATTTTTTTTCTAGGAGACTCGAGCTCTGTTGTCAGGGGATCAGTAGTAATTCTAGGAGAACTCCAGGTCCCACCTGGAGGTTGGCAGCCCTTCTTAAGCAGAGGATATTTGCTTTACTCAATGATTAAATTTTGGAATTAACTGCCAGTGTATGTAGTGATGACCATTAGCAAAAATGGCTTTAAAAGGGGATTAGACAGATGCATAGATAGGTCCATCAATGGCTGCTACCCATGGTAACTTAATGGAAAGTCCACATACAAAGGCAGTAGGGTTACCAGCTCCAGATTGGGAAATACCTGGGGATTTGGGGGGTGGAGCCTTAGGAGGATGGAGTATGGAGAGGGAAGGGACATTAATGGGGTATAATGCCATAGATGCCACCTTCCAAAGCTGCCATTTTCTCCAGGGGAACTGATCTCTGTCACCTGGAGATCTGTTGTAAGAGCGGGGGATCTCCAGCTGTCAGGTCCCCGGTGGGGCTAGGAAGCTGGGTAGTCGTGTGGTCCAAGGTTGAGTCAGTGGAGATCAAAACAGGAGTCCAAACGTGTCCAGAAGAAGAGTCGTGAATCAAGCCGAGGGTCGGAGTTCCAGGAATTCAAGCCGGAGAAAGGGTCAGAAGCCGAAGTGGATGCGAAGCAGTCCGGAAACTGAATCGTTGCTTCCACAGAGAAACCTCCCAACAGCCTGGAATATATGGTTCTCTGGTGGTGCACTCCTTTGCCCTAGCCTGGCTCCTGTCAGTATTCAGGGCGTTCTGTTCGCCTATACTCCCGTGCATTCGTGCGGCGGGTGTCTAAATCTTTGCGTAGTCTTTCCCTCAGCCTAGCTACAGGTGGGGGTGATTCCACCAGCTGCAGCTGTCTCTCCTCCTCATTACTCATGCTAGGAGTGGGGGCTTCAGCCTTTGATAGAGACCATTTGCTAACTTCCGAGGAGGTAGAGGGCCCAGCCTCTGCCTCTGCTGCCAACTCATCCGGGAGCTCTGTCTGTTCAGTGTCCTGGTCCCTGCTGACCACGACACCAGCCACCAACTGGAGGTTGGCAATGCTAGTGTGAGGTAAGCACCATGGCTCATTCAGTAGCACAGGGGCCTTTATCACTGGGTTATCTGGGCTCACAGCAGCCATTGCTATGTCCTCACAGTGCGTTAACGTGACCTGGCAGTACTGGGCAATTGGGAAGTTGCTAGGAATTTCTCCCTTTTGTCATTTAATAGTCATAATGCTTCTATCCCATTTTCCCCGGGCCAAGCCAGAGATTTTGCATGGCATCTTGGGCAAAGAGTTGACTAGCTGTTAGATTCAACCTGAAGGCTGGTGAAATGGAATCCAAAAGCATCTGCAATTTTGGAAACGGTTTTGGCCCTCGACTTTTCTACTTTCATTCAGAATTGGCGTATGGTATTTTATTAGCATCTTTAGGGAGATAAATCATGTATTATATGTGTCCTCTCAACTGCTCACTGGTCTGCAGCTTCTTTATGAATTAGGCATAAAAAGCAATCCTGCAACATAAGGCAAGTCTTGCACATTTTAATACCATCTGTCGAACACATGTTTTGCAAAGCAGGAGTTTCTTTTTTAAATTCCCAGGCTAGCAGGGCATATTTTCACCTCTCAAATAATTTACATTTCAAAATAGAAAGAAGAAGATCCATCACTGACATATCCAGTTACCATTAAAAGGAACTGTACACAGACGGTTGAAAATAGATTTTCAGTCAAACTGCAAGAAGAAAATAAACAGAAAAGAAGAGGAACAAAATCATTCTGAAGGGGATCTACCTAAAACAAACTGTAAGCATAACTAGAATCACAAACAAGTCACATCCAACAATCACAGCTTCAATTTGTTGAATGTCTTGACCTAAAACATTTTTCATTTTCAATAATCTTACAGATTCCTTCCATAAATACAAAGAAAATGCCCCTTAAACATTAGCTAACAAGCTATCTTCAGGTTTGTACTTATGTCTCAATGCTTCTAACCATTACAGTTCAATGTATTTTGACACAGGATGTCCGGAGACAACCCTCACCCCGGGCTGCCTGGGACCCCCTCGCCTCCCCGATAGACCCACACCCTCTAGGGAGAAGGGAGAGTCAACTCCCAGGACACAGGAGATGGGAACGAACGTCCGCTTACCCGGGGGGCTTCCTTTGTCTACAGGCGTCTGGCCAAGGACAAGGTCCGGCGAAGAGCCTGGCGGGGCCAAAGAACCCCTCCCAGGAGAGGGAGAAGGACGACGGACAGACCCATCCCCCAAGAGACGCAGCAACGATGCTGGAAGGGGGCTAGGAGAGACCGGGTGGCCTAGCCATGGCAGCGCACCGTCGCCCACCAGCTGTAGCCCCGCCACCCAGCTGAGAGGCGGGCAGACCCGTCCAGGGTGTGGTTGTGCCGGCGCTGTTTGGGAGGACCGACCGGTTGCGCTGGGATGGTGGGGGGAAGGAACAGTCCCAATAAGGCCTCTGGGGGCGAGGCTACGGGGAAGGGGCCGAGTGCCAGGCCTATAAGAAGGCCATTTGAGCAGAGGCCGAGGAGGAGCATGGCCAGAGGTACTATTGCTGCACCCAACAGCGGAGTGACCCTGGCTACGCCCCCAGTTCTACACAGGATTTTGTCAGTATTGTGTAAAAATTTCAGCAGAAACAAAATAGTATTATTGCCATTTGCAAATTTTAAAAAACAGCTCCTTCAAAATCAAATGACAATGTTGGTATTCCCCCATGATTATTTCTTTTGTTATTAACCCCTTTCCTCCCCAAAATTAACCGAACTGCATACAGTCACCTAACATAACATGGACAAGATCTATATGCAGAGTTGGGGCTTCATTCAGAGAAACTACCGGTATATCTGCACAGGAAACAACATCCTCATGTATATCAAGTTCCGATAGCCAAGGCGGCTCCAGGTAAATTCCAATGTCTCAGAGACATAGTTTCTCAGAGATATAGTTTCTCTGAATGAATGTGATCAGCTGATGAAGCCTCCGGCAAAACGTGGATACCGATCTAGACGACACGTCCCTTGTATCCCTTCTTCGGCTGTCTCATTGTGGACTGTATTCTACTTACCTGTAGCACTGCTACTCTTACATGCAACACTAAAAAACAAAAAACAAAAATATTAAGAAAAGATCTGGAATACTTACCTTGATAGAAGAACCAATTGGATTGACTTGCATTTGTGTACTTTGTATTGTGTAATTTTGTATTTTTGTATATAGTGTACATATTGTCCTCCTATAGTTAAGTATTCACGTGGTATCTTGCACTTTATTATATAGTTGTATTGCATTGAAATTGTGTGCTGGTTTTGTTTTCTCAACAATACCCCACAGCGCAGAGCCTTTTTGCTTTCTGGTACTACCTGGCAGTTGGCAACCCTAGCCCTAACTGATTGCTGCCAGGAGCACCATTTAGAGAAAAACAGCCCTGGCCCTGGCCTGGTGGAATAGTCTTCCTGGTGACATCAGGGCCATGTGGGATCTTAAGGAGTCCCGCAAGGCCTTTAAAATGGAGCTGTTCCGCCAGGCCTATAATTGAGGACAGCCGTGAGAGAATCCAACATTACTGGCCTTCCCATGCCCCCCACTCTTGACATCTGTGGGGGGTTGACCTGCTAATAATTTGCTACACGGTGGCACCTGGGTAAATTTAAGGCCACCTCTTTATGACTGTAGTATGAGGTTTTACTGATGTTTTTGGATGTTTTTGATGTTTTCAAGGTTGTTGATGTTTTAATGATACTGATGATTTTATGTATTTTAGTGGTTGTTACCTGCCCTGAGCCTGCTGGGGATGAGGGCGGGCTACAAGTTTGAATAAATAAATAAATAAATAAAAAACAACAGAGGTATCAAATCTTCTGCATTTCAGGCTACATAAAATGGTTAATTTAATGA
Organism: Euleptes europaea; assembly: GCF_029931775.1. NCBI lineage: Eukaryota > Metazoa > Chordata > Lepidosauria > Squamata > Sphaerodactylidae > Euleptes > Euleptes europaea. The sequence continues at coordinate 50,964,870 of NC_079321.1, read as the reverse complement.
GACAGTTGGATATTCATGAATGAATTTGCCCACCTGCTTGGGAACACCTGTTTCAGATCATAGAAAGGTAAGAGGTTTAACTCTTCTTCTTGTAGACGGAAACCTTACCCGTGCCCACCCTGGGCTTGTTAGCCCTAGAAAGGGTTAAAAAAAAGTGGCAGCATCTCTTTACTTGTCTTTTCTCCTGTCCAGAGCTCATCACAGCCCCTGGGAGATGAATTCAGCTGGCAAAACTGCTCAGCAAGAAAAAGCTGAAACTCAGATCCAACTCAAGCTCCTCCATGGCTGCAAGTTAAAAAATGCAAGGCAGCTCTATCATGTTTGTTCTGGCCCTTAGAATTCAATAGTACTCAGTGAGTGACAATAAACAATTAAATGGGCTTGTATACTATGTAAGTTTGCATGCTGAAGGCATAAAGCTCTTTTGATTGAAAAGAGTTGCTTTTTCGACCCGTGTAGTTAACACAGCTAAGAGTTATCATTAAGGATACAAAAACAGCAAATATTGTTAAAACATATTCTTTTAAAAAGTTTATATTGAATATATTTTAAAACCTTGATGAAAATCTTTCCTCTTCCCAATGAAATCTCCCAAGATATGGACTAGTACTCATATGATTGCAAATGTCATTCTGAATACTGGCATTTCCATGGCTTCTTCTGTGTTTCTTGTTTGTCAGCATAGTTGTGTAAGTAATTATGCAACGTGGCGAGAATAAGCATAATTTGCCCGGGAACAACAGATTTCTTAAAACATTCTCATGCTTTAATTTTAGATTTTTATTTCTCCCTTTCTCTAAGGAGCTCAGGACAGTGTCCATGGTCCTCTACCTGACTGTATCCTCACAACAATCCTGTGGTGTAGGTTACACTGAAATAGAGCCACTGGCCTAATGTCACCCAGAGGGCTCCATGGCTGAACAGGTGTTCGAACCCAGCTCTCCCCAGTCACACTGCAACACTCTAACTACTATGTCATGCTGCGCTCCATGTCTGTAATTCTCTAAAGAATACAGTCCTGGCATAGATGAACTTGAGGCCACGGGGCCTCAAGTTCTCCAACACGAAATGTGCTGGCAGGGATCTGAAATTCTGAGCCTGGTGGAATATATCAGTGCCACCCAAGCTACAAAATCTGGAAAGAGTTGTAAAGGTCTTCAAGGGATGTGTTTCCTTTTTAGGCAAATTATTAATGATGCCGAGAGAGAAAAAAGCGATTCGATAACAGGAACCTGCTGCGTGCCAGCTGCTGTTTGGAAATGGATTGAACTCTCTATAGCAGCTATGGAAAGGTACAATTACTTGATCTAGTTCAGCTCCACATATGGGTCACAAAACAAGCATATAGCTCTGGCTCATATTCCATAGCACTTATAATTTTCCCTTAACGGGGCTGTGTTATTACCAAAGGTAACATAAACAATGGACAAGAAATCAGAGACAGGCAAGAGTTTCCGTAATATGTGCCAGCGTAGTCCAGCAGCCGAAGGGTTGGTTTCCAACCAGGAAATGATGGATTCAAGTCTCACTTCAGCTGTAAGCTCAGGGTTTGGCAGGGCTGGTTTAAGTGGGGGATAAGGGGGACAGTTGCTCTGGGCATGGGAAAAGAAGGGGCGCCAGCAGAGGAGCACCACAGAACTGAGGCTGCAGCTGCCTGCACAGAGACTGGGTTGCCTGCAGCCTTCCCAGCTGCTGCGCATGCTGCCCTGCCTGATCACATGAGGCAGGGTGACACCCACCCTTGGTCCGCATGACTAGCAGCCCGATGAGCTGACGAGGCTGCACGTGCTTGTCACGACTTGCAGCAGCAGCCAGGCAGCCCAGCAGATCTCGCCCCCAGCCAGGCCCCAGTGATTTGAACCAGCACTGCATCAGCCCTGCTATTGGCAATCTCAAATCTTACCCGATATGGGAGAATATGTGAATATATATACAAAAGGATATTGAAGGACTGATGAAGACTTGTTCATTGTGAACTCGAAACGATCGTCTCCTCGTTATGAACCTCATTGTGAATACTCTGGATACCATTTCCTCTACAATTGAGAGAGACTCTATTTCACTTGTACAGTCAATGTGTATATTTTAGCCTGGCTATCCACTTGCATTGATATATTGTTTGTTGTAGCTTGATAGTGTATATAGTGTGTTTAGATACTTTGCATGTTAGATTTGGTAGCCTTATAAAAATTGTGCACTTTGTATACACTTCGCTCCTGTGCTGATTTCCTCATCTGCCCGATATTAGTACAGAGGTGCCTTTTTCTCTTCCAAACTCCAGGTACTAGCTGGAGATCTCCTGCTATTACAACTGATCTTCAGCTGACCTGGACAAAGTGGCTGCTTTGGCAGTTGGACTCTATGGCATTGAAGTCCCTCCCCTCCCCAAACCCTGCCCTCCTCAGGCTCCAAATCTCCAGGTATTCCCCAACTCAGAGCTGGCAACCCTATGTATGCTTGTTGTTCATGCTTCATGTTTACTGTGGGAAATCCTATTGTTCCTACAGCATATTGTAGAGTGAAGTGAGAATTCATCCAGAGAGAATGGGGTAGAGATTAATATTGATGTAGACAAGTGACATGCCAAGGAGATATTGGGAGAGTTGAAATCTGAATATTGGTTAAATGTAACCATCCAAGTGTTGGGTTCCTAGTTTAGTTTAGACTTATGTTAGGAAACTGGTTGCAGACTATTTTATAGAAGAAATCTTGTAACGTTCTTGACAAAAAAATAACTGGGAATTAACTCTGTCATGTATTATCAGTATCTGAATCTCAAATTATATGACCGACCGCAGTGACATTAAGCTACTCTTGGAAGAAGAAAAACAGAGCAGAAGATGGCCTTTCATACATTCAGTGATATAAATAATACAAAATGTCCTGCTGAAAAGTTTAATAGGCTATTTCCTTATGTCAGATAGGGCTTCTGACAGCTCCGTTACAAGCTACAGAAAGGCCCTGTCAGTGTTCTTGGGCAGGGGTGCCGCGGCGGCATCCAGAGACCGGTGTCCAGGCCTCCGTGCCAGTGCTGGGGCTACTAATGGTGGCATAAGTAGTCCGGGCGCGGGCACAGGGGGCCGAACGCTGGCGCAGCCCCTTCCTAGCCTCCTAAGGGCTTTCACCCTTGAAGGTCAGGAATGCGCTGTAAAACATGTGAAGCAAAAATTACTTCAAGTCACACAGTGGAACTTGCAACAGCTCTCAGAGATCCACCTTCTGAGGCCCTCTTCAAAAGCTTAGCCAGATGCATGTTTCTAGAGAGTGAGAGAGAGATGGAGAGAATGCATCTATTTACACCCATATTCCATCTATTTATGCAATTGCATTGGATTTCTAAGGTCTCTGATTCAATTGCTAGGGTCTTCAGTGAGATAAAATATCTCAAGGACACAGTAGAAAAAGAGAGTTGCTGCTGAGAGCCACTGCAATTTATTTAGACAAATTTGACCATTGGTCTGATTTAACATAAAGTAAAATTATTCCAGCTCAATGCTATTAGCTTTTCAGGTACCGCTGCATTTTTAAAAAAAATTGGCTGCTACAAATGGCTATCCACCTGAAATTAATAAAAAGCATTTTCTTATACTTTTGGTATGCAAGGGACCATAAATGCAATGGTCGCACCACATGCTTTGTATAAAGAAGGCCTCTGGTTAGGACTGCCAACTCAGGGTTGAGAATTGGGGGGCTGGGGCTGAAAAGGGTGAGGTGTGAGGACCTCAATGTGGTGTAATTAGGGTTGCCAGGTCACTCTTCGCCATCAGCGGGAGGTTTTTGGGGTGGAGCCTGAGGAGAGGAGAGGGACTTCAGTGCCATTGAGTCCAATTACCAAAGCAGCTATCTTCTCCAGGTGAACTGATCTCTATTGGCTGCAGATCAGTTGCAATAGCAGGAGATCTCCAGCTAGTACCTGGAGTTTGGCAACCCTAGATATAATGCCATAGACCTCACCCTTCAACATAAACCTATCCACCCTCCAGAGCAGCTGCTTTCTCTAGGGGGACTGATATCTGTAATCTGGAAATTAGCTGTAATTCTGGCCTCACCTGGAGGTTCTCAAAACTACCTCTGGTTCAGTCCCTGTCAGTCAGGAAATATATATATGCCTGAGACCTGCTCTGCCAGTCAGAACAGACAATTCTGGACTACAGAAAGATCACAGACTTTTGGGGTGGAATGAAATGGCTTCTAAACTGACTGAATGGTTGGCAGGAATGGCATGCACTAATTTGATACACTAGAGCCCTACATGGATATGGCATGGATATATACATGGATATAACAATGGTATGTGCTAGTCTTGTTTGAAAAAATATGCTTTCTTCATTTTTCCATTTACCGTAGTTCAGAAACCTGGTTTGATTTATTAAAATAAAAGCTAGGGAAGAAATATGTTTGTTTTGTGTTCTTGTCAGTGCCTTTGGGCATATCTGTTTTTGTCTCCTTTTAGGCTGAGAAGCTAATTGTTCTGGCATAGTTTCTTATTCTCCACCAAATTTCTCACTTGCTCCCTGGGTTCTTCATTGACGTCATTATGTATCTCTTACAGGCAGACATTTCCAAAGGGACTACTACAGGCAAAAGGTACAAAGCTAGACAAAGCACACAAAGTGTTGATCTTCAAAAATAACCAAGACGTGAGTGGTTATTCTTGTCATGGGATGACATAGTGTTATTGAAGCATCATTTTAGGGTTGTCTAAAGAAAACTCCAAGTAATAAATATCAATGGTAACACACCTAGGCTGACAATGAGAGAAGATCAATGATATTATAATAAGAAGTTATTGTTTAAGACTACTGTGAGATGGATTTAGGTTAAATATCAGGGAAGTGTTCTTAACTGGGATGTCCATCTTGCCATCAGGTGTTTGCGTATTAATTCTATTGTCTTCACAGACTTGTGCATGAGTAACTTCTGAGAGAAAATAAGTTGTTTCTTATTTCCTGAAAGATGACTGATTGGCTTTGGAAGTCTCCAAACATGTACAGCCCACCCAACCCCATGATTTACAGGCAGTTTGACAAACAACTCTCTTGGGCAAAAGTATCATTCTGTTTTTGAGTTGAAATTCAAGTTCTATGGGACAGACTGCAGAGCCGTGAGGCATATTTCCCTTGGTGTCTTTGGCAGGGTTTTCTGTCAGCCAAACAAGCAAGGGAAAGAAATGGCCATCGTTGCATCTGTGCAGAGGAACGGATCCTGTGACAACTGCTGTGGTTGTTAAATTGCTGCAAAACCCAGACTTTTTGCCACTGATTTTTGTGTGTGTGCATAAACAGCTGATTTAGTTATTGGTATTGTAATTACATGTGCAGAAAAATGCTGGACTCTTTTTAGTGAGTATAAAGGCTAGCCTGATGTGTTAGAATTCAGCAAACTGTTTATAAAAAGGATTATGTCCATTGCTTGGTGGCAGCTGGGTTTGCCAGAATTAATTTGGATTAACTTTCTTCTTTCAGACCATTGGTCTGATGAAGATTTAACAAACCTGCAAATGCTCAATGGTGAGGAGGGGGGAAATTCTCTACCTTCTTATCCAACCATAAAACTGGAAAGGGGAAGCTGACTAAATTAATCCCTTGAGAAAATTTCAAGAAAGTGATGTTTTCAGCTGGCTCACAGTAGATCCTTTCTGAATGTCTTCTTTGAGAGATGGATGATGGAGCTGATCTGAATGGAAAGGCAGGACAAAACAAGAAGGCATCTCTCTGAAGCAGTTGGTGTGGTAACAGCTATTCACTGAGAAAAATATTCTTTCACAGTGATATTTCTGACCTTTAGAGGAACAGAATCTCAGGGATTTTGTTAAAAAAATGTGTCAGCTTCCTGGGTAAATCTACACACACAAGACTCCCAATCAAGTCTTCAAGCTGTCATCATAGTCATTATTAATATTATTATTATTTTAAGAAGTATTTCTAAAAATGCCAATGTGATGAACTTCTGTTTTCAAATATGGGTATCACACAGATATACTTATCAGGGAACCATGTTTAGTTGTAGATTTTTGTTGAGGGGCTAAATACTTACTCAGTGCAAATGAGTGTAACAGAACTTGGACTTTGCCTTTTTAAAAATGAAGCAGGGTTGTGCCAAAACAAAATTAGGTAAATTTCATTTTCAGGTTTATTGGGCCAATTTTTTTTTGGTAAACCTGAAATAAGCCAAATACCAATACCCAGTAAATATGGGTATTTGGCTCATTTCTGGGGTTACTGAAAAAAATTAGGGCCATTATAGTCTATGGAAAATTATTTTCAAAGCTCCAGTGGGGGTGTTTTTGGAGGCAGAGTTCCCAAATTTTGAGGGAAGCTTGAAGGACTCTCTTTGCATTACCCCGAAGTTTGGTGAAGATTGGGTCAGAGGATCCAATTTTATGGGGTCTGGAAGGGGCCGCCCCCCTCCTCCATAGAAATGCACGGTAAAGTTTACAATGTTTTTCTATGGGGAATGGGGGCTACCCCTTTGGGACCCCATAAAATTGGACCCCCTGATGCTGTGTCCTTTCTCATGCATCTTGTCCTCCCAGAGGGGCCAAGTGCCCTCCCGATGAGCTCCATCTCCAGGCTCATCTCAGCTGTTGCCCTGCGGGGGGGGGGATGTGGCAGGTTGGGGGAGGTAGGGGACAAGCAACAGAGGAGCTGCTTGCCCTCCCCACCTCCTCTTCCACTGGCAAGGTCCCCCTTTGGGCTTGCATTTGCTGCACACGCTGGGAGAGCTGGTCTGCCCACTTGGCAATGCTGCCCTTGATGTGTGGGTCACACATTGTTGTCAACATGTAGACCGGCTGCTGGCTACATGGGAAGCTCCGGTGAGCCTTCCTATTGGTCATTCCAAGGTGCCTGCTCCCTCCTTCCTGCTGCTTTGGAAACCAGCCAGGGGGAAGGATTACGAAGAAATGAGATAGCTCTCCTTTAAACGCAATAAGGGCCACAAAATAGAGACTCCGCACAAGGTGAATAGCCAAAACCCAAAAAAGCCAAATATCTATTTGGCTTTCTCAGAAATTGCCTATTCAGCTTCGGGAAGATTCCCAGGTTTTGGTATTCGGTTTACCTGAAACCCGAACATTGCCGAATTGGCTAATTTTAGGTTTATTTTTGGTTCAGGTATATTGATATGCACAACCCTAATTTTAACTCCTGTCAACAAAGTGGAGTGGTGGTGGAAGCATTCTTTATGTATACATAAACTATGTTTTTCAGACTTAACCCTAGCTAATATTCTTGCTGGTTCAGCTGCTTCAACAGACCAGCTCCTGAGCATCGGCTCTTACCAACTTCCTAATGTAGGTACCTGACAGATAACCAGCTTGTGATCCCAGTTACATTTTGCTCACAACGAGGACTTTCCTTACTCTATTGGACATAGTATAAAAAGGAGACTGCTCACCAGAACAATGTGTGTGTGTGTGGGAGGGGGAGGGGAGACTGACAGCCAAGCCAGTATTTGGTTTATTTGGTATGCCATATTTATTACTTCAGCTGCAAACATTGATGGAGTGGTGTCTCAGGAACGTGGATGGGGTAGATCATGCAGATCCGCCCTGCCAAGAAAAGCAGCTGACGCAGCCTGTGCCCTGGTCAAATGGGCTTCGAGAGGCAATGGACAGGAAACCCCAGCAGATTTATAGGCCACCCATATGGCAGACACCACCCACCTAGAGATGGTCTGCGGTGTGGCTGATTGACCCCTCTTTGATCCTTTAAAACACACAAATAAACTAGTGTGTGATCTAAATGGGTGTGAAGAGGGGAGGGGGGAAGTGCTCCAAGTGCTCTGAAGCTTTGAGAAGCTGTAAAAATTTCCTCTGCAGCCGGCCTGTGCCTGCACAGTCCCATGCGGGACTGCACTGAAGACACAACGAAGAACAGTAGTATTTTGTGCAGAATCTTCATGCCCGTGCTAGTGAGTTCCACAAGCTTCCCAGAAGATCTGCAGTAATACACATACCACTTTCAGATAGTAGTTACAATAATCTCAAGGATTTAGGAGATAATTAGGTTTAGAGACGGAAATAGATATGAGTTTTCTTGCATAATCCCATTTCCTCCTGCCAGCTCCAGTTGAAGGAAGAAATTATAGGGTTTGGGTTGTTTAAAGGAAAGAGGGGTGAAAAGGAGAAATGGCAGTGCGTCCTGTTGACTGGCTTCCACTTTTCCTAGCCAGTAATGGAAATCACCAATAGGTAAAAGAAAAAATAATAACTTTTCAGCAAACCCACAGACTCTCTCATAAAGTTTTAATTTTCACAAGTAATACTTAAAATAAAAGTGGGTTTATTCAATAAAGAAGGTTGGGAAATCAAATTCACAAAACCCACATATAAACACTCCAACTCAGGGTACACAATTAAAGTTAGAACCAGCGAGGAACCAAAGATAGAAACAGGTTTGCACACAATCCTTCTTTCTCTGTCTCTGACTCTCCCAGTGTGTGGGTGCCTCTGTTGCCTCCTGAAAGCGTCTTTCCTGCAGGTTGCCAGGCTTTCTGTGGTGATGCTGTAGATCTCTGGAAGGTTCAGCCTTCTTTTCAGTTCCTCAGTGGGCTCTGCTGATCACTGCACAGAATGCATCTCTTTCTCCTCGGGTTCTCTCTGTTTCTCCTTGGAATGCTATCTCTTTTTCCCTTCCCTCAAGGACAAAGCCTGCTTCCCCTCAAGAGGGACAGATCCACAGGGCTACAGTTGTTTGTTTGCACATCGTAAATTTTTGTCCTAGATAAGTAGATGGGGTAAATAAATCCTTGCTAGTTCCCAGAAGTGTTTGTGCTGTTCTCATAATGCCAACAGATGAGAAGCCCCTGCCAGCCCCCTCTTTATGTTACATTTTTCATCACCCTCAAACAGGGCTGAATCTACATTTTTTGAAGGGGGGCAAAAGTGCAAAATGATGCCCCCCATATATTATATACATATTTTTCTTTATATATATGTATATAATCTAAAATCCAATTGCCAAAGCGGCCATTTTCTCTATCGGCTGGAGATCAGTTGTAATAGCAGGAGATCCCCACCTGGTACCTGGTGGTTGGCAACCCTAATATACCGTAATCAACGTATATTATCAACAACTCTTTAAAATGATAGAATAAATTATGTTGACCTCTATGAACTGTTAATGAATAATTACACTTTTACATTATTTTATCTATCTATAATATGAGTATTCCCTCAACCCCTCTGCACACATAAAAACCCAACCCAAGGAGAACATTTTTCAGGAAAGCGTTTTCCTGGACATTTAAAAAAAAATACAGCACACATATGTTCTTGTAGGTTATCCGGGCTGTGTGACCGTGGTCTTGGTATTTTCTTTCCTGACGTTTCGCCAGCAGCTGTGGCAGCTGTGGCAGGCATCTTCAGAGGAGTAACACTGAAGGACTAAACTGAAGCAACTGTGCTTTAGTCACTGGAAAAGACAATAATGCGAGGAAACACTGAAGACAGTAGGAAGTGAGGAAGACCCACCATGCGATGGATTGACTCAATAAAGGAAGCCAGGGCCCTCAGCTTGCATGACCTGAGCAAGGCTGTTAACAAGAGGACATTTTGTAGGTAATTGGTTAATAAATCAGAAGCAACTTGATGGCACATAACGCACGTGAACAGGCCCTCCATTCTCATTCCCCCCCCTTTCCCAAGGTGTAAAATCAGGCTCTTTGGGGAAGGCCAAGCCTATCAGATGAGGGGGCAGGTCTACTTGTGGCTTTTAGAAAAGCCAATTATAACACAGCTCCCAGTTTTAAAGTAGCGGGGGGGGGGGGAGGCAAAAGAAGTGCCCGTCCTCTTCCCCTCTGCCCCATTCGATTCCAGGTTGCTCCGGGGCTTACAGCGCCTCAGCAGGGCACAAGGCGGGGGGGGTAGGAAAGAGGGGTACATCAGGTATTCTAAATAGGGCTGCCAGGTCCTTCTTTGTATTTTGGAGAGGTTTTGGGGTGGAGCCTGAGGAGGGGAGGGTTTGGGGAGGGGAAGGACTTCAATGCCATAGAGTCCAATGGCCAAAGCAGCCATTTTCTCCTGGTGAACTGATTTCTATTGGCTGGAGATCAGTTGTAATAGCAGAAGATCTCAAGCTAGTACCTGGAGGTTGGCAACCCTAACTCTAAACCATTAATGGTTACCCCCCCAAATTCTTTTCACCCTGTGAGTGTTTAGAATGCACCCTAACCCCTTCCCAAAGTCTCATGTGCCCAAAACCTGCCACAGCCACTGTTAACACATGGTCCTTGAAAGGGGGAGGATGAGAAGGAATAGAAAGGTCCCGCAGGTGGAAGAACGGAGGGTGCCTTGGCCGGGGGAAGGAGTGAGATTAGCAAGGCCAGGGAAGGGTACCTGGGGTCTATGTCTCCCATTGCATAGAAGTTAAAATCTTTGAACATATCCTCAGAAACCTTTAGCTCCCCCTCCTCTTCACTCCTCATAGTCTCGCCTGACTAAAAACTAGGGCTGTCAAAAAAAAAAATTCGGTAGAGTTCAGATTCGGCCGAATTTGGCCCTTGTGGGTTCGGTACGTGCCGAAGTCCGAACTCCCCCACTTCGGATCCGTTCAATTCGGCGGGAATTCAAAGTTCGGAAACAAATTCGGCCGAATAAAGCCATTAAAAACACAATAGCGCCTTTCCGCGGCTCTGGGGGGGCATTTTTGGGGTTAGAGGTCCCAAACTTTTGGAAGAGCTTCAAAGGACGTTTATTGAAAGACTCCCCAAGTTTTGTAAAGATTGGGTCAGGGGGGGCTGAGATATGGGCCCTGAAAGGGGTCCCCCCCACCCTTAATGTTGTGCATCTCTCAGCAGAGCTTGCCGCCCACGCACAAAGCTCCCAGCCCGACAACAGCGGAGAAATTAGCAAAACAACTGCAAACACAACCTTGTTAAACAACACCTTTGCAACACACAACTGAAACCTCCCCCCTCAAACCAGGGAGCGAGAGACTCGAGGGGGAACACACACCCCAGGCAGAACCGACGAAAGCCCCCTTTGGCTTCCCCCCCACCCACAGAAACTGCTCCCTCCCCACACACACACAGACTCTGCTTTCCCCCACACACACACACATACACAGGAGAAAAATTATAGATTAAAGCCCCCAAAGGGGTCTTACTGTGGCTGTCTTCTGTTCCATCAGGACGGGCTGTAATCCAAGATGATTCCAATTAGGCACGGAACGTTTTGCTCTGGAGAGATGCACACAGGATCGGATCGGCTGCCCCATTCATCCCAATAAGGGAAAGGGGAAAGGGGAAAGCCCATATCTCGGGACCCCCTGACCCAATGTTCACAAAACTTGGGGGGTTCCTTAAGAAGCTTAATCTAAAGTTCCAGTGAAAGTTTTGTGTCTGCTCCCCCAAAAATGCGCCCCCTGCAGCCATGGAAAGAGAAAAGAGGGGGAGGCGATATTTCTGCCCCCACTGAACCCATCTTTACAAAACTTGGGTAGTATCTTAAGAATAATTCACTGAAGCTATGCTAAAAGTTTGGGGGCTATATCCCCAAAAAAGCGCCCCCTGCAGCCACATAAATGGAAAAGGGGGGAGGGAAAAGGGGGAGAGCCCATATCTCGAGACCCCCTGACCCAATGTTTACAAAACTTGGGGGGTATCTTAAGAACACTGGTCTGAAACTCCGCTCAAAGTTTGGGATTTGTACCCCAAAAAATGCGCCCCCTGCAGCCATGGAAAGAAAAAGGGGGGAGCCTATATCTCGGGACCCCCTGACCCAATGTTTACAAAACTTGGGGGGTACCTTAAGAAGCTTCATCTGAAGTTCCAGTGAAAGTTTTGTGTGTGCACCCCAAAAAATGCGCCCCCTGCAGCCACAGAAAGGAGCGAATGTGCACAAGCACCCCCCCCACACACACGAGGATTTCGCTCGCTCTCTCTCTCTCCCTGGCCGGGCCGCACATCAGCTGATTCCTCCAGTACTCAATCCTGACTGATTGGCCAGAAGAAGACCCAGCTTGCCCACCGATTGGCCGGGGGAGGAGAATGCTGCTTACTGACGGTTATGCTGCTTACTGACGGCCGAATTGGCCGAATTTATTCGCGAACTCCCGAACTCGCTGAATTCGGCCCCCCCGGTTGCCCGCCAGTTTTGAGTTCGGATCCGTCCGAACAGAAAAGCAACGAATCAGGGGAAATTCGGTTGATTTTCAGTTCGGACCGAACCGAATTGACAGCCCTACTAAAAACTGCAGCTTTTGCCTTACCGAGGGCCGTGACTCCTCTCTGAGGCCCAGGTTCTCCCTCTCTCTTCCCTCCCACCTCCTAGTAGCAGCATAATCGGGGGAATGGGGCATGCACACTGCAGAATGAGCCATCGCTTCCGCTCAATTGAGCGTCCCCCACATCCTAGCAGCAGCCTAATTGGAGGAACGAGTGTGTGCAATGCAGAATGAGCCATCACTTCCAGGCAACTGAGCCTCCCTCACCCTCTGTTGCCGCCCCCTCTCTGCCTGACACCTGGGGCATCTGCCTCCCTTGCCCCCTAGATCCAGCCCTGCCCTCAAATAAAACCCATAATCCTTCATCTATAGCCTCTTGATCACAATATCTAGTATTTGTATGTTTCCCTCTTCAAGGCAAATAGCCTCAGGAGGATGTTTCAGATTGCAATTTTTTTTTGCAGGGGGCAGGTTAACCCCCTTCTTCTTGTTTCTAATCTGAATTGGGGCCCTGTGAGGCTGCAATTGAAAGTGGGGGGGTCTGTTCATGAATATCCAATTGTCATATTTAGTTCAATCCCCACTGGATACTAATGCAGAGAACTTCCAATTTACTCAATATGCTGCAAACTCTCTCCCTCCCCAATACCAGAAGATTGTTTAAGGCAGCAATAGTCATAGAAACAAAAGTATGATGGCAAAATGGCTGGCTTCTTTCCTGTATAAATGGGACAGATCATATTAAAACTGTCAGTGGAAAGACACATTTAGAAACACAGCTTTCCCCAATAAAGTCCCACCCTTTCAATCACCTTTACAAATCTCTTTTTAAATCAGGACTTGCAATCAATCCATAAATCCTGAGATAGCATTCAGTGGGAGATTGTGATTCATTAGTGCATCAGACTGAGCAATCATTTCCAACACGCTTGGGAAATAATTTAATTGCTGCACTGAATTTTGCCTTCAGGTTAGATTTATGGGACGTTCTTCCTTACCTGTCTCTCAGCCTCCTACTGCATTCCTTTATCAATTCTTCTTATAAGTGAAAACGTAATTGTTGATGACTGTACTCAGCGGGATATTGTTAAGTCCATCAAGAAGTTCTATCCATCATTGTACCACTTGGGAGTACTAAGCCTATTACCAGAGAATTCAGGTCTGGTTATATTTTAAGTGTGTATTTGAAAAATAGGCTATTAAAATAATGGATGAGCGGTGCCCAATGTTCACCTTTGGATTCAAAGCAAGGTATGCTAAAAAAGAGGAAAGCTTCCAAATGAGGGTAACTGAAGACAATTAAAGAATTACGAACTTGATTAATCTTTTTTCCTTCTTATTTTTAGAATCCCTTCATTAAGCAGCAGCATCGTATAAAATGCAAAGTCCTCATCTCTTTTTATTAAATAGCCTTTCTTCAAGGGAGAAAATTTTTATACAATGAAGTTATTTCAGTATTGTCAAACTCTGAACCGAAGCATTTTTTGATGACATGTATTCATCTGCTGCTAATATTTTTTAAGAAATATATTTGTGAAAATATATCAAATTGAGGCTCGAAGCTCTCAAATATTTTAGATTACCTGGCATGCTCCTTTTCTTCTTAATGCTTGGAGCAAGTTTTGTTTTGCTTTGCACAGCAAAACACCGTCAGTGTATAAGTGATGGAGAGACACTTAACCCCTCCCCCCCATAGGATTTAAGATAAGGATGGGCCATAAGACTAATTTGATTCCTGTGACTTTATTGCCTAGATCCCCAGAATACTTTCTGCATGTTAATTAAAATATGATGAATTGTATACAGAATATTGAAACAGGTATACGAGGATTTTAAAAAGTCACAATTAAAATATATGGAATAGTATAGAACAATTTTTGGTAACAGTTTTGTGAACTTCAGGCTCCATAAAATAATAAAGTAAAACAAGCTGGTTAAAAACCATGTGGCAAAGCTACCAAAGCGGGGGAAAAACATCATTCAAGACTAGGATAAAAAAGGACCTTGAGGACTAACATAAAAGCCTAGTAGAAAAATAAAGGGTTGAGGTGTCTCTTAAAACTGACAAATGACACAGCTAGCTAAGCCTCCAGGGAAGGAAGCACTTTCTAGGAATCCAGAGAGAAGGCCTTGTTCATAGTGGATGCCAGTCTGGTGCCTTTCCGTGAAGCTGTTCAGAGGAGGGGATCATTGGCAGATTTTTAGGGAATGACAAGGTATGTGGAATATTTATGGAGAAGATGTGCTTCCTCAGCTACTCTGGACCCATAGTAAACACAACTTTAAAGGTCAACACCTGCATCTTCAACTGTGCCCAGAAACAAAAAGGAAGACAATAAAAGAGCGGGAGTACAGGTTCCCAAGAGTTTCCTCTTGCTTTATTTACCTTGTGTTGAGTCAAGACAGTGTGAACAGCTACATACGCTCTGAAAGAGTTCTCTCCTAAGATACCTCAGTTGATCACCCCTCTCTGAGAGCTAAGTCACAAGCAAATAGGAATAAGCAGCTGAATGGATAGGATACAGTTTCTGGTGAAAAGCACGCTAACATCTCTTTATCTTTGTCTTAGCTTCCACTGGTTTAATCCAGTGTTCAGGCAGCAGAAAGCACTAATAGAGACACCAAAATAGTAAATATCTACTCAAAATTTCAATTGTTTTCTGTTAACTGGGTTATGATGGAGTGGGTTATTTGGAATATGAAAATGGTTAAAATTTTTGGCACTCAAGAGGCTTTTTGAAATACAACTTAAAATAGTTTTATTTGCCTCTTTTTGTGGGATTTAAAAGTCAGGTTAGCAAATGTTCATAACAGGCAGGTAGATTGTAACAGAATAACAGAATTGAGAAGATTGAGATGGTTAAGCTCAAGTGATATATTATACTTCCAAATGTGTCAAGATAATTCACCTACAAGTGTTTAGATCTTTTTTTTTCTACTGGGAGTGTTTTCTCTTGGCAGTCTCTGGTTTGCTTCCTAACTTAAATTTCTTTTACGCTTTCTTAAATTTAAGCTTCTTTCTTTTTCACAGTGGTTCTTTAGTTGTAGGAGTTAGGCACATTAACACACTTCCCTAGTTTCTCCTTTAAACTGGCCTGGGATCGCTCATTTCACAAGAGCTATTCCCCATTAAACTCTTAGGAATCACTCTATAAACCTTTGAGCTATTTCCCCTAGAAAACTGGTTATGGATCCTGTCCAACTCAAAATGTGTTCCTTTTCACTCCTGAGGAGAATCCACTAGTCAGCTTACAGTCTACAAAGCTGTTTCCAAGCTCTTTCTGTTAACTGCTCTCCCAGTCAACTGTCTGTTCTTAACTGTCAAATTTCTAACTGCTACTCTCAGATTTCTATTTGAACTCCCTGTCAATCACAGGAGTTCTATGATTGGGACAACTCCCTAGAATGCAGCAGTCCATCACATATGTGCCTGTTAGTCGAAGCTGATGGTATCAGAAGCAAGTTGGGGGATGGTGTAAGCTATGACAAAGTAGTATATAATTGAGCACGTGAAATCATATTTTTCTGCAATCAGCCACATTTGAGCTGTTCAGAAGCAGACAGACAATATATCAAATGTTTGGCTCCCATGATTGTTAATGGGTTATCAACTATCCCTGGAGCAAATGCATTCTAACATTTATTTATTTATTTATTTATTTATTTATTTATTTATTTATTTATTTAATCGATACTTTGCCTTTCTCGCCAAGCAGCTTGTATCATTCTCCCCTCTTCCCTTTTAGCCACATAACAACCCTGGAATGTAGATTAGGCTGAGAGTGTGTGACTGCCCCAAAGTCACCCAGTGAGCTTCCATGGTAGAGGGGGGAATTTGAGTTGGGGTCTCCCAGATCCCAGTCTGACACTCTAACCACAACTCTGCACTGCAATCTCTGACTCCAGTTTGAAAGAGTGCAATCCAGGAAAAGCTTTACCATTTAATTTGGCTAAATACGTTAAACAAAACTTTATTAAAAATTAACGACCTATCGACATTTACTAGACTTAGGCTGTAAACCACAAACCGCTTACTTCTGAGCATCCTTCAATTAAGTTCATTAGAACCACTCTAAAGTAAATGATGTGCAGAGCAAAGACTTAAAATGTAGAAACTGCATTTAAAAAAAAAAGTGACCCAGTCTAGCAGGGCATTTCGGAAAGTTTTGTACGGGTGAAAGCAGGCTGCTCTTCCAAAAGACCTTGTCCTTTCGGCAGCTTTTATGTTTTCCAGATGATGACAATGTACAAAGCTTTTTCCTCACTGGGAATTAATTAACATGATTAATTAAAACAGACTAATATTTTAATACAAGCTAAATTCATGTTATCGCCGCGGAACAGATTTTGAAACAGTGACACCCGGACTGTTCCTTCTTGCAGACACAAAGGGTTTATCAATAGGCCAGTATGACATTAACAGCAATACTAACCTACTTAGAAGACATGAAATGAGCAGGATGGGCACTTGAAAAAATGGACCTTTTGGTTCACAGAAAGGAAGCTGGAATAATAGCATGAGAGGCGTGCAAAATTATAAAGCAGATAATTATTTGTGGCTGGCACCAGATCTTTGTTAGCTCTGAGGAAATATTTTGGGGTACAAAAGGAGGGGGGGGCAGATCAGATTATAAGTGACACTCAAAAT
The DNA here is from genome assembly GCF_029931775.1 of Euleptes europaea. Lineage (NCBI taxonomy): Eukaryota > Metazoa > Chordata > Lepidosauria > Squamata > Sphaerodactylidae > Euleptes > Euleptes europaea. The sequence continues at coordinate 50,948,055 of NC_079321.1, read as the reverse complement.
AGAGAAAATCTCCCGACTTACACTCAGGCCTCTGTTCCTCCACAGTGGAGCAGCAGGAACAAAATTGGGGGATGGGGTGGGTTCGACAGCGCTCAAAGCTGTGACTTTCCTACCGGGTACTCACTCAGAAGAGACATCATGATGTCACATGCCATCATTTTTACCAGTCTCTGCTCCCCTCCCCCATGGCCATCCTATCTGGTTTCATCCGGAGACTCAAATGTCCAACAATCCCACCAGAAGGTAGAGTTGCCAGGTCCCTCTTCGCCACTGGCGGGAGATTTTTGAGGCAGAGCCTGAGGAGGGAGGGGTTTTGGAAGGGGAGGGACTACTATGCCATAGAGGCCAATTGCCAAAGTGGCCATTTTCTCCATGTGAACTGATCTCTATCAGCTGGAGATCAGTTGTAATAGCAGGTGATCTCCAGCCGCTACCTAGACGTCTTACTTTGCCGTCCATGCAAGCAAGAAAGGTACACTCCTTCATAGATTGAATGAATTGTGCACGGAAGGACTGAAAGCTTGAAAAAGTTTCTCATGGAATGGAATTATACTGGATTTCCATTGCACAATGTCCGGTCTCTGTTGCCTAACTGTTGCATTGTGCATTTTATGTGTATGGACTTGAAATGAATTGAGCAATTGTGCCTATGCTCACTCTTTTGTAATGCTTTTGCGTTGTCATATTGGGTCTAATTTAGACCACTTGTAAAAAAATATTTTTTCCTATTTGCTCAACTGAGGTTGTGTTAGTGAGAATCCATTTTCAATATATTTTTCTAATAGCAACTTTGTATTGTAGTTACCTTATTGGGTGTATTTTTGCTGGTGCTTTTATTTTGAACTACTTAGAGGTTGGCAACCCTACCGGTAGGTGTTTTACATTACTATGTTGTTGTGATTTGCACATAATTTAAATCAATATTTGTCAAACCCAAGTTGGGCCAATGTGTTAATTTTATAGTACTCTTAAAATCACTCCATCCATCCCACCCCATAACTCAAAATTGTTATCTCATATATTGATCCTTCAGTTATGCTATTCAGTGTTACGGGATGCTAGATGTTGAGTTTAAAACATAAACCTGCTGGTTTTTCTGTCCATAAAATACGACACTCTACAAGTGGTGTTCTTTTTTAGTATTTTCACACATTTCAGGCAGCATCTTCTTGTCCTATTTCATTCTCCTTCCATTGTTTATTCAGCTATTTTTATACTGTGTATATAAGATTGCTAGGTGATGCATACAACAGTTGTTTATCCATTTGTTTGGAAAACTTTCCATTCCAAATCAAGTTCACCGGCTCATTCTGACTCCAAAATGTGCCTTTTCTTTTTTGTAACCAAAGTTCCCAACAATTAAGTGACCTAGTCAGAAACATTTAGACTGACACATCTAAACGCAGGGTAAGAAACATGGTATTGCTCATACAGCCCACCTTCTCTCTCAATGAGTCAAGAAGTATTTTGGAATTGCTGTTCAAACTAGAAATAATAATTTAAAGCATGCCGTCTTATATAGCTTCTCACTCATCCATTCTTACCTTTTCTTCTCTTTTGATGGTTATACAGAAGTCAGAAACATTTAATGATTAAAGCCAGATGGAATACTGAATTTTGATTGACTATCTGGAACAGTGCCGGATTTACGTATAAGCTAAACAAGCTATAGCTTAGGGCCCCCCTCTCTTGGGGACCCCCAAAAAATTTAAAGGAAAAAGAATGTATTTCAGTTCAACAATTACTTTGATAAAATACATATTTTGTTATGTGAAAATGGCTTTAGATACCTATTAGGTCCATAAATTACCATATAGCATATATTCAACACAAAAAACAGCGACAATTTGTTGTTGACAAAGGACAGCTGGACATATAAAGGGCCCCACGACCTTCAATAGCTTAGGGCCTCATCAAACCTAAATCCGGCCCTGATCTGGAATATGTTTAGATCACCCACTAGTCTAAACTGGTGATAGAAGTAGGGGCAGTCTTGGTGATTCTGGGGCCCTGGGCAAAGCTAAAGGACGGGGCCACAGACTCACAGCAGGTATGCCCCCCACTGCATAATTGAAGCTGTTGTCACCACAAAGAGGAGGGGAGGGCTGTGTGTTCTGGGGGCTGCTTCCTCTTCCTCCTCCCCCACAGGCAGCCAGAGATGGAGGGGCACTCACTGGCACCACTCCTCGCCTTCTGAGCTTGGGCTGCCACTCCACTGTGTCAATAGGGTTGCCAACCTCCAGGTGCTAGCTGGAGATATCCTGCTATTACTACTGATCTCCAGCCGATAGAGATCAGTTCCCCTGGAGAAAATGGCCACTTTGGCAATTGGACTCTATGGCTTTGAAGTCCCTCCCCTCCCCAAACCCTGCCCTCCTCAGTAGGGTTGCCAGGTCCCTCTTTGCTACCAGTGGGAGATTTTGGGGGCAGAGCCTGAGGAGGGCGGGGTTTAGAGATGGGAGGGACTTCAATGCCATAGACCTCAATGGCCAAAGTGGCCATTTTCTTCAGGTGAACTGATCTCTACTGGCTGGAGACCAGTAGTAATAGCAGGAGATCTCCAGCTAGTACCTGGTGGCTGGAAACACTACTCCTCAGGCTCTACCCCAAAAACCTCCCGCCTGTGGCAAAGAGAGATCTGACCACCCTATGTGTCAGGCAGCTGTTTTGCAAGTGGTGGAGGTGGCAGCAAAAAGGCAGAGGTGGGCAGTGTCCTTTGAGGGCTGCTTCCCCCCCTTTCCCCAGGCTCTGAATTGGAGTGGCCCGGGAGGCAAAAATGCCCCCCCAGGCCACCCCTCAATGGAGGGACAAAAAGAAAAAGCACAGGCTCACCATGGCTACTCTCTCTGTGGCTGGCTGGCTCACTCACCACTGTCATGGCTGCTGGGACAGCTCGCTGCAGGGTGGTGGGCCCCCCAACACGGGGGCCCCCTGGGCAGCTTCCCCAGATGCCCCATGCCTAAGATCTGCCCTGGATAGTAGAAGGTGTAGAAACTTGAAGCTTAGTTTCTCTAGACTTCCTTATAGTGTGTGGTGCCAATATTCCTTTAAAGATTTCATTGCAATGGTTGTCTTAGGTATTTGCCTGTGAAGGAGGATGGCAGGACGGAAATGTCTTCTGCTTGCAAAGCATGTGCTTGAAGACTGAATCAGGCCCTTCCTCACAATCAATATCTTTGCGGCCCCAGCCCTATGGGGGGGAAGTGGTGGGGGCACTTGTTACTCCCAGGGGAAAACCCATACCCTAGTGACTGACCCCACATGGTCCTATCCAATAATGACTAGTACACGGTAGCTGGAGTGAAAAAGGCCACAACTTTATTGATTACAGCATTAGGCATTGGCAAGCATGAAGGGCAGGATCCAGGGATCAGCTGACCCATCTGTCAGCTGACAGCACCCTGCGCCCAACCCGTCTGCTGGGCGCAGCCTGAGATGGCAGTATGCCGGGTCCCCATGTGGGCGGAAGCCAACTGTGTGGTCCACTGCCACTTGGGAGGAGGCCAAACCATAGCCCCCGAGCCAGGCTTCACCATTCCTGGCCTCCCCCCAAAACCCCTTATTAGGGTCCCCAGAGTGGGAAGTGGGGCATGCAGGCCGTCTTTCCCCAAACTGGATCCGGCCCTATGCCCAAACCGCCAACCCTCAGTTGTGACAGATGACCCACCCAAACCCCCATAAACCAAGGGGAGGGCAGGCAGGACAAGCAGTGTGATGGGGAAGAACGGCCGAGGCCAGGGGCGGGGCTGCGTTTATCCCCCCCGGCGCGCCGGCCGGCCCCGATCTCATTGGAGCCGGGCCGGCCCCGTGACAGCCCTGAAAGGGCCTGCCAAGTCCACCCGGGGGTGAGGCAACAGCTGCGAGGGCGGCTGGGAGCAGGCGGCCGCCATTGCCCCCCCTGGCCGCCCCACATAGAACACAGGCTCACCCTCCACCCCCAAAAGGGGGGCGCCATCGCCCCACCGACCCAGCACAGCTGTGGCAGCCGGTAAGCCAGGACCCAGCCTCCTGCCCCCCCTGTTCCCACCCCCGCAGGTCAGCAAACCCGGATCCCTCTGCTTGTGGTTGAGATTTAAACGGGATTTAAAATGTACCGTGATGGCTTTAGCTTTCTCAAATATTCAGCCTTCTCAATATTTCAGAAAGAAATTATCTAGAGCCAATGATTAGGTTGTTAAGCCTTATTAGGATTAATTATGTATGTCCTGGAAGACCTAATTCACATTACCCTAATTTTGACGAGCGTAATCCACATTATTTTATTTTTTGCAATGAGGAAAGAGAATCTGTGACATACTGAAGGACATGTCTATGTATTTGCATATGCTAAATTTATCATCATCATCATCATCATTATTTCAAGTGGGGAACCTGCAAGGGCTCATGAGGAAGGAGAAATCCCTCCCCCCCTTGCTAGCCCCGCATGCTGTCTCCATGCCTCTGTAACCCCCATTTGCCATGGCTCCCCCTTTGCCAGCTCTTGCTTTTCTCTCCCATCCTTTCCTGGCTTTTCTTTTCCCTTTGATATCCCCTGCATCATTCCCCACTCTCTCTCATAGCCCCCACATCCTCTATACCACATCCTTGCAGCACCCTTGTCTCCCTCCTTTCTCCTATTTCTGACTCTGTCCTCCCCTAATATCCTGGTTGGAGCCACAGAATGTTGGCCACCATCTAGGATTGGTACAGCAGCCCAAAATGCCACCTCACCATTCATTTACACCATAATTACTTTTTACTTATTGGAGTTAACACCATATTTTTCTGCAAGCAAAGGGGTTACCTTAATTTTGCCCTGGGTGGTACCCCCTTGTAGTTTTTCAGATCCACACAGTGGGGTCATTCTTTGCTATTAAACAATAGCAGTAATAATTAGCATGCTAACTCAAAGCAAACCCAATAACCAGGTGAACATGATGGGAACTACTGAGCAAATTGCCTTAATGGGTTTTGTTGAAATTTGTCTTGAGCACTGTACAGAGCAGCTTTCCACCTGGGCAACAGCCTCTTGTACTACAGGGCCAGGTCATGCCTTGATAATTAGTAGGGACAAATAAGCGACAACTTGTGGCTGCTTTTGTACTCGCACAGTCCACAGACCAGGTCTTCTTGATTATCAGACAAGAGGTGCATATCTCCCAGGGGTTGTGGTCAGGCCATGAAGTGAATCACTCCTCAAGCACAGACTTCCTTGCTGTCCATCCCTTCTTTGCACCTGCACGGTCAGGTGCACTCTTCAAATGGCCAGCATTGGAGAGGTTGCCAGCCTTTTGTGCCTGTGCAGTCATGAAGAGATTGTAAGAAAGGGCTGGAAAAAGGGTTGACAACTCCAGGTTAGGAAACTCCCAGTGATTTGGAGTGGAGCCTGGGGAGAGCAAGGTTTGGAGAGGGGAAGGACTTCAGTAGGGTATTTACTTATTTAGATTTCTGTCCTTCCCTTTCCTGACTATAATCAGGCTCAGGTTGGCTAACAATCAAATAATACAATCGGTTTAAAATAATATACTATATAATATATACATTATAATTTAAAACTGTATTAGTTTTAAAATTCCAGTCGGTGCCCTTAACATTAGATAACAACGATGTTGATAACCAGTCGGGGTGGGGGGGAGAGAAAGGTAAGGCAGAAACAAAAAATACGAAGAAATAACAGAGGGAATGAGAATAAGGGTAGGGATAGGGAGACCAGCTAAGATGTTTCATTCGCTGCCTCAACCATAGGCCTGATAGAACATCTCAGTCTTATAGACCCTGTGGAATTGAGTCAGGTCCTACAGGGCCCAGGTCTTACTTGACAGAGAAGCCGGATGCTTCTTGGGCCAGAGACCACTAGTAGGTTATTACTAGTTGAGCATGACAATCTTTGGGGGGAATGTATTGGAAGGTACAATGACCCCAGACCCTTTAGGGTTTTAAAGGTGAATACCAAAATCTCGAACCTGATCTGGTATTCATCTTGGAACCAGTGCAGCTGGCGGAGCACCAGTTGTATATGTGCGCTCCGTGGGTTCCCCGTAAGGACCCTCGCCACCGCAGTTTCTGAAGCAGCTTCAAGGGTAGCCCTGTATAGAGCGAGTATAATTAGGGTTTCCAGACTCCCACTGCAGGAGAAAAAAATCACTACTGGCCTTTGTGCCGGTATAAGACTTCTGGGTAAACTTTAGATTTAGAATACGCCTTCTTATCAGTGAACAGAACAATTTTCTTTATGACCCGATGACTGATCCTTATACTAAGCTTAACTCAATAGAAGAGAAATTGACCACTTTTGGGCTTTCCCCTCCTTTTTCAAAGTCTAGTTTAGGTAAAGCTACTTCAGAGATCATTTACTGTATAATGGATATCGATTTTCAAGCAACATCAGCTAAAGCCTGTGGAGTGTGTTCTCCCCTATTATTCAACTTAGGTCCAATGATCCCACATTAGTATGCACATTATTTATCAATATTAACTGTTCCAAGATTACATCACGCGTTTACACTGACTGGATTTAACATGCGCCCATCTGCACTGATGACAGGAAGATTAAAAAAAAAAACCATTCCATCTTATTGTAGATTTTGTCTGTGCTGTGCTAACCTGATTGAATTATTGGTTCACATGTTATTTCATTGTAGATTTTATGTACTGGCACATCTGGATTTATTGGAACCTGCACTGGTCAATAAAAAAATTGTTCTCTGAGCAGAAGACTCAAAATTTTATTGGCGGGGGTCGACCAAAGAACTACTATATCTATAGCTAAGTTTCTGTTCTCTGCAATGAAAATACAGGCTAAGATAACATCCTGTGTATAATTTACTCTGATTCTAACCCTTATTATTAGATATAATAGGATAAATGATGTACAGAGAGATTTTATGTGGGTAATTAAATCAATAACAGTGTTTTTTCTGTTTCTGTATGGGTTGTGTGCCATAAATAAAGACTGAAATAAAAATAAAGATTGAATGTCTGACAATGGATAGCTCTAGGAATTGCCAGAAACTCTATGGTTTTATTCAGAACTGATGTATTGATATCGGCGATATAACATGTTCTCCAGCCTTCCAACCCTCCTGCTGGTTGCCAGGCTCAGCCAGGCAAACCTAGGTATAATGCCATAGAGTCCATTTTCTCCAGGAGAACTGATCTCTGTAATTGTAGTTCTGGGAAGATTAGCTGAATTCCTATAAAATCTTTATCTATGTATTGCATGTACCTGTACTGGAGCTGTCTTGATGGGACTTGGAAGCTTCTGTGAGAAGAGTTCATCTGGGCCTTTCATTTCTGAGAACTGGTAAACAACAACAATTTTTTTAATTCTTAGACATGATATCGCCTGGATTAAGGTTGCCAAGTGCCTGGACAATACAGCCAATTCCTGCAATCTGCTGGCCTATCCTTGATACTTAGCTCTCTAGAATTTAATACAGTTGACCAGGGAAAAAAATCCTGCAGTAGATACTATTCAAAAGCCAGGAGGAACCTTGTCCATATCAGTGTTTATTTATAATTGAATCCTATTTATTTCAATGGCCTTTTAGGCACAGGTTGTTCCCGGCATAGTCACACACACCCCCGACTACTTTGGGGCTTCGTTTTAATTATGCATGTATTTTCTGACCTTCAGAAGTCGCCTTGCTCTCCCCTCGCATTTTCCCCGTGTGTTCAGGATGCAGTTTTACTTTGAGTTTAAAGTCTGACTTGATCCCAAATCGAAAGCTCGTCCTGTGCATACTTGTCACTTTGGGTTTTTCTCCCCACACCCATTCTCGAGTCTCCCTCCCATGTTTTTGTCCCCCTCATCCAACCCCTCCCCTCAAATCCATTATCAAGTGCGCTAGCAAGAGAATAGTGCTGGAATACCATGAGGCTGCTTATTTGGTCAGTTTCACAGTGAGTGTGGGTCAGTTTCAGTTCTCAGCAGGATGGAACACAGCTAAGCAGATTTGCCGCCCTCCCATTACATGTGTCTTCTTATAGGCATGAAAGCCTTTTGGAGGGGGGAGTACAAGACTAGCGATGGGACGATGAAATAGTCAGAAATGACTGTGCAAGTGTTTTTATATTTTTATGACCCCCGCATTGAGATACCCAGAAACAAATTGGTTGGTGGGGTGGGGGGTTGTCTGGACCCTTCTCTGCTTTGGCTGTAAAATTGCCAATCAGTTCAGATCAAATGAAAGACTCCCACTGTTGGACTGGCAGGGGCTGGTGAAATATTTCAACAAATACACTACATCCAATTACAAAGCAGCATTTTTGGGGGGAGGAACCCACACGTGGTTCAGAAACTCTGCATTTTCGTTGGGGTTGCATAATTGATCATAAGGTACTCGGGGAATTTCTTCAGGGGGGAAAGCCCCTGTGCATAATGTCTGGCATCGGCTACCACAGCCTCCCCCAGAAGGCCCCCTCATTCACCGGACAGCTGCACGAAGGCCTCTGGAGAGAGGGAAAACAGTGAGGTGGAGGAGCAGGGAGGAAGAGACACGGCAAGTCAGTCCAGCCCATTGACGAGGAGCCTGCTGGTGGCCAGGAAGGCAGATGCCCAGCGAAAAAAAGGGCAAGTCAATGAAGGGCAGCTGGCTGAAAAAGTGGGGCCTGCAGGGAAGGCAGCCCAAGCTTCGCAGACAGGGAAAGTGGCGAGACCAACTTCCCAGCCTGAAACAGAAGCGGCTGCAGCAGAGGCAAGCCACTCAGGCGGTGGCCAGGGGAGAACAAGGGAGCCCATTCACAGGGGTCAGAGCTTCTTCGCAGCTAAGGGGAATCAAGGGCAGGGGCAGGCTTTAGAGGGAGGTGGCTGGGGAGGGAATGGCTAAGAGGGGGAAAGGTGCCAGAGGCCGGGGAGGAGGCTGGTTGGAAGGGTATGAAGCAACATGCTGAGCCCTACAGCTTGGGGATCAGTCGACCTCCTGAGGAGACTACCCCATTCTGAGGCCACGCTACTGCCTCTGATCACAGCTGTGAGCAGGAGTGTTTCCCAGGACCCGGGGCAGCGCCACATATAGTGCTTTGAGAATTTGACCGCAAATACTGTGCAGTTAAAGAGCAGTAGATCCAGCGGAAACAGACATTGCATAAAAGACCAATGTGACTTATCCCCATCATGAGATTGTTGTTCATAGAATTGGAGGTCTAGAGAGATAAATCAACAGTAGCCATAGCTTGCTGCCAGAAAGAGAGAGATCACTAGTCACCAATGCTAACCATGGTTTGCTTACCAGTTTCATTATTAGGGTTGCCAACCTCCCACTATTACAACTGGTCTCCAGCCAATAGAGATCAGTTCACCTGGATAAAATGGCCACTTTGGCAACTGGACTCTATGGCACTGAAGTCCCTCCCCTCCCCAAACCCTGCCCTCCTCAGGCTCTGCCCCCAAAACCTCCCACCGGTGGCGAAGTGGGACCTGGCAACCCTATTCATTATGCAAGATGGTGGGTTATTCTCTTTCATGAGGGCCCTCCAGGCCTCCACACTCCCTTTTCATTTTGAAACTATTGTTAACATAACAGCTGCATCAGTATCAACACTCACTTCTGTTAGTGCAGAATAACAATTTGCAGCCCAGATCAGAAAGCTAGTTTGGACAATGACTAAGCATAACTGAAGTCAGTGTCAATGCAGATGTTTCACCAGCCATAAGTATATGCAGCAACACTGAAATGGCAGCGGGAATGTCCCTGTAAAAATAAGCAGTGGAATTTATGGGCTTAAAGTGTGTGATTGATTGCCTACAAGTGATTGGGCTTTCTTTTTCTTTTTGCTGTCAAGTGATAGCTGACTTATGGTGACCCCATAGGATTTTAAAGTCAAAAGATATTCAGAGGTGGTTTGCCAATGCCTTCCTTTGCATAGCAACACTGGTCTTCCTTCGTGGCCTGCCATCCAAGTTCTAACCAAGACCAACCCATAGGGTTGCCAACCTCTAGGTAGTAGCTGAAGATCTCCCACTATTACAACTGATCTCCAGCCAATAGAGATCAGATCACCTGGAGAAAATGGCTGCTTTGACAATTAGACTCTATGGCATTGAAGTCCCTCCCCTCCCCAAACCCCACCCTCCTTTGGCTCCACCCCAAATATCTCCAGGTATTTCCCAACCTGGAGCTGGCAACCTTACCAATCCAGCTTAACTTCCGAGTCTGACAAGATTAGGCTAGCCAGGGCTATCCAAGTCTGGGAAATGGGGCCTGTAAATTGAGCATATTAAAACTTCTTAGGAATAATCAGGAACTAGGCAAAGTATATAAACATGAGTATCATTATTATTTTACTCACAGGTGGTTGTTTTTTTTAAATCTATCCTGTAGAAGTTGTCTGAATATGGTTTCATTTGAAATGGTGGAATGGCTTTGATGTAGAATAAAGCAAAAATATCCATTCAACCCTGATCTCTGACCCCAGGAAGCCCTGCAACGGTAACGTTTAATTAGTGGCAAACTATTGTATTAGCTTCTTTTGATGCTTGATTCTGGAAAGCTGGAAACATTTAATAAGGTGGATATTTTTAATCAAAATATTTCTGCTCTGATGAGTACAGTTGAATAATCTGGCATGCATTTAGAGTCTCAGTCCGGCAAATTCAAGAAAAAAAACCAAAACGAGTGACCTGATCAGTATCTCTTGGGACAAGAGCTTCATTGTTGTTGATTTAATGTTTCTTTGATATAATAGACTACTGGCTATCTGATGAAAGGGGCTGTGATATATTAGCTATTAACTGGAAGAAACTGCTAAAATGATGGAGGAGGACATGCTGGGATTTTACCTTGTATTTCATTCCTGCTATGGGCACACATGCGGCCTGATCCTGTGTGCATTTATGAGGAAGTAAGTCACACTTCAATGGGTCTTAATCCAAATAAGTATGGACAGGAGTGCAGCCTTAAGGTCAAACAGGTATATCAGAGACATTAGAATATGCTAAGTATTCAGTGAGTAAACACGAGTGTTTTGCAAAATCACGGCAACAGCATCAGGGGAGCTTCACACATTATGTTGTTAGTTGTACAACTAAAGTTTGTACATATAAAATGTACAGTGTGATGAAAGAGTGGGGGAGCTAGAACGTGTTGGGTAGCCGTGATAGTCTGTCAATAGCAGTAGAAAAGAGCAAGAGTCCAGCAGCACCTTAAATTTCTGGCAGGGTATGAGCTTTTGGGAGCCACAGCAAGAAGTGTGATAGAATGACTGCTGACGTTAGATGGAAAATGACTGTCAGGGGAATTATGTTTCTATGAAGATGCAAGGCAGCTAGTGTGGGATAGTGGTTAGAGTGTTAGTCAAAGATCTGAGAGACATATTCAAATGTACAAGCTGCCATGGCAGCTGGGTGACCTTGGGCCAGTAACACACTCTCAGCCAAACATACCTGACAGGCTTAGAATAGAATAATAGAAGATTAGAGTTGGAAGGAACCAGCAGGGTCATCTAGTCCAACCCCCGGCACAATGCAGGAAATTCACAACTACCCCCCCCCCAGTGACCCCTACCCCGTACCCAGAAGTTGGCAAAAAACTCTCCAAGATCCCTGGCCAATCTGGCCTGGAGGGAAATTGCTTCCAGCCCGCAAAGTGGTGATTGGGACTTCCCTGGGCATGCAAGAAAGGGCCATGCTTGTTGTGAAGGGCTTGTTGTGAAGATAAAAATAGAAGGCGATGGAACTATGTAAGCTGCTTTGAGTCCTCAAGGGGGAAATAGGAGGGTATAGGTGCAGTAAATAAAATACTAATAGGATAGTCAGACTCTGATGTACATTGGGCACCTCGGTCTTTACATAATATTATGACATAAAGAGATTGGTAGGTGGAGTTTCTCCAGAGAAGCCTGGCAAAGACGCACCTGCCAAGTTTCTCCCAGCTTGCTATCGCTAAAAAAATACAGGAGCTTTTCCGGAGGCCTGCACTGGCTCCCAAAAGTGAAAGGAGCAGAGCAGAGAAAAAGAAAGCCCTCAACAGTCACGGGCAAGTGCGCCATCTAGCCAAGGCAGGGGCAGCTTCAGCTCTGTCTTCCCTCTCCTACGTCTTGCAAACCACAGGTCATATTCTTAAGGAACATCTCTGCATTTCTGGTTTTATGATTAAAAAGTCATCACCACATACCTAAAATACACTGTGTTTTTTGCAGCCCCCCCTTGCAATCCAAAGAGACAATCCAAAATGAAAAAAAGATAAAATTAATGCATAGGGTCGCCATAAGTCGGAAGTGACTTGACTGCACTTAACACAAACACCTTTGCTGATCCAAGGAAGATGGCTGGGAGGGCCCTTCTTCAGAGAAGAGAGAATGGTTGTTGGTGGGTACTGATATTTATCCTCATAGCGTGGTGTAGTGGTTAAGAGCGGTGGTTTGGAGCAGTGGACTCTGATCTGGAGAACAGGGTTTGATTCCCCACTCCTCCACATGAGCAGTGGAGGCTAATCTGGTGAACTGGATTTGTTTCCCCACTCCTACACTTGAAGCCAGCTGGGTGACCATGGGCTAGTCACAGCTCTCTCAGCCCCACCGACATCACAGGGTGTCTGTTGTGGGGAGGGGAAGGTGATTGTAAGCCGGTTTGATTCTTCCTTATGTGGTAGAGAAAGTCGGCCAATAAAACAACCAACTCTTCTTCCTCTTCTACTTATATCCCAAACCATTTTATATCCAAATCCAAGACCGAAAAAGCTGAGAAGGTAGGCTTGTCTCTTGACTAGTTGAGGGCTGTGTATTCATAAATACAAGATTTAGTTGGAGCAAATCCTTGGGGGTTTTCCCCCCAATACTGTTAGCATATTCTGTGGTGGAGTGTTGCACAGAATGCAGATTTCAGACAGCTGAGATCATTTCCTAACAATTCAGTGCTTGTAATTTAAAATGTATTATACTCTGTATTATACTCTGTAACAACTGACAAGCAGCCCTTGGGGGGAAATCTGAAAACTGGGCTGAGTTTCAGTCTAAACTTGGAATTTGCTTGTTAATTCCCAGTAGATCAGTGATGCAGTGTCTTTTGCTAGATAACCAGAGACGAGTAATGAAAATAATGCCTCATTACTCACAGTACCAAAACATTGGAAACAATTAGGTTTTATTTCTCCTCATCTTCTTATTGGTTTATCTGTAACAACTCTGCGGCTCGGGTTCTGTCAAATAATATTATGTGTTCCCTCATTTTAAAAAAAATGTTTTGCCTTTTATGTGCACCGTGGCAAACGGGAAAAAAGTGTCATGCACTGAAACCTATTATTAAATTCTGGTGATAATCACACTCACTGCAATGGGTCAGAAATACTCCTGAAACTCATACATGAGTAGAAAGGTGCTACTTGAAGGAGTTCTATACCAGCTGAGCATTGATCCAATTCTTTTTAAAAAATAAATATTTTATTAAAATTTTCAAAATATAAACAAACAAACATACAATTACACATACATTCACACACAATTTATACTCCTTCGGGGAGTCTGTTTCATCATACATCTCAAGAATCTAATTAATCTAATTATTATAATCTAATTAATAAATTCCATCTATTCTAACTGTTAAATTTTTTGTGGTCTAAATTTTACTTCTAATAAGCTATCCCTTTTGTTTAACATAATCCAAATAGCCTTCCCATTTTCGTTGAAATTCTTCAGTCGTCTTCTCTTTCACTAGACTGGTCAATCTAGCCATCACCACAAATTCATCCATTTTCTGTTTCCACCTTTCCACCTCTGGAATTTCATCCTGTTTCCATAACGTTGCCAATAATAATCTGGCCGCCATAGTCGTATAACTAAATAGTTCTCCCATATTTCTGTCCAAACTGTTAGGTTCAATTCCTAATAACATAATCTCATGATTCAGCAGAAATCTGATTTTTAGAACTTTCTGAATTTCTTGATGAACTTGTATCCAGAATTTTTTAACTTTCTTACATGTCTACCACATATGAAAATATGTTCCATCTGTATCCTTGCATTTCCAGCACCGACTGTCATAAGACTCATTCATTTTTTTAAGCACTGATTCAATTCTGATTCAGCTGCAATTGGTTGGAGGAACTGATGTTTCATGGGACTTTGTCACAGTGGTAGCTGGATCTGGGCCCCTGTTTAATTTTTGAAGTGATATTGTACATTGTAATCAAACCCTAAAACATTTAAAACAAATATTTTGTGGTATAGGCAAGTCACATCTCATGTGCTTTGCAAGCTCTGCTGGGGGATGATTTATTCTTACATGGTAAACAGGTAAACTTCATGTACATCCACTGTAGGAAGAACGGGCCAAATATTTGTGTGTGAAGCTTGTGGGGCGACCTGGGGCCAGCCGCACACACTCAGCCCAACCTACCTCAGAGTTCTTGTGAAGGTAAAATAGAGGAGAGGAAAACTACGTAAAATGCTTTGGAAGAAAGACAGGATATAAATGAAGTAAATGAATAAATAAATATCTGTCTTTGAATATGAAGTGGACTTATGTATGAGACTTTTTTATTTCTTTAAAAAACAAAACAGAAAAAAGAACAAGGGGGGACTTAAAATCCAGCAACTGAATAAAATTGTAAAAATAAAATAAAAGATATGCATAAAAATATAACAACAGTGGTGGCAGATCTACACATAAGTTTGTATAAACTGTTGCCAAATATATAAAAGTAAGTCCATATGCAATTGTTGTCTATATGCCATGCATTCAAATATTGATAGAGTTCTAAGGTACTCAATCCATTGATTTACTGGAGGTGGGCTTTTATGTTTCCAGGGTTGTAATATGAGTCTTTTAGCTGTAGTAAGGGCATGGAGGGTTCATTTTTATTGACCATCGGTTAACCTCCAAGAGATGGGCAGATAGTTTAAAAGTATATCAGCATCCTCAAAAATCAATGAACATTCTAATAAAAAATAGATATGAGTAATAACTTCATCCCAGAAAAAAATGACTGGGCACACCCAAAGCATATATTTAAGGGATGCATCCTGTGAGTTACAGCTCCAACAGTTAAAGCGACTAGTCTATGGGACTTGCAGTTTGTGTTGATTAAGATGTGAAGAAGTCTAGTTTCTACAAGGCAGGGCATCTCTGGGCTTTTGGATGGCCTTCAGTTAGGCAGCTAAATGGTAAATGGTACTCTCATAAACCTCTTTAGGTACTGTTTGATTTCACTGTTGGCTATCGTTATGAGATACTTGTGGTTTTAATTGTTATTTATTTTGCAAACTGCTTTTAGCCTTAGAAAAGGAGTGCTAAATAGGTCTGTGCATTGGAAAATTCAAAAAAATTGGAATTTGGATTTCAGGAAGGATTTCCATATCAGTATTCTGGATTTTTTTAGGTCCTTAATACTGTTTCAGGATTGGGATATCGGGTTTTTTTAGGCATTCTGAAATGTTGGGGTCCATTATCCATATAGAGGACTGCTTTTGGAGGGGGGGCTGGAATGGCTGTTTTCTAGTAAATGATACCAAAATTGTAGCAAACCCAGTCCTGCCAGTCCACTGGAGAACCCCCAAATTTCAAGTGAATTGGCTCAAGGGGTCCAGTTCTATGGCTCCTAAACAAGATACCTCCAGCCATCCTACTTGTTTCCATTTTTGTCTATGGTGAAAAAAATCCATGTTTTCTCCAGGGCAAAGAAGTCAATTGCCAGAGACACACAAGAGCAACCACTGGCCAAAAAACTCCAAATGCAAACAAAATGAACTCTCCCAAAAGAACCAACTTCAAACCACAGAATCCCAGCAAAAATTTGGCAGCTCAACAGAACCAACGGCAAACTAACTTGAGCAAGGGGAGGGGCTGTGGCTCAGTGGTAGAGCATCTGCTGTGGGAGGGAGGGGCTGTGGCTCAGTGGAAGAGCATCTTCTTGGCATGCAGAAGGTCCCAGGTTCAATCCTTGGCATTTCCAGTTAAAGGGACTAGGCAAGTAGGTGATGTGAAAGACCCCTGCCTGAGACCCATGAGAGCCGCTGCCGGTCTGAGTAGACAATACTGTCTTTGATGAAACAAGGGTCTGATTCAGTATAAGGCAGCTTCATGTGTCCATGTGTTCAAGGGGCACTATAGCGAGCCCAACCAAACCTGTAAAATGGAAGAAAAACAGGCCTGAGAGCCAATTTGATCTGGATGAGACAACAGGGAAAGGCTAGGGAGGACAGAAATGTAGAGTGGAATATGTTAGGTACGTATTGTTGTCCCAAGCTGTTGATTGTCTAAGAATCTACAGTGGTTGGAACAATAACATTTGTTCTGGTATCAGAACCCTTTGATTTAAGAGAACAGTTAAGGTGCTTACAAATTCCTGGATTCTTTGGAGAAAGCCAAGAGTGTCATGGCTGGAGCTGAAGTGGTATGGTAGGGCTTTGTAGCTTGGCATATAGAAGAATCTAGCATGGAAAGTATACTTTTCATCCTGGGAAATTTCATCCTCCAAATTTACTGTTCCACTAGCTGTGCCACATACCCTTGCCTTACCTTCTCGCTAGGGTTGCCAGGTCCCTCTTTGCCACTGGCAGGAGGTTTTTGGGGTGGAGCTTGAGGAGGGCGGGGTTTGGGGAGGAGAGGGACTTCAATGCCATGGAGTCCAATTGCCAAAGTGGCCATTTTCTCCAGGTGAACTGATCTCTATCGGCTGGAGATCAGTTGTAATAGCAGGAGATCTCCAGCTAGTACCTGGCGGTTGGCAACTCTACTTCTCACAGACACATCTTTGTGTCTCCCCCACATATATCCAGTTCATTGTTACATCAGCTATCCATTTGGTCAAATGGTGGAACTCACTAATGGCCTGTGACCCAGAACAAAAATTTGGCTGGTGAGTACTTTTAAAAAAAGTTATGGAAGCCACTGTTGTAATGTGCCATAACACTGCTAAATCAGGCTGCTACAGCAGATTATTTTTCTGTTGTATTTTTGTCCTAATGATGCCACTCATTGGTTTCCTTAGTACTTTTAAATACACTCATAACATTATTAAGCATTTAATAACTTTATTCTATATTCTGTGTGTGTGTTAAGTGCCGTCAAGTCGCTTCCGACTCATGGCGACCCTATGAATGAAAGTCCTCCAAAATGTCCTATCTTTGAATATTCTATATTCTGCAGGATGTATATTCAGCAGATTTTTCCCAGATCTTCCCTATAAGGGTTTTTACAACAGATGCAGCAGAAGCAACATGAATCAAATTGTAGGTTATGGTGCGTGTTTATTTGCTTTGCGTGGTGTGTGGTTTCTATGACTACTGTACATCTGCTTAATACAGTTTGCCATGCATTTTTGGTAGCTGTCTCGGACCAGATATTTAAAGCACACAGTACTCATTTTGGCTAAACACAGCAAGCTACCTGACAAAAAAACAAGGTTTGTTCCAAGTTGTACATTCTTGAAAGATAGCGTTTGACTGTTCCAGATGCTCATATGAAACAAATCCCATCTTTCCCTAAGTTCTTTATATGACTTTTGTTATTGAGAACTGAGAAAATTTAGAACAGTCAGAATTTTGCAAAGACAATGTAAACAGGTAGGACATAAAAAAAGAAAGAAACACATATGTGGTGTCCCTCAGCACACTATAAGCCTCCTTGAGCCAAGAGGAAAGGTAGGGTAAACATACATAAACAAATAAGAACATTTGAGCAGGATGTTTAACAGTAAAATTTGACAGATATTTTAAACCTTACTGTTGATGGAAATTTGATAGATATTTTAATTCTTACTGTTACTATGGTGCAGTTGCTGTTTCTTACTACAAAGCGAAATAGTAATCATTATTTATTTGCTTGTTTGTTTAGAACATTTTTATGCCACCTTTCCACCCAATTAGGGTCCACAAGGTGGCGAACATAAATTAAAAAATTAAAACAATTAAAATATAGTTAAAATTTTAAAAATCAATTAAAAACACATAAACATCACTAGAAGGAGGACCAATAACTATTATTGGAGGTATGCAATATGGAACAAAGAAGTCTTTGTCTGCTAGCAAAAAACACAGATAGAGGGAGACAGAGGAATCTCGCTGGGGAGGGAGTTCTAAACTTTTGGTGCCACGACAGAGAAGGCCATTAGTAGTCCTCCTTCAAATCCTCTGCTTTTCCTTGCTCCAAAAGGAGCTGCAGTTGAGCTCTTCAATTTAGAAGAAGAGTTGGTTTTTATATGCTCACTTTCTCTACCACTTAAGGGAGAATCAAACCGACTTACAACCACCTTCCCTTCCCCTCCCCACAACAGACACCCTGTGAAGTAGGTGGGGCCAAGAGTGTGACTCGCCCAAAGTCACCCAGCTGGCTTCTTGTGGAGGAGTGGGGAAACAAATCCAGTTCACCAGATTAGCCTCTGCCGCTTATGTGGAGGAGTGGGGAAACAAACCCGGTTCTCCAGATCAGACTCCACCGCTCCAAACCACTGCTCTTAACCACTACACCACACTGGCTCTCGTGCAGCTTCTATGCAATCAGCAAAAAAAATCTAGTGGGATTGAATGAAGATAAACTCATACGGTGAGCGACCTCCTTTGGCCATTTATGCCCTCTCAGACAAGAGAATTGTGTGAAATATTTAAAATGCTGGGTCCGACGTATCTGGGATTTTATAGTAAACTATAACAAAGAAATACTGAATCAGGAGTGAATCTGGCCTAAATACTCATGTATATGTATTAAACTTTTATTTGGCAACAAAGCACAATGGAAGCTGTTTCCTCGATCTCTGCAACTTACTCTTTTCAAGAGTCTCAGCATTTGCTGCCTCATTGGGATTTATGAAGAAATAGTTAATGTTTTTTTTTACCAATTAAACTCACTCCTGGTTAATGGTTTCCCTTGTTCATAATGTGCATGCATTCCTTTGGCACCACTAATACATTCTAACACTCTCTGGTGTCCATCTTGTGTGTAAATCTGCAAGCTTAGAGAAAAAGATGAGACCCTGCAGCAGAATGGCTGGATTATTATTGTTTTTTTTAAAAAACATTAATATCAATAAGATTGTGCCTTTAAAAACATTAATATCAACAAGATTCAATCCTTAGTAAATGTTATTAAGATGGGGATGTAAGTGTATTGAATGAAGGCATTCACCCAATAGTGCTACAAAAGCAAATGAAACCTATCTCATTCTTCCAATAATACCAGGGTATAGTTGGATGACCTAGGATGTAGTTGCCTTGCTGAAGATAGTGAGTCTGTGTCCGGTCACAGTACTATGGGTGACCTTCTGGGAACTCTGTGCATACCATGAAAAAAAAAAGTCTGCATAGAAATGCAATTCAATGATAAAAATGTATTCCTGAACACACAGTCCTATATTTCATCACAGCCTTATTAATACCACACCAACTGATTTGAGAATTACTGTTGGACAGTCATATCCCACAGATTCCTGCTAACTGGATCTCCAAAAGCAAGGGTCCCTCTATCAAAGCCCCCCAGTCCCAGCTGATCAGAGAACTCAGGCTGTTTTGTACAGGGAGAGGGAGAGGTGGTACTTTGGACCAAGGCTGTTTAAGGCTTTCAAAGTCAAACTCAGCACTTTGAACTGGAAACAAACTGGGATTTGATGTAGTTAGTGAAGTGTTGGTATTTTGTGCTCATTTTACTGTTACATTATAATAGCCAACCACATTATCGAAACGAGAGAAACTTCCCTCCCAAAGAAAAATCCATACATATGGTATACAGGAAGGTTAGAGCTAGGTGCTAGGTGCCTAAAATGTAAAAAAAAAAAGTGTCAGGTGTTCAGCACAAGGAAGTGATTTCCAAAGACAGAACACCACTAAGTAGCCACCCACTTTATTTCTGATGGTGGAGGCATTTGGAAGATCTGAGTTCTTTGGCAGGTTTGTGTGAGAGCAAACAATCTAGTACTTAGCAAACTGCGTAGGGCTTTACAAATTATACAGTTTATAAGTTGTGTAACTTTATGCTGTTAGAGGCAATGCCTTAAAAGGATTAGTCATATTCAGGGAGGATGGGCCTATCAAAGGGCTGTTAATAATACCTTAATGGACCTTCTGTATTGCAAGAAAGTATACCTTTGAATATATGATGTTGGTTTAAGCAATAGGAGAAGTTGGTCACTTTCATTCCCTGTTTTGTGAGGATCTGGCTGCCTAAATAAACTGTTAGCATCTCTACACCACACAACAGCCTTGAACAATACTGAATTTGACAACAGTGGCTGTTTCTTCTATTGTGGACCCCCCACCACATTGTTTTACTGGATATATTCACAATGCTAATGAAAAATTAGGTCATGATGATGTAACACAGGCATGGTGGTTACAGTGTCCTATCCTGACTGGTACGACTCACGATCTGAACTCTTCTTAGCACCGATCAAAGTAATATAGCTTAACTGGACCAAGCTTCATTATATCATAAATTAACAATATGGATTGTTGTACTTTTTAAACATTCTACATGGGTCCCTTGCAGACTTCTCTACATGTGGAAGCTAACAACTATATACTCCAAAATAGCCTTGAGGAGTCTCTAAGTGCAAGCATTATTATGAAAAATTCACAGATGTGATTGAATGCTCCTAGATAGGGCAGATCACCAATTGTGATTACTAGGATGTGGCAGCCTGATAGTTACAGATTAAAGGTAAAGGTAAAGGTCCCTTATGCAAGCACCAGGTCATTCCTGACCCATGAACATAAGAACATAAGAAAGGCCCTGCTGGATCAGACCAAGGCCCATCAAGCCCAGCAGTCTGCTCACACAGTGGCCAACCAGGTGCTTCTAGGAAGCCACAAACAAGACGACTGCAGCAGCACCATCCTGCCCATGTTCCACCGCACCCAAAATAATAGGCATGCCCTTCTTATACTAGAGAGAATAGGTATGCAGCATGACCAGCATCCATTCCAACTAATAGCCATGAATACCCCTTTCCTCCATGAATATGTCCACTCCCCTCTTAAAGCCCTCCAAGCTGGCTGCCATCACCACATCCTTGGGCAGGGAATTCCACAATTTTACTATGCGTTGTATGAAAAAAATACTTCCTTTTATCTGTTTTTAATCTTTCACCCTCCAGCTTTAGCAGATGACCCTGTGTTCTAGTATTATGGGAGAGGGAGAAAAACTTCTCCCTGTCCACTCTCTCCAAACCATGCATAATTTTATAGACCTCTATCATGTCTCCCCTTAGCCGCCTTCTTTCCAAGCTAAACAGCCCTAAGCTTCCTTCTTTTCTGCACCTTCTCAAGGTCTGTAATATCCTTTTTTAGGTGTGGTGACCAGAACTGTACACAGTATTCCAAGTGTGGTCTCACCATAGATTTGTACAAGGGCAGTATGATATCAGCAGTTTTATTCTCTATTCCTTGTCTAATTATGGCCAGCATGGAATTTGCCTTTTTTACAGCAGCCGCACACTGGGTTGACATCTTCATTGAACTATCCACTACCACCCCAAGATCCCTTTCTTGGTCTGTCGCTGCCAGCACAGATCCTGTCACAGGTTTTGACATATAGAGCACATGAACATGGTATTGGTGTTGTACATATGTAGAATTATTCAGAATATAGCACCACAAACACAACATACAGAAAATATATTTCCTTTTAAAATACTTAAATGTATTTCCTTTTAAAAGGAAGAAGAAGAATATTCTTATGCAAAAGGCTTTCTGTCTCTTACATTTACATTTCACTGTTCACATTCTTACAGACACCTTACTAAGTTCAAGTAACTTATCAAGTAACATTCACTGCCTACTGGAAAACTTCCAGTCTATCATGCCTACTGGAGAACTTCCAGTCTATCATGACCTACTGGAGAAATTCCAGCTTGGACATCAGAATCAGTACTGGCTACTGGAATTTCCATTAATAGCATACTGCTAGAATTCCAGCAGGATCACAGATGCTGAATGTTATGACATCATAGACAGGTATACAAGTGCACTGTCCAAAATATACAAATATTGTAATGTGAACTATATTATGTTTTATGATTTACATATGGATACTAGGCTCCTAGAAATTAATGCATAGGCTCAAATGAAAGCTATTTTCCTATAGATGAGAATGATACTAAATATGAATATATAGAGTAATGATAATGGTAAGTTTTCCTCCTCCCTCCTCCCCCCTCCCCTCCCCTACCGTATTGACCCGCATATAAGCCGAGTTGGCTTTTTTCAGCCCTTTTTTTGGGCTGAAAAACTCGGCTTATACGCGAGTATATACGGTACATTGTTGCTGCATATACAAACATTGTTAAATAAATTGTTGTTGAACATAAATACTTTATAACTTGCATTTGCACATATTTACTGGAAGTATATCAATAAAAGACTTGCTTTTTAAAGTAGGTAAAGTAGTTGAGTCCTGCTTAGTAGGTGACTGGCTGAATAAGATAACATATCCCTTTTCAGGAAGGGGTCGATTCTAAGAGCCTAGTCTCTCGAAAGGCACTGACCCGCTTCAATCCCATCAGTGTACATGTGAAGTTGGGATTTTTTACCCCAATATGCATCACTTTACACTTACTCACATTGAAACTCATTTGCCATTTTAATGCCCACTCTTCCAGTACGTAGAGATCCTTCTGGAGCTCTTCACAGTCCGATTTTGATGTCATGGGGTGACATCACATCCTGATGTTTACTAGGCAGACTTTGTTTATGCGGTGGTTTGCCAGTGCCTTCCCCAGTCATCTTCCCTTTACCCCCAGCAAGCTGGGTACTCATTTTACCGACCTCGGAAGGATGGAAGGCTGCATCAACCTTGAGCCAGCTACCTGAAACCAACTTCCATTGGGATCGAACTCAGGTCGTGAGCAGAGCTTGGACTGCAGTACTGCAGTTTACCACTCTGTGCCACGGGGCTCCTAGTTACAGATTAGACTTCTGAAAAAGAAAAATTGCTTGTGTTTTTTTAGTAATAACCGAATGAAACTGGCATAACATGAGAAACTATTCTGCTTCTGTTCTTCCCATGATTCACAGCAGTATCTAGCCTCTACCTAATATCTTTTTCCTTGGAGTTTTCTTTACAGATTGCTACATAAAACCATATAACATATGAAGACATGCACATGAAGACATATACACAGCCGGTCCAGAAAGAAAGAGCAGCAGACTTCCATATGAACGGTAAGGTTATGTGCATTGTGGTTGTGAAGTTGCACATACTGCCAAACAAGAGAGTTTGCTTTTCAAGACACATTTAATGCAGAGCTGTAGAATGTAACTCATTGTCAGTGTCCATAGCTCACAGGGGTTCTCATAACAGTTTGAGACCTCCACAAGATTTTTATTCTCCTAGTTAGAATCATAGAATAGAATCATAGAGTTGGAAAGGACCACCAGGGTCATCTAGTCCAACCCCCTGCACAATGCAGGAAATTTACAACTACCCTCCCCCCACATCCCCAGTGACCCCCACTACATGCCCAGAAGATGACCAAGGTGCGTTGTCATGGGGCAGCCTGCTGAGGCTTCCTCAAACGAAGAGGACCTTGATGGAGCAGGCAGTGGAAGAGAGGAACAGCAGCAAGCTGGGCAGGCACAGATGGATGAATGTCCCCCATGCCTACAACCACCAAGGGCAGGGACTCACCTGTGCCAAGCAGCAGCCCTGCACAGCCACTCCTACTCAAGCACAGGAGTGCCAGATTACAAGCACTACGAAGAGCACTGCCAGCTGACAGCAAGGAGAATAATGAGCTCCCTCCAGCAGAGAGTGCTGAGTCAGATTATTTAAATTTATTTAAGCAGACACTGGCTTCCAGGCTGTCTTGGGAACAACTTGTTATTACTACTCTGTGTTCTCCTGGTCCTCTGATAATTTCTGAGACTCTTGTGGCCTTGACCTTGGAATGGATGACTTGGCATTTGGAGTTGACTTTTGATATTGACCCTCAGACTGCTATCTGACTAAGCTACCTGCTTCTGGCCCTCAGGTCTGCTGGCATTCAGGACACTAGTCGAACGGTATACAAGCCCACCCCCAATCCTATTGGCTGTCTTGTTCATCCTGGTGGGCCAATCAGTTCTGTTTCCTACATCAGGTGGTCAGGATAAGCAATTCCTTCCTATGACCAGAGGATAATTCCAAGCATCTCTTTTCCCCTTTCCTTCAAATCGCTTATTGACAGCTATGGTCTGTTTCAGAGAAAAATGTTCTTGTGTGAAATACCAAGCACTGTGCTGCTTGTGAGGATCCCTGGATTGGAATTGTAGCAAGGAAAAGAAAACCCCAGTCTGTAGAATTTTTTTTTTTTAGTGAAATTGATCATGTTAAAATGGACAGGCAGGCATGATTTCCATTGTGTACAGAACCCTGACAGAGTATATGATTGATCATTTTTTTCCATTTTGCTCTGCAGAGTACCTCATTTGTCATTCGCAAGAGTTTCCGTGGCTCTTTTCCAGCAGTTCACAGCATTAACGTGGCAATAAGTGTGTCACTCACAGCCTCTCTGTAGTTGGGCTGAGGCAAGGATCACATGAGACCTCCTGCTTCCCAAGAGACTGGAAAGCGAGACTGTTGCTGCAGCAGAAAGGCAAAGCCATCCTTCCCCTGCGAGGCTGCTAAAAGCTCCTCAGAGGACAGCATCCCCGCCCCATGAAATAGGCACCAGCTTAGAAATGTTTAACAGCTCTCCCAAAAAAGGTACTTTTGGATGAGAGAGGTCCTCTGTTAGGTTGCAGTGCCAAGCGGGCGGTTCCAGGTTTTGTACAGACCGTTTGATTGGCACTGGCGGAAAAGAGGTTTCCCCAAGATTCAGCCCAATTATTTATTATTCCATTTGCTGGTTGAAGGAAGAGCGTAAACACAGAGATGGTTTCATTCTCTCTGGTCTCGGGTATGCTAATGAAGGACCGGACACATACAGGGCAGAAAGTGACAGGGTTTTGTGCTGAGTGACTATGGCAATGTGCTCTGTTTTGGGGCTACCCTTTAAAACTCTGCCCTGACCTGGATGGCCCAGGCTAGCTGGATCTCGTCAGATCTCAGAAGCTAAGCAGGGTCAGCCCTAGTTAGTATTTGGATGGGAGACCACCAAGGAATACCAGGGTTGCTGTGCAGAGGAAGGCACTGGCAAACCACCTCTGTTGCCATGAAAACCCCCAAAGGGGTTGCCATAAGTTGGCTGCGACTTGACGGCACTTTACACACACACACTTTAAAACTCTCCGTAAGCTACACTTCATACTGGGTGCTGCTAGTCACTTCCTGTTAGGGCAAAGGTACATAACACTGCACAGGCTACTAGTTAGCTTCCAGGAACAATTCAAGGAAGAAATAAAATTCCCTGGTCTCCTAGCCTCAGTAACCGATGTCCCAAATAAATCCTGCTTAACTTGATAATGGTACAGAGCACCATCTTCATTATTGTTTTACCCTACAACTCTAGCATTCTCTACTAAAGGATATCTGTCATTGTTAAAGAACTTGAGAAGCTATTTGGGAAATTGGGACATGTTCATCCCATGTTCTGTAGTTTATTCTTGCTAATTTTAAAGTATTGTATTGACCTTCACTGAGTCACTGTGAGCATATTGTTGTCTGGAACAAGGGCTTATAAATTCTGAAACCAGCACGAGAGAGGGAAAGCTTAGTCAGAGCACCTTGAAGCTTGGCAACACACAAATAAATATTTTCATGCAACAGTATCATTTCTAAGAGTTCATAGTACGGTTGTGGGGGACAGTAATGTTGTGCTATCTGGACACCTTCTTTTGTATTGTTTTTTATTATATTGTGTTGTAATTAGATATATATAATGTTTTATATTTAGGTGTTAATTAACATATGATCTGTGTACTGTTATATCACCCTGTAAACCCCCCTGAGCCCGCCTTGGTGGGTGAGGGCAGTATAGAAATTAAATAAATTCAAAGTCAGTAGTCAAGTATTATTTATTGGGTCAATGTGTTTGTGATCATAAAGAACACTAATACCAAAGGTGTTCCACAATTAGGTCAGGCAAGCAGCACTGACTTCCTGCCTGCCTGTGACCACAATGAGGAATTGGTGACTGAGAATGTGGTGAATCCTCCAGATATGCCCATCTCATTAGCTCCTCACACTCACTCAAGATTACTCTGCGCGCTTTTAGCTCAATATTTATTGGCAAAGGGAGAAAATAATCTGGCAACTTGATTACATTTCAGGTTTAGCACATTTCCATGTTTTTAATTTTTGTGTGTGTGGTGCTTAGTCACAAATACCTGTCATGGGTCAGCCTGCTGAGAACTTCTCAGACGAAGAGGAAATAGAGGCAGAAGTCAGTGTGAGAGCAGAGGAGCAGCAGCAGGCAGAGGAGGCCTCACCATGTCTGCAGCCCTCCAGCCTTCCAGAATGGTCCTATCGGGGGGGGGGCAGCTGTGCCTAAGGCCCAGCCACACTCAGCGCACTGGAGGACAAAAGCAGAGGACAAGATGGCTGTGATCAGAAATACAAGACAGAAGATGGAGTACCCGACTACAAGCCCAACGTAGATCACTAACTGACAGCAATAATGAGACTTGGCTGTTGTGGGAGCAAACTTGTAGCAACCACTCTGTGTATCAGCTGTGTGTTCTTGCTGTAGTCTGGATTCCTGTTACCCTGACTTCTGGACTTGGATTGCCCCCTCTTGTACTTTGACAAAACAGTGCTTGACCTTGGATTGATTTACTGACTATGCTTCCTGCCTCTGGCCTTCATATCTGCCTGTTTCAGAACAACGCCCTATGGTACATTTCCTAATGGTGCATAGAAATGCGATCATGAATACTATTATTCTCTGGCCATTTTTGCACAGTCAGTTTTGATGCTCGCTCAAAGCTCTTTTTAAAAATGCGACTTTCAAAATGCCTTTTCACGGTCCCGATGCAAAAGGAGAAGTTCCACTTGCCTGCTCCTTTGTTCCTGTTTGTATATCCATTAGCATATGCGTAGCTGAAGCGCCTCTGTGGTATTGCATTGTTCCTTGAGGGAGATTCTTTGCGGCAAACACCAAAGGTTGTGTTAAATGGCCTCTTTAGTAATGCGAAGCAGGTAAGCGCTGGCTTCGCAGTCACTTCCGGAATGACAGTTCAGCTTGCAAAATTCAAAAAACTCTGGGGGGCAATTCAGCCTGGAACGTGCTGCTAATTACCATGCAAAAATGGCCTCTGTGACATCAGCAGTATTTGATGCAGGACACCATTGGATATGGAAATCTGTATGTCTATTAATATGCACTATGAGAAGCTTCCCCCCACAGCCCCCCCACCTGATTTTGAGGTAAAATGCACATTGTAAAACTCATGAGTTTGCAAGACTAGGGATCCTGGTCCTTCAGTGCAACTGTGCTACATCAGCGTCTGCCTAGATATCACAATTCATATGGATTGTTGGTTGAATGTTTCAGTGTGCCCTTTTCTGTCCATTGAAAAGAGGAAGTCTAAATGGCTGTAAATAGAATGCAACAATATCACAATGGTAAATTGCTTTCATCTGAAAGTTTGAAATTTGCAAATAGAGATTTATCTAAGCAGATCACCTTTCTTTTCAGTTAGTTCTTCCAATAGTTTTATCTTTTATCTGATTAGTTTTTCCCCATGACTTGAGCTTTCATCAGCTTATGTAAATAAATAACAATAAGAAGGTTGGTTTTTATATGCCGACTTTCTCTACCACTTAAGGGAGACTCAAACCGGCTTACAATTACCTTCCCTTCCCCTCCCCACAACAGACACCCTGTGAGGTAGGTGGGGCTGAGAGAGCTCTAACAGAGCTGTAACTTGCCTAAGGTCACCCAGCTAACTTTGTGTGCAGGAGTGAGGAAACGAAACTAGTTCACCAGATTAGCCTCCGCCGCTCATGTGGAGGAGTGGGGAATCAAATCCGGTTCTCCAGATCAGAGTCCACCGCTCCAAACCACTGCTCTTAACCACTACACCACTCTGGCTCCTAGGATAAAAGATACCCAATCCACTGCAGAGACCAGTAAAAATATACTTGACATCTTTTGAACGTTGGAAAGGCACTGGGAAGAATCGCTGTAATACATTTTGGTGTGTTTTTCTAATTCCCTTTCTTTGAATACTGAGTTTGCTTGACTGGATCAGATTCCTTTGGAGACAAGAACACTTGAGACACCTGCTTTTGTGAAAATATTTTTCGTTGCAAAGGTAAAAAGTAAGAACGAACCAAAGAAAGCAGCAGCATGCTCAGGCCCTGTTCACTCCATGGCAGAATAAATTCAGGCCAGAGAATCAAGCAGTTTCTTCACTGTTGCACATCTCTTCTCAAGTCCAAAGCTTAAGGAGTGCACAGTAACGGCAAATTAAAGCCGTGTTACTTCAGTAGTACTATGGATTTTCTTCCCAGCCCCTCGCTGCCAGCTAAGTATCTGTAATTGCTTTAGAGAAAGGATTGGTGAATACAGACTCCCCTTTCTTCCAACAAGAGAAGCCCTGAGTTTGCACATTAAGTACCCTGTTGTGGCTCCTACACTGTGGGCACTCATAATGTTCTCACTGTTTTTGTGCTTTATTAAAATAATACATCAGAATACAGTGAGTTCCTTTCTTTGAGATAGCCTCTGCTTATGTGTTCTCGTATTCTCTGTTCTTTTTTTTTAAACTACAAAGGCAATTACTTCCCAGCAAACTGAAAACCGCTTGAAGAATATTACTTTTCAACGGTGCAGTTCTGCCAGAAACTGTGGTATCTCATCTGTGTTTTATTGTTCCTGGGCATGTATTTTCTCATCTTGCCTTTTTCCACTGGGGAAAAACAACAAGAGAACTAACACAACCCATCTCTGATGTAAGCTTTGTCAAAATAACTGCTGTAAATAAGCCTTGCTGTTTGGGACTAGGGCTGTTGAAAAAAAAATTCGGTAAAATTCAGATTCGGCAAAATTCAGCCCGTTTTTATTTTGGAAATGCCGAAGTCCAAACTCCCCCGCTTCGGGTCTGTGCAATTCGGCATGAGATCTGGAATTCGGGGAAAAATTCGGCCGAATAAAGCCATTAAAAACACAATCGCGCCTTTCCGCAGATCTGGGGGGCATTTTTGGGGGTAGAGGTCCCAAACATTCAGCGTAGCTTGAGGGGACCCTTCTTGCAATAACCCCCAAGTTTTGTGAAGATTGGGCCAGGGGGGGCTGAGATATGGGCCCCAAAAGGGGTCCCCCCTCCATAATGTGTACCTCTGATAATGGGAGTTTGCAATTAGCAGAGCTTGCCGCCCACTCCGGAAGCTCCCAGCCTGGACAAACAGTTGAGCTAGGGGGAGCAAGGGCGGGGCAGGTGCGAAGAAGTTTGCAAACCATTCAAAGCAACACGTTTGCAACCATGCAAACCATGCAAAGCAACTCGTTTGCAACCATGCAAAGCAACACGTTTGCAACCATGCAAAGCAAAACGTGACGCCTGGGAGTTTGCAAACCATGGAAAGGGACAGAGGCACGCTAGCTAAGCATAAGGAGCAGGAGGGGTGGAATTTCCCCTTTTGCAGGACTCGGGACCAGGCAAATGCATTCTTTAAGACACAATTTGAAAACCAGTTTTGAGCAAGTATCAAAATAGACCTAACCGATCTTATGAATGAGGGAAAACCTGAGGACACACAACTGAAGCCCCCCCTCAAACCAGGGAGAGAGAGACTCGAGGGGGCACCCCCCCAGGCAGAACAGACGAAAGCCCCATTTGGCTCCCCCCCGCACCCACGGAAGCTGCTCCCTCCCCACACAAACACAGACTCTGCTTCCCCCCCACACACACACACAGGAGAAAAATTATAGAGAAAAGCCCCAAAATGTGGATGTCTTCTGTTCCATCTTCTTCGCACCTGCCCTGCCCTTGCTCCCCGCAGCTCAGCTGTTTGTCGGGGCTGGGAGCTTTGGGCGTGGGAGGGAAGCTCTGCTAATTGCAAACCCCCATTATCAGAGATGCACATTAAGGGTGGGGGGACCCCTTCCCGGCCCCATATTTCACCCCCGATCCAATCTTTACAAAACTTGGGGGTTCTTGCAAGAAGGGTCCTCTGAAGCTATGCTGAAGCTAGGCTCTACCCCCCAAAATGTGCCCCCTTCAGCCACGGAATGGTGCGAATGTGTGCTGTAAATGGAATAAAAATGCATATTAAGGGGGGACACCCCTTCCGGGGCCCATATTTCGCCCCCCATATCCAATCTTTACAAAACTTGGGGGGTTCTTGCAAGAAGGGTCCTCTGAAGCTATGCTGAAAGTTTGGGGGCTCTACCCCCAAAAATGCGCCCCCTGCCGCCACGGAATGGTTCGAATGTGCACACGCACCCCCCCCCCCGGGGGATCTCTCTCACACACAAACAGATACTCTCTCTCTGCCCGGGCCGCGCAGCAGCTGGGCTCATGCACTCAATCACAACGGATTGGCCAGAAGAGGACCAGCTTGGCCACCGATTGGCCACGGGAGAATTCTGCTTACTAACTGATGTTTATGCTGCCGCACCGAACCCCGAATTTGCCGAATTTATTCGCTGAACACCCCGAACTCACTGAATTTGGCTCTTCATTTTCCCGCCTTTTTTGAGTTCGGTTCCATCCGAACTAAAAACCGCCGAATCAGGGGAAATTTGGCTGTTTTTCGGTTCAGGACGAACCAAATCGACAGCCCTATTTGGGACTCTGATTTTGATGCCTGTATTTCAGTCACGTAAAACAAGAATATTATTAAAGTCTTGTGTCACCTTAAAGACCAACAATTTTTTATTCTAGCATAAACTTTGGTAGACTAGATTCCACTTTATCAGAGGCATGTAGTGGTCTTCGCTAAGTACGCCCACTCATACTGGTGGGTGTATCACAAGGTTTGTGTGGGAGAGAAAATCACCTCTGCTTCCTCCTCTCTTGCTCTGTCCTCTGCCTAAACTTTTCATTATGCAGTTTCCTCCACATTTTCCCTTTTCTGAACCATCCCATCACATGGGTTCCCCCTTTCCCCTCTCTTATCACCCAGTGCCTACCCCCCTTTTTGTTTTCACAGCTTTTTACATGTGCAGATGTTGCTATTGCTGTCAAGGGTTTTAACCCCCTGGATACACTCATACACTCACATACCACACACACACACACACACTCACATATTTATATCAAATGCCTAGGTAGCATACCACACACTTACCACACACACACACACATACTCACATATTTATATCACATGCCTAGGTGGCCCCATGGTGGGAGTTTTTTTTATCTGCACAGTGAGGCCAAGTTCAGAATTAGATGTATGATGCATGTATCATACATGCATATTTATAAACAAAAAAGTTGTCAACTTGAGATGAAAGGGGTCATGAAACGCAGGAAATAAAAGATGAGGTGATATATAAAACCGCCGAATCAGGGGAAATTCGGCTGTTTTTCGGTTCAGGACGATGTATTAGTAGTGTATTAGTGCTCTGTATATGTTTTTTTGTATGTTATGTTTTAATTTTTGTTGTATTATGATTTTATTATTATTATTATTATTATTTGTATGTCTTATTATAAAAAAAGCAATAAAAAAATTAAAAAAAACAAAACAAAAACTGGTTTTCAAATTGTGACTTAAAGAATGCATTTGCCTGGTCCCGAGTCCTGCAAAAGGGGAAATTCCACTCCCGCCTGCTCCTTATGCTTAGCTAGCGTGCCTCTGTCCTTTTCCATGGTTTGCAAACTCCCAGGCGTCACGTGTTGCTTTGCATGGTTGCAAATGTGTTGCTTTGCATGGTTTGCATGGTTGCAAACGTGTTGCTTTGCATGGTTTGCAAACTTCTTCGCACCTGCCCCGCCCTTGCTCCCCCTAGCTCAGCTGTTTGTCCAGGCTGGGAGCTTCCGGAGTGGGCGGCAAGCTCTGCTAATTGCAAACTCCCATTATCAGAGGTGCTCATTAAGGAGGGGGGACCCCTTTTAGGGCCCATATCTCAGCCCCCCTGACCCAATCTTCACAAAACTTGGGGGTTATTGCAAGAAGGGTCCCCTCAAGCTACGCTGAATGTTTGGGACCTCTACCCCCAAAAATGCCCCCGAATTCCGGATCTCATGCCGAATTGCACGGACCCGAAGCGGGGGAGTTTGGACTTCGGCATTTCCCGAATAAAAACGGGCCGCATTTTGCCGAATCTGAATTTTACCGAATTTTTTTTTCAACAGCCCTAGTAGGGACATAGATGAAATACTGAAGCTGAAGCTACCACATCTGCATAATCTCCAGGTTATGACTATTTCATTAGCCCCCTCCAGGCTTTTAACAACTTGGTCTGCAGACTGTAATTCTTATCGCCCATGGTGCAACAAGCTTCAGCATTTCTGTATACCAACCTGCCGTTAGGCTCTGGAACAGGAGGGAGCATTCCCCTTTCCCCCAGTAAGTTGACATTCATCTCTAAGGGTCAAACTTCATATGACAATTTGTAACATATAATGTCTGAGTTCTCCCAGCCTGACCTTGACTGAGACAGTAAGTCATCAGGGTCGTTTATGCATGGATACTTTCACTCATTTCCCCCCGTCTGTCTCAGTTGTTTCTTGGTGTTATGCAAGAGTTTTCCGTCTAGCCCTCACAAATCCTGGGACTTCCCATCTTCTATTAACCTGATTCTTCCATCTCCCCTGAGCTCAGCCTGGGTGAAATCCCCATGCATAAAGCAAAGCACGGGACATGGAAGCTTGGATTCTCTCACAGCAAGCACTACAACCAACTACAAAGCAGCGTGTCAAAGGTTGGGGATTCAAATGCTTTCTGCTTCTTCAGAGTTCTTTCTGAGCAGAAGAAAGGATTTAAAAAACTAGGCTTGGGTTTCCCCCTCTCCCATTTCTTTCAGATAGTTCCGTTTTTTGTTTTTGTGCTTTAAATGCTTTTTTATGCTGCAATTGGGTTTCTGCGGGGGGGGGGAGAGACTTTTCTCTCACTACAGCCAATTACAATGCAGCATCTCAAGAGATGGGGACTCAAATGCTTCTTGATTCCAGCTTGAAGACTGCTGGTGCATAGATTCCCAACTGGAAAGTGTGGGTCCAGTGAGCAATAAACCTCAGGTAAAACTCCCATGCATAAATGACCCAGGTGTAAGGGAAATCATTTCCCAAGTGTATGGGGTCTTGATTTAGATTGGGGCTACAGCATTGAGGGAGAAGGGGCTTCTCCTTCCCACTGCACCCTTTTCCCAGCCCAAAATGGCTTCAGGGCTGCTCTTTGCCCCATTATGGGCTGCAAGTGCACCCAAATTATAATGTGTAGTTTGTCCCTCCTTGCATGCTGACAGCCCTGGAGCACCCCACCCCTCCAGCTATCTCTAAATGACACCATTTGCTCAGATTTTACTTTGGATCCAAAGTCATGTTGGCATGGGGTCTCCCGCAGCACAATGTTCCTACTGTAAGAAGGTTGCTTTTTACTGGCCAGTGTCCCATTTCAGGCCAGTTCTGACTAGCAATATTGAAAAATAGTGATGCAGTCTAGGTTAAGAACATAAGAACATAAGAAAAGCCATGCTGGATCAGACTACGGTCCATCAAGTCCAGCAGACTGTTCATACAGTGGCCAACCAGGTGCCTCTAAGGAATCCCACAAACAAAATGACTGCAGCATTACCCTGCCTGTGTTCCATAGCACCTGATATAATGGGCATGCTCCTCTGATACTGTAGAGAGTAGGTATGCATCATGACTAGTATTCATTTTGACTAGTAGCCATGGATAGCCCTCTCCTCCATGAACATGTCCACTCAGCCTTCCAAGTTGGCAGCCAGCACCACATATTGGGGCAGGGAGTTCCACAATTTAACAATTTAAGGTTGCATTCAAAAGCCACTACATGCATGTTTATTGTGGCATTGACCCTATTTTCCCCCCTTTACACTTCGCTGTATTTTAGATAGAGAAAGATGAACGATCTCTTTTTGGTCTGTCACATTCAAATTTTGCAGATATTTGTGGTTCCATTTGCTGCGCTTTCTCATCCCTATAGATGCAGGCAAGATTACCGAGTGCACCAGTTCATGCTTCAAAGGTGACTCACGCAGGCTAGCAATTCATCATGGGTTCCTTTGCAGCCCTATTTTTGGTGTGCTTTCAGCACACAGCCTCAGTGAAGAATCCCAGGTGTTCTCGCTCAGAGCAAAGCAAATGTGCAAGGATTGCCCTGAAAGGAGGGAATGTGCTCATTAAAAATGATTTCTGGGAAGAGACTTAAGACAACTTGTGGTTTGAGCTTCTCCTTGCTGTAACCTCAGGAAGCACCGATGCACCTGAGAATGATGAACACTGGGTCACCAGGGAGGCTGTGGGTGAACCAATGACAGCGATGGAATTGTGGGTTATGTTGAGACCGTGCCTGAACCAGCCTTCCCAAGTTTCATTAGTCACAACTGAAATTTCAGTCAGATTCTCTTCTGGCTGACAAAGAAATCAATCCTGTGAATGCTGGCTAGTCAAATTAATAATGCTGGCTATTTGTGTACAAAAAGACGAAAGGTTTCCCTGCTCCCCACTGTGGAATCACTATGTTGCAGCCAACCGAAAATAGTTTCGGTATTTAATAATTTCCATAACGTTTGCATAATAGAGTGCCTAGATGCAAAGCAAGGTGGGCCTGGCATACCTTTAAGAGCAGAAGAGGGGATTTTGTTACCCACAAATGGGCAGGGCTAGGATTGAAAAGTTTACCTGTTAAAGCACCTTTTTTTTGTTACTCTGCTGGATAATTTTAACAGCATTAAGTACCTTCATAAGTTCAAGTCTCCCCTGGGGGCAGAATCTCAAGTAGCAAGTGTTAGAAGTGACCTTTTTCTGCCTGAGATGCTGGAAAACTGTTGCCAGTCAGGCATTACTGTGCTGGATGGACCAGTGGTTTGAATCAGTACAAAGCAACCTGATACATTTTATGCAGAATCGGTAAACTGTAATCTTTTTTTTGGGGGGGGGGTTTGGCTTTAGATCTCGTCAGACCTCAGAAGCTAAGCAGGGTCAGCCCTGGTTAGTATTTGGATGGGAGACCACCAAGGAATGCTGGGGTTGCTGTGCAGAGGAAGGCACTGGCAAACCACCTCTGTTAGTCTCTTGCTATGAAAACCCCTAAAGGGGTCGCCATAAGTAGGCTGTGACTTGACGGCACTTCACACACACACACATGGCTTTAGAAGGCTCCATATGCACTGATAAATAATAATGAATTATCCTGAGACATATGGTCTTCCTTAAAACCTAAGGCTTGCCTTGCTGAATCAAATTATGCTCAACTTTGTCTGGTGTTCTATGTAAGGATCCCAAGCAACCAGAAGGTGCCACCGTGTCCACTGGTCCACTGCCTAGCTTGCTGCAAAAGGCTGCCCATTGCCAAGCAGTTTCCACTGCTTAAGAAACCACAAACCAGAATCTACATCTCTAACTCGCCATTGTGACAACCAAGATGGTACAGCAGGAAACAGCTGTTCTTCTTCACCGATGCTAGCTTGGGGTTACACGATTTGTTTCTTAATCCAAAACCTTATGCGGTTCACGATTTTTAAAGTATAATGTGTCGCTTGCCTGATTTCTCACCTTTATTAGCTAAACAGTCTTCATGCTATCAATAAGAGTAATGAAGGCAGTTAATATGGAACAGGTCCTCCTGTCCCTATGGTTATTTTTCTAGATATTTTTCTATATTTGCCTGGGGATCTTACCCATTCTTCTGCTAACTATGGATAAGTAGTGCATGATATTTCTTTCAGAAAGCTTTGTAATGGTTTTGTAGTTAAACAACTCAAATAAATACTCCTGAATCCATATACTCGCCTTCAAATGTAATAATATAGTGCACCTCTCGGGTTTCTTTTAACAGATGCCCTGATTAAATATCTCTTATACAGAACTAGGCAATGAATCCTCAAATGTCCTGTTATTACTGGATAATAGGTCAGGATTCCTATTGTAACCCTTTTACAGAAGCAAAGTGAAAATAAATGGGAAGTTTGCTCAAGCCTGTCTCAAAATTAAGGAAAGAGTAAAGACATAAGATTTTTGCAATGTTCCTTTCTAAGAATCCCTTCTGAGTAATCTAAGCAGAGGCATTGACAAGTTCCAGATGAAGCAGCAGTTAAGCTCTCCTTTCATCCTGTACAACTTATTTGTCACATCGTGGCCAATCCATCTCCAACCTCTAGAGAAGGCTTGTACATTTAAAAGATGTGCCTGGCAAGTGAAGTTATAATGTCAGCACATAGACGAAGCAATACATAACGCAGAGAGGTGGGTTTCTTGTTTCAATATGACAGTCTAAGATCCCACACTTTGTTCGGCTACTGTAACCATATTTTTCGCTCCATAGCACGCACCTGACCATAACACGCCCCTCCCAGCTGGCCGTTGGGGCTGGGAAAGCCGGCTCGCACTGGAAGGACGCGAGCTGGCTCTGTGCGCCTCGCCTGCCTCCCAGATGGGAGGCGGGCGGGGAAAGCCGGCTCGCTGTTCCAGCGCCCAGCTGGCTCTGTGCGTCCTGCCCTCCTCCCAACTGGGAGGCGGGTGGGGAAAGCTGGCTCGCGTCGTTCCAGCGTGCCCAGCCGGCTCTCTGCGTCTCGGGGCGCACAGAGCCGGCTGGGTGAGCTGGAACGGGGCGCACAGAGCCGGCTTGCGTCGTCCCAGCGCGCCCAGCCGGCTCTGTGTGCACATTTGCTCCATAACACGCACAGACATTTCCCCTCACTTTTGAGGAGGAAAAAAGTGCATGTTATGGAGCGAA
The DNA here is from genome assembly GCF_029931775.1 of Euleptes europaea. Classification (NCBI taxonomy): domain Eukaryota; kingdom Metazoa; phylum Chordata; class Lepidosauria; order Squamata; family Sphaerodactylidae; genus Euleptes; species Euleptes europaea. The sequence goes on along the minus strand of NC_079321.1, from coordinate 50,911,421 downwards.
AAATACGGTAATCTCTTCTCAAGCAACACGGGTTTATTTATTCAATGGATGTTTTCGAGTGAGTCATCAAAGTAAGACACAATACAATAATGACCTTCAAATATACTACTGAATCCAAAAAAAAGTAAAAAGTTGAAAACAATTTAATCATAAAAGCAACCTAAAGAGGGAGATCATAAGAAGACAGCACCTGCTAACCACGTGGAACTGGAAATCCGGATGTGTCACAGTGAGAACTTCCTTTAAAAGGGTTTTGGGAAATTGATGCAGGGGATTTTATAAACTCAGCACCAAAGACAATAGTCAAATTTGACAATGATATAGGCCTTCTCTGTATAATATAAATTTCTAATAATTATAAATGGTCTTATACTACAACCTCAAGATGAATTATGGAAAAAGCCCTTTTGTAATGCATGGATATCTGAACCTCATTCAAATATTTTAAAACAATGGTTCTAATATGGAATTAATTGCATGTAAACAAGTATATGAATGAGAAGAATAAGCGATCACTTTTCTCGTCATTTTCCTCAGCCATGGATCCTTATAGAAATGTATTGTTTTATATATTTATATATAACATTAGCACCAATGTAGTCACACACACCCCTTGTGTCTGCTCCCAGTCTTCGTGGCAATGGATAGGTATGCCATCTTGGAGAGAAAATGTTATAGGGAAAGAGATTTTAATAGCATAATCCTCTGAACGTTTATTCAGAAGCAAGCCCCAGTGTGAGGTTCTGTTCTCCTTGCTCGCATAAGCCTATGTAAGCCAACAGAGGAATTGTAGGAGCTATATAATAAGAACCACTGTGCCACTTGCTAAGTATCAATGGAACCTTTAAGTAGCTAGAATGGCTAGAATGTACTAGTGGCTAGAATGTACATTATCACAGTTTCAGGCGATAAAAGGTCTGACTTTCCTATCCTAAGGGTTTTTTTTTTTTTTTTGCAGAAATAATTTTTATTACTCTTTATATCTTAACATTCTTATTCCAAATAATACATAGACCTCACTTTACGTTTTACTCCCTCGTGATACCCACCACCCCTCTGGAACTTCTCAAAAAACAAACTTTATACATGAGCATAACTTTTTAGTTGTTGAGTTATATTTGGGTTGGCTTCTCCTCTGTTGACCCAGTCCACATACAAAGTCAATTTTTCTTTAATCTCTTCAATGTTGTTCTCTCTGGTTGTATCCTTTATTAAAGTTGCTACAATAACTGATTGAATATATTCAAATAAGTAATTATTCCAAAGATCCAGAGTCCATTTCTTCTTCCTATCCTAAGGTTTTCTAGCAACAAATTGTCTCACTGGAGACAGAGGATCTGGCATTGTCTCCCATTTTAGGTTCTGCAGCCTAGGGGGCTCTTTCCTCCAGGTCTCGGTGAACCCCAATCCCAAACCGGCTGAGCACTGGCTTCTGTTTCCCTGGCTTTGTTTTGCCAACAGCCTCTGTTATTGCTTCTTCCCATTGTCACTTGCAGAAAGCCAGATGCCTAGTAATGGATTGCGTAGATTGCTTTTCCACCTTTGTTTGGTGATTTAATCTGTGTTTTCCCATCTTCCAGTGGTTTCCCCAGGCTTTTCTTCTAGGGCCCATTCAACTGTATGCTCCTTTTGACTGATTCTCCCACTAGCCTCTATTCTTCATTACCCATTCCTTACCTTCAGACTCGTTAGGTTCCCCTTGAAGTAAGATAATTGAGCAAAAACTGAGCTACTATGACATGTCGAAACAACTTTACAAAACAAATGACTATGCTCAGGCAAGACAAATTGTTAAACTCCGTATATTGGATGTCGAAAGACAGCACAATATGAATAGGCTAAGGAGCCCTCTTTATGATATAAGTGGGTTGAATAGGGTGGTCATGCTGCCATATATTAAGCTATTGGATAATCAGGAATATAGGAGGATTTTTACCTTGTTAAGATATAACATGTTACCCACAGCTGTTCTTGAGGGAAGATATAGAGGCGTGCCATATGGAAGTTGTTTATGTGAGTGCAGTGATGGCTCTGTAGAGACTTTAGAACATATTCTCTTTGAGTGTAGAATATAAAAGCAGATTAGAGAATCTCTGATTATGCCTATAATTGCATGTTACCCTCATAAAAATAGAAGGTCTCTTCTTTCAATCCTGCTATCGGATAAGCAGCAGGAGATTACCTGTAAAGTTGCCAAATTTGGTTGGCTGGTTCTTAAAAGGGCGGAGTGGCGTATAAAGATGCCTTATGTAAATCTGTATTTTAACAAGATATATATTGGTAGTGTATAAGCTATTTTACTTTACTATTTTACTTATGGAATAATTATGTTCTTATTTATATTCTGGTCTATGACTGTTTTAAATAAACTTGACTTGACTCATTAGGTTTGTTTAATTTCATAACCACTTTCAGAAAAGAGAGCTGGTACCTCCTGTGACATCACAGCAATTCGACCAATGTCTGGAGAAGACCTGCCCAGTTTGTTACTCAGAGTTTCCTATTTTTGTGTGCGACTGTCAGATTTCTAAAGCAAATCACATCTACATGGTCTATGCTGTAATTTGATCTCATTCACTTTGGACAATTTGAGCACTGGGATCAGACACTGAACTATTCATTGTTTGGTTCTTGTAGGTTATCCGGGCTGTGTAACCGTGGTCTTGGAATTTTCTTTCCTGACGTTTCGCCAGCAACTGTGGCAGGCATCTTCAGAGTAGTAACACTGAAGGACAGTGTCTCTCAGTGTCAAGGGTGTAGAAAGAGTAATATATAGTCAGAAAGGGGTTGGGTTTGAGCTGAGTATTGTCCTGCAAAAGTATTGTCCTGTAAGTATCAAGATAATGTGCTAATGAGGGTATGGTATGTTAATATGGAACCATTGTATCCTGAAGTGATCTGTTAATGTGTGTAATCCAAAACTAATCTGTATGGCTATTGTTGAATGTTGTCTTTGTCTGGAGGTGTTTCAGGGCAGGAAGCCAAGCCTTATTCATTCTTAAACTCTCCTCTTTTCTGTTAAAGTTGTGCTGATGTTTGTGAATTTCAATGGCTTCTCTGTGCAATCTGACAAAATAGTTGGTAGAATTGTCCAGTCTTTCAGTGTCTTGGAATAAGACCCTGTGTCCTGTTTGTGTCAGTCCATGTTCAGCCACTGCTGATTTCTCAGGTTGGCCAAGTCTGCAGTATCTTTCATGTTCTTTTATCCTTGTTTGTATGCTGCGTTTTGTGGTCCCGATGTAAACTTCTCCACAGCTGCAAGGTATACGATATACTCCTGCAGAGGTGAGGGGGTCTCTTTTGTCTTTTGCTGATCGTAGCATTTGTTGTATTTTCTTGGTGGGTTTAAACACTGTTTGTAGGTTATGTTTTTTCAAAAGTTTCTCCATCCTATCAGTGACTCCTTTAATAAATGGCAAGAATACCTTTCCTATGGGAGACTGTTTTTCTTGAGTTTTCTGATTTTTGTTTGGTTCAATGGCCCTTCTGATTTCATTCTTGGAGTAGCCGTTTGCTAGCAGTGCGTGATTTAGATGGTTAGTTTCTTCCTTGAGAAACTGTGGTTCACAGATCCGTCTTGCACGGTCCATTAATGTTTTGATTATTCCTCTTTTCTGTCGGGGGTGGTGGTTGGAGTTTTTGTGTAAGTAGCGATCTGTGTGAGTTGGTTTCCGGTAGACCTTGTGACCTAACTGAAGGTTTGATTTACGGATGACAAGGGTATCAAGAAATGGGAGTTTACCCTCAAATTGAGGGTAAACTCCCATTTCTTGATACCCTTGTCATCCGTAAATCAAACCTTCAGTTAGGTCACAAGGTCTACCGGAAACCAACTCACACAGATCGCTACTTACACAAAAACTCCAACCACCACCCCCGACAGAAAAGAGGAATAATCAAAACATTAATGGACCGTGCAAGACGGATCTGTGAACCACAGTTTCTCAAGGAAGAAACTAACCATCTAAATCACGCACTGCTAGCAAACGGCTACTCCAAGAATGAAATCAGAAGGGCCATTGAACCAAACAAAAATCAGAAAACTCAAGAAAAACAGTCTCCCATAGGAAAGGTATTCTTGCCATTTATTAAAGGAGTCACTGATAGGATGGAGAAACTTTTGAAAAAACATAACCTACAAACAGTGTTTAAACCCACCAAGAAAATACAACAAATGCTACGATCAGCAAAAGACAAAAGAGACCCCCTCACCTCTGCAGGAGTATATCGTATACCTTGCAGCTGTGGAGAAGTTTACATCGGGACCACAAAACGCAGCATACAAACAAGGATAAAAGAACATGAAAGATACTGCAGACTTGGCCAACCTGAGAAATCAGCAGTGGCTGAACATGGACTGACACAAACAGGACACAGGGTCTTATTCCAAGACACTGAAAGACTGGACAATTCTACCAACTATTTTGTCAGATTGCACAGAGAAGCCATTGAAATTCACAAACATCAGCACAACTTTAACAGAAAAGAGGAGAGTTTAAGAATGAATAAGGCTTGGCTTCCTGCCCTGAAACACCTCCAGACAAAGACAACATTCAACAATAGCCATACAGATTAGTTTTGGATTACACACATTAACAGATCACTTCAGGATACAATGGTTCCATATTAACATACCATACCCTCATTAGCACATTATCTTGATACTTACAGGACAATACTTTTGCAGGACAATACTCAGCTCAAACCCAACCCCTTTCTGACTATATATTACTCTTTCTACACCCTTGACACTGAGAGACACTGTCCTTCAGTGTTACTACTCTGAAGATGCCTGCCACAGTTGCTGGCGAAACGTCAGGAAAGAAAATTCCAAGACCACGGTTACACAGCCCGGATAACCTACAAGAACCAATGAACTCTGACCGTGAAAGCCTTCGACAATATTCATTGTTTGTTTTATGCAGTTTCAGTAAATTAAGGATAATAAATCTGATAACAGCAGACTGTACCTCTAGTGCGCACATACAATGGAAATGCATTGCTGGAAAACTTGTTTGCTGTTACCTCAGTATAAAATGGCATCTGTTCAAACAAAGTCTACACCTGTGCTCTAGCTATATGGAAACAGCTATGCACTGAAATACAATGCTTGTTTGAGTGTGCTTAATTGTCCAGAAAGTGGAAAATTCCTTGATCACCCATCTTAATCATGATTTCTTCACACTGTATCATTGCATTATGTAGGAGGGGCTCATGATTAAGGTACATGGCAAAACACTTCAAATGGTAAGAAGAGTTGGTTTTTATATGCCGACTTTCTGTACTACTTAAGGAAGAATCAAACCAGCTTACAATCACCTTCCTTTCCCCTCTCCACATCAGACACCCTGTGAGGTAGGTGGGGCTGAGAGAGTTTGACTAGCCCAAGGTCACCCAGCTGGCTTCATGTGTAGGAGTGGGGAAACCACCTGGTTCACCAGATTAGCCTCCACCGCTCATGTGGAGGAGTGAGGAATCAAACCCAGTTCTCCAGATCAGAGTCCACCACTCCAAACCACCACTCTTAACCACTATATCACACTGGCTTTCTTCATTTCAGTAGTAGGAAGGAGTAGCTGGCACTAACCAAGACATGATAGGAATGTCCATCTTTATCAGAAACCAGTTGAAACACGCAATGGAGACAGAGGACACATCAGCCGCCACCATGCAAGAATGCTGAATGGCTAGCTTTTTCTGCTGACAGCAGTCCTCATCACCTACAAGGGGTAGACAATCTGCAACTATTGCTTGTACAATGCTGGCTGAGGTACATTTCTGGCTAGGAAAGGAATGCCTTGCTCCCTTGACTATCCTTACCAAACTGCTTACAAAACAGGAAAAGACCAGCACTCTGTTGGAGTTCATCTTATTAGTAGCAACTTTACAACTTACCGAAATCCAGCCCGCACCGCATCTCTGGACTCCGGAGAAGCAGCACGGGCCAGATTGCTTTCAGATTCCACTCCCCCGCCTTCTCTGGACCCTGCAGAAGTCCGGCAGGATGGATCTGAAAGATCTGGGTTTTTTTCCGGCATTTTTCGGGTTCAAGTTTATTGAATCTGAAAATTTTCAAACAATCCAGGTTTTCTGGATTTTTCAAAACTTTTCAATTTTGATAACCCTGAACCCGAAAAATACTGGAAAATGTTGTTTGCACAGCCCTATACATAATAAATTACAGCCTCTGTCAAAGCTTCAGTTGCCATTTTCATTAGAAAGGAGGGGATTGGCTTCCAAGGGTACTTCCAAGCTTCCCCATGCATTTGATTTAATAAGATACCGTATTGGTTGCAAAATTTGCCTTTATTTTTAACACTTTTTTGTATAGCCAAAAGATAACACCAGTGGATATAGGACTGGTTCCAAAGGGACAAACCATTAGCACAGCTACTATGCAACCTTTGATATGGATTCCTATAAAGACATCCTATTGTGTGTCAGCTAACCTTATTAATCTCATTTAGTCTTCTGGAAAGACACGTGAACAAGAAAAACACCAGCAGGGACATTCCCTTACCATTGATATCATGTGGCCTCAGTGAATTAATCAACTTTTGGAAAACAAATATATTCCAAGAGGGCGCGTTCTTCACATTTTAGCTGGATACTAGCATAATGAGTCTCTACATTGTTCAGCAGATGGTTATGAATCCCTGGGCAATTTTTGCATCTCTCATTAATTAAATAGCTGTAAAGTAGATGGGGGATAGAGTTCGCTTACAGATAGCATATGCAAGAATGCCCCCTAGGTATTGCTCAGACGCTTGCAAGGTATGTATTTGCTCATGAAACAGCTTTACAGAAGTAGCCTTGTGAACCCTGAACATCAGAAGATTTCATGCAGGAGTTCCTTCCACACAGAGGTTACAGGTCTCCATTTAAAGGCTACTGAGTAATCTTTGAAAAGGCTAACATTGAATAGTGGCTGTATGAAGGATGCATTAGTGTTATAGGGGAGGGAACGGGGGAAGAGGGAGAAACACACAGTTAAAGATTGCCAGCAGCTGCTTGGGGTGAAACTGCAGAGAGTTCTTTGTTTTTTTCCCCATGGAGAGAATTGCAGGAATAAATTGTAGAGGTATTCGAGATTGATATTGATATTTTCAAGTGAGCTGTATTAAATATCTAATTGGCCTCTATCTGTGGCTTGAACAAAATTAAGCACTGGAGAATATAATAAACTGACAACCTCTGTAAGAAATGGCTCCCCCTACCCTTTCTTCAATCCTTAACCTTTTCCAGTTGAGTCTCTGGTGTTTGTGAATTTCCCCAGAGACTTACATCCCTTTCATTAATTGTTTTTTTAAAGCCTTTACTAGCAAATGCCTTTACCTCGCACTTATATATTATGTATGCGTGTAAGGCTAATCCAGAGGATTAGTCAACTGCTTTTTCACACTAGTGCTGCGGCTTTTGATTAAAAACCAATAGCTCACAAATAGTGGTTGGAATAGCTGTGCTGCAGTTCCTTTTCTCCCTCATTAAAAAAAACTTGAAACAGAAGATTGGGAGAAGAATTGAATGCATGGTCATCAAAGAATGAGTCAAAATGTTCACAAAATGGAAGGGCATTGCTTTGGGGATTTGATGGTGACTTTGCTAACATTCACTTTTTTTAAGTGTAAAAAGGAGCAGGTTGCTTCATACCCTTTAAATAGGAGTGGGGAAACATAGAGGTTTCACAGTATGGTATGGGTTGGGAACTCTATGACATGTCACCATTCATGTCACAAGTAATGCCCAATATAGGGCCATTAAACTTGTGGAATTGGATTCCACACGACGATTGCAGTAGCAATGGATGAACAGCATGGGTGAAGAACAGCATTTTCTCAGATACTACTGATAGAATACTCCAAAAATGCCTCCTTGAATAAGAAATGTAAACTTGAGGGAAGGCTAAACAACCTATAACGAATGGGTCATTCCACAGTCTGGGTCTGATCAGTGCATGGATGGAGCCCCTTCCTGGGAAAGCTATGTAAACTGCCTTGAGTTCCATGAATTAAGAACAGTGGGATACAAATATAATAAAATCAATAATGTGTGCCATGTGTAAAGTGTTTGCTGAGGTAAACACAAAGTGAGTGGGCAGTGGCTTTCTGGTATGTGTCTGGAGTGAAGGTAGAGATATCTATTGTCCATTCATGCTTTGGTGTGATCACTGTAGGTGTCCTTCGCATCTTGTTAAAATATACAATAGCGTTGATTGTCAAGAAAGATCAGGTCTTGGATGGGTTGATTTGCCTGCACATAAACATGAAGGGAGAAAACAGTGAATGGTTTTGGGACAGGAAATCACGGCTTTCCTTTCACTTGTTACCCAAATCGGTATATATGTGTCAGGGCCGTAATGTGCAAAGGCTTCCGCTTGCTAGCATGGAACAAACATGTTTATTTTGGGCACCTATATACTTGGGATCTTTAGCCTGTGTATACCAAGGTCCAAATTTTGATCAAAACTGGGAAAAATGAGAGGGAAAAGACTCTTAAACAGGAGTTTTTATTTTGTAAACAGAAGAAAAACCAAAGTAATTTATGCAATATGGTAGAGCAAAATGAAAGTTACTAAATGAAAAAACAAACAACCCCAAAACAGCAAATAAAGCACAAAAACCTTTCCCTAGAGAACCTGCCTGCCTAAAAGGGGGAATAGACTTATGAAAAAGGAGACATGTGAGCCTGTTCCTAAAGAGAAGTGGGGGAAAGGGGGGGTCCTCGATGGTGAAGGAACTGCTTTGGGAGCTGAAGTTGACCAGGCCAGGGTAGAGGAGTGCAGCAACAAGTGGACGAAGCAAAGGGTTGAGATCAGAGAGATGATGGGCCAACTGTGAGACTGGGGTAACAGGATAAGTCCAAAATCAGCTACAAAAATTGGGGCTGGGGGGGGAGGACATTTTATACCCTTTTACCTGGGATGAGGAGGAGAAGGGGCATTGGCATTGAAATGTGGCAGTAATAAAAATACAATCTTTCAGGGATGTGCAAGCCTGAAAATAAATCATTTGTCTAGATGCCAGAGGAGTTTGGTGAATTTTTATCACTTCACCTTATTTACCAGTACTAAGGAATCGAAACATTTATATGCTGTGAGGTTCAGACGTTACTACTGCAACTAGGGTTTCCAGTGACATCAATCCACCGTGCATGCAGATCACTTCCCCCCTTCTGCTGGCCTGCTTCTGCCTGCTGATCAACTGAGGGGTGGGGGGGTGGGCAGCCTGGTTAATTGGCAGCCCATTGCTTGCCATAACTGGGCAAATGGGAAGCCTGGCTGCAACTATAAATCCAACTATGAATCCAGTCATTCATTGCAGTTACCTGATTAAATTCTCAATCAGCATTTTTAAAATGTGGGGTTTAAACAGGATATTAAAGGTGGTGTTCCTTCCCTGGAGGTTTTTAAGCAGAGGCTAGATGGCCATCTGTCAGTAATGCTGATTCTATGACCTTAGGTAGTTCATGAGAGGGAGGGCATCTTGGCCACCTTCTGGGCATGGAGTAGGGGTCACTGGGTGTGTGGGGGGGAGGTAGTTGTGGGTTTCCTGCATTGTGCAGCGGGTTGGACTAGATGACCCTGGAGGTCTCTTTCCAACTCTATGATTCTATGATTCTAAATCACAGCCAGTGTGGCATAGTGGTTAGAGTATAAGACTAGGACCTGGGGCAACGTGGTTTGATTTGATGGTCTTCCATAGAAACTTGCCAGGTGACCTTGGGCTAGTCCCCATCTCTCAGCCTCATCTATCTCACAGGGTTGTGGTTGTGAGGATAAAGTAGAGAGGGGAGGACACTGTGATAAGCCACTTCGGGTCCTCATGAGAGAGAAAAGAGTGATATGAATTATATATATACACACACACATATAAGCTACTTCATATGAAATAGCATTAGATAGTACTGCCATTCTTGCTAACTACTGATTTATTTCCATTTAAGATTATTTTTCTCCAGCAATAAATAATTCATATTACTTAGTTGAGACTTTGTATTATATATGCTCAAAATATCAGTGGTATGGAAAGCTGCAGTATGAATTGTAATTAAATTAATCCATCAATTAAAAGGAAGACAATTAACCATTTTAAATAGCTGACTATAACCCATAAAATCCACTTGTCCATCTGTAGCTGTAGCCCATTCTTACTTGTACCTCATAAGAAACCAAAGACAGAAAAAATTGTCCATGTGGGGAAAAACTCAGCATTGTTCAAACATTGTTTGCAATTTTTGGCACTGTAGCCTCAACCATCAAAAATGCAAGCTGCTGAAGAGATATGACTTGCCAACCTCCAGGTACTGGAGCAAAAAAAGGCACGTTTACTATAAAAGTCAAGCTGAGAGAAAGTATAGTAAGGGCTCTATAAATGACATACAAACTCTTATTCTATAAGCCAGTGAATTTAGTGACAAAAGTGAAAAAATTACATACAATCTAATAAAGGAAACTTATGAAAACAACTATGAGTACATGTGAGGCAATACAATACAATACAAAAATATATTTTTTTGGCTTATCTCATTCAATGACTTATTAGTCTCTTAGAATTTTGTACTGTTCATATGCTTATTGTTCCCTCAGGAACCGGGAGAAAGATGATGGACGATAGGTGGAGAGGAACGCCGTCCGGATGCTTTGCGTTTTCACTACCCCGTGGGCAGCTTCATCAGCTCTCCTTTCAATTGGAGTCAAAGCTCCTTCAATAAGTTACCATATTCATATAATCTCTCTGAGGTTAGAAGTTTCACGCGCCCACTGGGCTGCTCTGCTCTTAGCTGCTTAGAGCAGAGCAGCCCAGTGGGCGCGTGAAACTTCTAACCTCAGAGAGATTATATGAATATGGTAACTTATTGAAGGAGCTTTGACTCCAATTGAAAGGAGAGCTGATGAAGCTGCCCACGGGGTAGTGAAAACGCAAAGCATCCGGACGGCGTTCCTCTCCACCTATCGTCCATCATCTTTCTCCCGGTTCCTGAGGGAACAATAAGCATATGAACAGTACAAAATTCTAAGAGACTAATAAGTCATTGAATGAGATAAGCCAAAAAAATATATTTTTGTATTGTATTGTATTGCCTCACATGTACTCATAGTTGTTTTCATAAGTTTCCTTTATTAGATTGTATGTAATTTTTTCACTTTTGTCACTAAATTCACTGGCTTATAGAATAAGAGTTTGTATGTCATTTATAGAGCCCTTACTATACTTTCTCTCAACCTCCAGGTACTAGCTGGAGATCTCTGGCTATTACAACTGATCTCCAGCCAATAGAAATCAGTTCTCTTGGAGAAAGTGGCCACTTTGGCAATTGGACTCTATGGCATCGAAGCCCCTCCTCTCCCCAATCTCCACCCTCCTCAGACTCCACCCCAAAAACCTCTTGCCCATGGTGAAGAGGGACCTGGCAGCCCTATGAAGAGATAAGCCAAACAGAAGGTGGTCTTTTCAGTACGGATTGCTTTTGCATAAAAATCAGCATGCAAAGATCCAGCTGTAAAGATGGTATTCTCCTGCATATGCATGGATTTTTGGATCACAAGAGTAATTTTATTTTCTGTAGAAAAAGCACCTTTCATTCTTCTGTTTACATTGCCAGAACACTGAACTAAACAGGAAATCTTTACAGACAGGATCGCTTCCTTGTATGTTTTCATTCATCATTTTTATGCATTGTTTTAATGTTCACACTAAAGCAGCATAGCGGAAGCTGATTTCATAGTGAAATGAGAGCGCACTGAGCGATAACCTCTAAAATTAATATTGGTTGAAGCATTCCTAAACTATAAATGTTTTCACAGAAAGCTAACAATACAATCAAACTGGCATGAAAGACAAGCGCAAGAGGGCTCTGACTCGCTGGTACAAACTATGAATAACTATTGCCATTGATAGGGGGACATAAGAAAAGCCCTGCTGGATCAGACCAGTGGTCCATCTCGTTCAGCATTCTGTTTCACACAGTAGCTAACTAGTGTCCTTGAAGGGCCAACAAATAGAGCAGAGAGGCCAAGGCTTTCTCCTGCTGTTGCCTCCTAGCAGTACTGGGTTTCAGATGTTTACAGTCTCTGAATGTGGAGCTGCCTTTTACTCACCCTGGCTAGTAGCCACTGATGGATCCCTCTTCCATGATCTGTCTAACCTTTTCAAGCCATCTATCCTTGTGGCCATCACTATTCCCACTGGCAGTGAATTCCACATTTTAATGACTCATTGTTAGGTTGGCCAGGTCTCTCTTCGCCACTGGTGGGAGATTTTTGGGGTGGAACCTGAGTAGGGTGGAGTTTGGGGAGGTGAGGGACTTCAGTGTACTTGATGCTGGGACCTCAAGACAGAACAGGGATGCTGTTGGTGTACTGCCCGCCCTGCTGGCCAACTGTCTCCCTGCCTAGAGGACTGTTGTCCTTGGGGACTTCTTTTTTTAATTCATTGGGTTGTTGTGAGAATAAAATGGAAGGAAAGGGAATTATATAAGCTGCTTTAGGTCCCCATTGGGAGAAAGGCAGGGTACAAATGAATTAAATAAAAAATAAAGCCGAAAAATGGGGCGGGGGTAATGAAGGTTGGTGGGTGATAAGAAGGAAGTGTTTTTTTAGTTCAGTAAAGACATTATAAATGACTGTAATGATACTCTGATTTGTAAGAGGCTCAGCTATGGCCATTTTTAAAATGATTTACATGTCCCAACTAAACTGGTATTCAGGAAATAACCAACGTGCTGCCAGGGGTCTTAAGCAAAGGCAGAACAATCAACCTGAGCACACTTATTACATTTCACTGCTTGTTTCATTCAGTTGTGAAGAAATTGCTGAATTAAATGGGAAGTGGCTTCAAATCTACTTGTGAAGAGTGATTACAAATCAAGAATCTATCAATAGGTTAGCAGCAAGCTGCCTTCGGCATCACATATAGACCAGTAGCAATTATCCCTGGGGATAATGCCATAAAAATATAATGTGTGCATGAATCCCCAGGGGATTCAAAAGTCTGAATAAACGAGAGAACTAATTACAAGCTGCTAAACAAAAGAATCAGAATTTCAATTGTAAATCTGGCACCACAATATTAAATACTGATTTAATAAGCTACTCATATTTAGTTGTTTCATGTATGGAATTAGTTGCAACATATAAAACTTTTGTTTGAGCCTTTACACGTAGTTATGTCCCAAAAATACCTTATGTGGTATTTTTTAGCTTTTTGAACTTTTTTGGTATGCCTTTAAAGGAAACGATGAGGTTTTGCTATAGTTTGGAAGGACAGTGAAATGTAGATTTGCCCTGAAAGTAAGTTCATAACTGTTATAGTAGTATAAATGGGGTTTTCCTGCTTTTATTGTGGGTGTATTGACTGTAAGAACCCATTTTAGTATTTTTAATCTGTATACAAAATTCATAATAATAAAAATATATTAAATACTGGTTTAAATGATATTTGTTTTTATGTAATGGCAATCTAATTAGTTCCTTCATGAATGCAAACTTACTGCTGGCGAACACACTGTGGGGATTCTCCCAACACAACTCAGGGAATTAAGCATCTAAACTGTTTACAACAGGGGTGGGGAACGTCAGGCCCGGGGGCCGTTTAAGGCCCACAAAATCATTTGGTCTGGCCCTTCCTGGGTCCTGGCAGATATCTAACTCAGAAGGATCTAAGACTGGAGATCCGCCCCCTCCCACGGACAAGAATAGCCTCTATTCAAGGCGGATGTGAGTTTGTTTTGCTGAGAAAAGGAACTTCCCCCCCCCCTTGCAGAAGAGTTGTTAGCTATGGAGCTGCTAGGACTGCCCAAGAAACTGTGTTAACTCTTTCCCACATGGGCCACGGAGAAACGTATTCCCTCTGTACTACAAGAGGGCTGGGGGTGGAAGTGGCGACAAGGGAGGGGTTAAAGGGGGCAGGGCCAGAATGCGTGGGGGGGGGGCGTTCTTAAGCAGTGTGTCCTCATTTCATCCCTGCAGGTGGAGGTAGCAGGAGCCGGCTGTAGAATCCAGCCCCAACCATGTGGAGCAGGAGCAACTCCGGCATGCAGCTGAACGGCTACTCCCAGCTGGTGCAACAAACCATCCTGTGCAACCAGGTGGGTGATTGCACCACCGGTTGGATGCCTGCCTACTTGCCCACGCCGGGGAGGTCATCTGGGGCAGCTGCCTGCTTGGGGCTTGGTCAGCTAATTTTAAGTTGATAATTTTGTATGGCCTTATCCTGGTCTTATCAAGTTTAGTTTTGTCACTAGCTCCCCAGGCATTCAGGCAGAGGACTTCCACGTTACCTTTTAAAGTGGAAACGCCAGCAATTGAACCTGCAACATTCTGCATGCAGAGCAGAGACTGTGCCAGCAAACCAAGGCCCCTCCCCTCTTGGATCACAGTCAATTACTCAAATCAGGCAGTTCCTTGAGGGCACCAGAATTTGAGGGCATGTGCAGAATTGCACGACCATTGAGGTGATCAGGAAAGACCACTTATGAGAGACCTCTAGCAGCAGAGAGGAAGAAATTGTGTGCAACACTGTAATACTAGAGAACTGAGACTTGTGTTCAGTTCCAGTAATTTAACAAAGCACTGTAAACAAATAAACTCAGTCAGAAAAACAAACAAAAAAATTAAGTCACATTTATTAGCCTCTTTGCCAAGTTTACTTCGATGGATTAATGCAGCAATCTGTATATAATTGGCAACACTTAAGCATGCACTGTAGCAATTTGTTCAAAGCTGCAATCCAGTGTAACAAACTGTCCTGCTTCAATTAAGAATGTTAGCTACAACAACAATAAGCAAGCTCACTGAATATGCTTTGTATCATGACGACTCTCACAAATATTAGCTTCTTCTTCTGCAGGTCCAAATATCCTAATAAGTATTATTACTGAATCCGGCGTGCACATTTTCTCAGTTAAATTTATGTAAACTTAACCTTTAAAATCTTTTTATCGCACTACATAGGCACTAAACACCTGGCATTTTCAGACGGTTGATATACATTTTCATGCATCATTTCTAAAATAGTGCAAATGTAAAACTCTGTTTCAGTACTCCACCAATCAACCAACCACATATCTGTGAAAGGTAAGAAGGCCTGTGCTCCAGGAGTATGCAGACAGATATGCAAAACCAAAAAAAGGCGCCATTTAAACAAAGCTAAAATGCTGAAAAAAGCTGAATATTTCCATCTATTTCTGGCTTTACACCCCGCCTCATGGAGCTGTTCCCTTTAACCTTTAAAAGGAATGGTTCCATGTTGTGTTGTGTGTTAAGTGCCGTCCAGTCGCTTCCGACTCATGGCGACCCTATGAATGAAAGTCCTCCAAAATGTCCTATCTTTGACAGCCTTGCTCAGATCTTGCAAATTGAAGGCTGTGGCTTCCTTTATTGAGTCAATCCATCTCTTGTTGGGTCTTCCTCTTTTCCTGCTGCCCTCAACTTTTCCTAGCATGACTGTCTTTTCCAGTGACTCTTGTCGTCTCATGACGTGACCAAAATACGATAGCCTCAGTTTAGTCATTTTAGCTTCTAGGGTCAGTTCAGGCTTGATTTGATCTATAACCCACTGATTTGTTTTTTTGGCAGTCCACGGAATCCGTAACCCTCTCCTCCAACACATTTCAAAGGAATCTATTTTCTTCCTATCAGCTTTCTTCACTGTCCAGCTTTCACACCCATACATAGTTTTTCAAGGCAGAGGCACCAAATTTTTAGTGTAGCTGCTGGCGCCTCTTCTTACAAGAACCCACAAGTTTGGATCAGGGGGTCCAATTTTATGGGCACCCATTTTTCCTCCATTGAAAATAATGGGATGGATGGAGGCCCTCTTTGGGGGCCCATCAAATTGGACCCTCTGTCCCAATCTTTACCAAACTAAGGGGTTTTCTAAGGAGAATCACTTGGAAGCTATGCTGAAAATTTAATGAATCTACCATAAAAACAACCCCCCCAAGCCCTGGAAAGATTCCCTATAGGTTATAGTGGACCTGAAAATTTTTGGATAGGAGGGGGGAAAGCCCCATATCAGTATGGGAATTCAGCTTTTTAAAGATTTTCCAAAAATGTTTAGGTCCATTAAACCCAAATCTGAAAAATACCAAAATAGTAATAATGGTGCACACCCGTATTGCACTCACAGCCTATCTGGAAATCAGCCTGTGCAAGTTCCATAGAAACAAATTTAAGCAGCATGCAAGCCTAGCAATGCTCTCGTGCAACTTGTGGCAGGGCCCAGGTCCCTCTTCTCCATCAGTGGGAGATTTTTGGGGCAGAGCCTGAAGAGGGCAGGGTTTAGGGAGGGACTTCAATGCCATAGAGTCCAATTGCCAAAGTGGCCATTTTCTCCAGGGGAACTGATCTCTATTGGCTGGAGATCAGTTGTAATAGCAGGAGATCTCCAGCTAGTACCTGGAGGTTGGCAACCCTACTCTTTGGAGGCAAGGCTCCTGAATGGGAGGTGGCAGACAGGGCAGCCTTGGCTGAGCAGCCTTAGCACTGATGAGTGACACAGAGGCCGGCTCCGAAGACAGACCTATAGGCCAGGTGTGGCTGGGCACTCATAAAATTGGGAGCAGCTGGCTAGTGGTGTTGGGAGGCGAGGGCATGCCCTTAGGCTTGTGTGGAAGGTGTCACGAGACCAGAGAGGTGAGAAGGGCTAACTTTGGGGGAAGACCGACCTTCTGGGGCAGGCCATAAAAGTGGTAGTGTGCAGGATCTGGGGGGAGTGGCTGGGAGAGGAACAGATGGGCCAGCACATGGAGAAGAATGAGTGGGCCCCATGCAAAGAAGGCAGGAAAGTGAGGTTGAAGTCTTCCAGTGTGTGGTGCAACTACATTGTACTGACACGAGGCAACGTAGGACCATTTGTTGCCACACCTCTGTTTGAAGCATCTTTGTAATGACCGTGGAAGCCTGTCCTCTCCTGAGCCTACTGTGAACATCTTGTTCTGCAAGCTCCCCACACCACAGCAGCAGCCACACCTGGGACCACACAGCTCTTATTCATTTCAAAATGGCTTGTGCAAGAGATACCCCTAATGGGTTGTGCCTGGTTCAACCAATAATTAACCAGCCGGTTAAAATGATTTTACATTACTCTGGAGAATACACTTAGATGAACACAGATTCAGGACTGGAGTCCAATGCCATTATATTCAGCCAGGTTCTAGATTTTCAGGTAACCTGTCCCATAGAATTGGATGGACAGAGCTGGTGTGAATCACAACACAACTAGGGGGAATAAAAGAACAGGGCATTAATGTTTTGTATTTTGACCTTGAACACTGAGGCTGCAATTCTTTACACACTTACCTGTGAGTTAGCCCACTGAATGTACTAAGCATGACTGGCATTGGATTGTCCAGCATACAGGTATGAATTCTGAACATATTTGACAGTCTATTATCTACATAGGTAAATTCATTAGTGTTCAAACTTTAATAGCGGTGAAGTGTTCTACTGGATTAAATTTAGAGGGCTGGAACCAGACCTTATTTTCTGCTGGAAAAAGTACCTTCGGCAAGAGAACAGAACACACACACACCTGCCCAGTTAAGCCCCCTCATAGGGTTGCACGGGAGATACGCCACCTTTTTTTCCCTCCTAGATTTTAAAAAGGCACATTTGGCCAATATTGGCACCCACAACTAAAGAAACACAAACAGAAAGGGGAAGAAAAAACTGCAACCCAGAAACAATAGGTAACCAAAAAGGTTGACAAAAACGCCTAATAATAGACAGAATAACAATGGCTAGGGTTGCCAGGTGGGTGGAATTAGCGGGCAATTGCCCACCAATCCACCCAGCCGCTCCGGAGAAGTGGTCGCGTGCACACGTGGGGGCGTTTACGCGATGACAGAAATTCAGGTTTTACTTCCAGAAGCACCGCATTGCAGCGGCTGTTTTAACATTCAACCTCCTCCCCCCAAAAAACTGCCGCCATTGCGTAAGCGCGGTTGCTCCAGCCCACCCTCTGAAACCTCCTGCTGATCGGGAGAGGGGATCTGGCAACCCTAACAATGGGTTACATACAAAAAAACAGACAAAAGCTTTAATGCATTGTAAATCATAAAAAATATCCGTAAAACCAAACGTGTTTCAGACAACTGGCATTCCTCAATGGTATAAATTGTAAAAGTGCAATAATTCGAAATACAAAAAGAAAAAATATAATAATTCTGACCAAGCTGCTAAACCTAACGGACAAAGAAGAAATAGGGGGAAAGAATTACATTAATAATTTTTTTAAAAAAAAAATAATAATAAAATTTTAAAACAGCAATTTCCAAAAATGTTAACTTTATTACTTACACGCATAAAAAGTACGGGCCTTTTATTAGCTAGATAATTTCTCCTTCATTGCTGGAATAACATAGGACCATCCAGTATCATTTTGCAGATAGTTATCTGGTCTTGGATATTTGTATGTAATCACTGTTATTCTGTCTATTATTAGGTTTTTTGACAACCTTTTTGGTTACCCACAACCGAAGGGACATAAAGATCCTTTCAGATGTTTGAGTCTCCAGAGCACAGAATCTACACAGAAAAAGACAACAGGTCTGAGGAGGAAGGCAGAAATGACCCTCCCTTTAATTCTCACGGAGTGAACATAATTTGGGCTGCTCCCATATGCGTCACCTTGCCTTCAGTTTCAAAACAGAGGCCTCCGATTCTCAGCTGGCAGTTCACCTTCATCTGAAGCTTCAAATCTGAGAAAGAAATCCCCAATACACTACCACATTTCCTCCCCGCTTCCCCCCACCCCAAGCTGGCATATTCCATGCAGTAGCAAATGCACATCATAGAAAAGCTACCCTGACCACTGCTTTTGCTCAGTTTTCCAGGAGAAGGTTTGGAGCTGCCCCGTCCTTCATTAATCACCTTCTGCCTCCCAGAACCCTTTGTATGGATGAAAGGGGAAAACTGCCAACTTAAATTATGAACAAGGCACACTTCTGGAGCACATCAGTCAGCCGCTTTTTATTTTTAAACTAAGCTAGAGAAGAAGAATGAATAAATTAGTTCTGGTGGAGGACTGGATAGAGTTTTTGATTGGGGAAACGAAGTAACTGTAAAGCTGGAGCTACTGGGGGTGACTGAATCATTGGTGTTGCTACTGAAGACATTCCTACCGTTTATCCCAGAAAAGGGAGATAGTAGAAATCAAAATACTGAGCAACAAATGAATTGGTCAAAAAGCGGCACACAATAGAACCATGGCATACATATACTGCACACCTCCATTAAGTCAAGATGTTTTCAGCGGAGGAAGAAGGAGATTTAGATTTCGGCATGAAGTTGTGGATAGCGAGAAGAGCCAAGGTCAGGTAAGTGGACAGAACTGGAACAGTATTGATACTCTCCTAGCCTCTAATTTAATTGACATGGGCATGATTTACATATTCTCCGTGGCCCCAAGTTGTCTGCCATGTGCAGGGACGTGGAAAAAAAGCACTTTAAAGTGCTGCTTTTGAACAGCCTCTAGATTATTTGAACACTTGATTTGAAGAGTCTATAGCAGGGGTTCCCAATGTGGCGCCCGGGGGTGCCGTGGTGCCCCGCCAACACATTTTCTGGGGCCTTCCAAGTGTTTTAGGAAGCAGGTGGGGCCAGGTAGGGCTTTTGCCCAGCAAGGCTTCTGCTTGGCTGTGCAGAATTTTTTTAAATGTTGCTTTGGCAGCAGCTGCCACCACAGCACAAGGATCTATACTGTGATACTGACGTTAAGCTGTGGCAATCATTTTGTGCCTGGCTCCGCCTCCTGTGTCAGCCACTTTATGGCAGCCGTTTTATTGCTGCACCCGTCATACCGTATCAGAATTCCAAATGTGCCCATAGGCTCAAAAAGGTTGGGGTCTACTGTCTATAAAACAAAAGCTGGGGCCTGGCACAGAGCCTGATGCCCACCATGTGAGAATGTTGGTTAGGCGTCACTGCAAACAGTCCCACCTCTGAGTTTGCACTGGAGCCTTGCAGAGAGGGGCAGGATCATACGTCATGACCGCTGCAGTTCTCAGGAAAAAGGGGACTTGACCTCTCCTACAATCTCAATACTGATCCAACTGCAGCTTGGAGCATGTACCTTCTTATCCTTCTCTGATTTCAACAAACGTTCTCAGGTCTCAACCTGTAATAGTAACTGGCAAGCCCACAGTTCCACTCATATTGTCAAAAGCCCAGGGTTATGTTACTCAAAGTGCATCCGTGAGGATTTTAATCCACTACTCAACAGGCCAAGTCTATTACAATGATAGAACGTATATGGTCTTAAGCAAATCATAATGGTTTCTGTCAAGCTCATCGTAATCTTCAGCGCAGTCAAAGACATGCTCATCAAGCACTTCTTCACAGCAACCAAAAAGAAGAGACTCCTCTGTTTTTCTTCTGTGGTATACATAATAGTTTACTTGCAAGCCTGGGGCCGAAAACATTCTCTTACCAAACCTTATCTTCCTTCATCACATGCACAGGGTTATTGTTGCAGCTTGTGACTGTTCAGCTGCCGAAGAAAGAAAAAAAACAAGTTAGCATTTGAACCCACCAGCTTCGTCGAGCTCCTTAAACGCCATGCTTTATCCGGCTGCAATCTGTTGATTATATAATTAATTAGCAATAGATCACAGGAAGCCACCAAATTTGGGAGGTGGAAATAAATAAAAAAACAATCGAGTATTCATAGGGCGCACTGTCGTTAAGGCTTTGTATTGGATCCTATGCTCTGCTTTTGTGGCAGGGAAACCTTTGGCAGGTGCGAGGAGCTAGGAGCACACAAAACAGTGATTGGTCAGCGGCAGAAAGCTCTTTACGCCACAAAAACTCTCTGGAATGGAGCACAGGATCCATTCCCATATTTCTAAGAGGTCAATCGATGTGGGATTTCCTGGTGTGTTAACAAGGTTGAAACAATGGTGTGTTCTTTTCACTGCCTTAGGTACTGGGATCTTCTAAGTGGGATCGGTTTCATAAGTGAAGCGGCTTTGAGCACACTGCTTCTGAACACACTTAATGGCCCTTTTATTCTGGATCTATTATATTACGTATTGATTTGGCCATCTACAGCCTCATAATCCAGTTAGAAATTAGGTAGGTTCAGAAAGCACTCAAATGAAACTGGATACTCTTTAGGAAACCAGCAAATCACAAAGGAATCACAGGGAAGCAAAATGAGAAAGTGTTTGGAATGAAGGTCACATGAGGAAGAGCAAAAGAACCAGACAAGTTTAGTTTAAAGAAAATTAACGGGGCTGTTTTCAAGTAGCTACTAGGCTGCTTTGTGGAGGACAAACCCCCCCCTTTTTTTTGCCAGAACAAGAAGACCCAAGATGGCAGAAGACATAATCTACATCCGTGTCTTCAGGTATATATTCTACAACAGAAGCTCTGTAAAATTGTGGGGGTGGGGGGTTAGTAGGCCATGGCGCTACACACAGCATAAGGACCAAGGGACCCTGTCAGGGGACAGCTCTGTACTATTGGGTTAGTAAGAATATTTTTTATGACACCTAGGGCAGAGATAGGTAGTTTTATCTCCCTTGCAAAATTAAGGATGACCCTTGAGCTACTGTGGCAGCAGAAGCAGCAGTGATAGCAGACAGGTCACAACAGAGCAGGTTTAACTTGGACATCCGTAAACGATGATTTGGTACCGGGACCAATCGCTCTGAGGAACTGTCGATTCAAAATGAAGCCATGAATATGAGGACTTGGAAAGTCTGTGTTCACACAAGGCTACTGGGGCATTAGAGAGAAAGGCGCATTTGTCATTTCAAACAAACAGCTCTTATTCATGTAAGCTGTTCCCTGTAGATAATGCAGTTTGAGTTTTGTTAGCGTCTTCAAGTGGAATAAATATTCTTCAAAGGGTCAATTTTTTTAAAAAGCCTTCCTTTGAAAATCTGATATTACACACCTTCTAAGTCCTCTCTGTTAACATAGTAATTTAGAAACATTAAGAGGCCATTACATGTAGAATAGCACAGAAGCACACAAGCTCCAGGAAAAGATATAAATAAATCTCTTCAAACTGTACTTGGGAGGGAAACTACAAGCACTTCTTTTAAGCTGCTGCAGTAGAAATACCTCCCTTGGTCGCTTTAGCCTTCTTTATTCCCTGTTTCAGCCAGGATTTAGCCAGGATCGAACGAACGTTCGGCAAAACGCATGCGTTCGATCCTGGCTGAATCTTGGCTGAAACGGAATAAAGGAGGCTGAAATGACCATGCGTTTTTGCCCTGTGAGTCTGTTTCACAGTAAGCTCTGTGAATTAGCAGTATTATTTGCAAAATAATTCCAGATGCATATCCTCTTCAAAATATTTTAAAAACCGAAGATGTCCTATGCTAAGAAATGCACAGGAAAGCATGTGATAGAACTGACTTTTGAAACAGATGTGAACAACTCTTTAATTAAGCTAACGCTACAATTCATTTCTCTCCATTTCAGATGGCTATTCTTATTTCAGTCCGACCGATTAGTACAAGATTTTTTAAAATTTAATATAAATTGTATATTCACCAAGAACTTCAATGAAAGACTATCTCATTCAAATCAATCCA
Organism: Euleptes europaea; assembly: GCF_029931775.1. NCBI lineage: Eukaryota > Metazoa > Chordata > Lepidosauria > Squamata > Sphaerodactylidae > Euleptes > Euleptes europaea. The sequence continues at coordinate 50,888,876 of NC_079321.1, read as the reverse complement.
AACCACACATGAGTATTAGGGCATACAGCAGTTTTCAAAGCTTTCATTTAACAAGCGATATTTCACTGTATTTATTTTTAACTTCTGCTCACACATGCATTTGTTTGGCTGATCCACATTTTACATATGACATATGACAATCACAAATTTACACTGGAATATAATTTGAGAAAGAACAGTGGAGCTGAAGCCAATAGCACCGTATGTTCACCAGGAACAGAAAGTGAGTTTCTGAAATCAGCACACAACTTGGTTATTAGAAAGTATTGCAAAACCTGGATTTACAGGAATGAAATTGTCTTTGGAAATTCTATAACCCTTCTGTTGCATTCAGTATTTATTCTTACAATGATTTTAATCAGTACCTGCTGTATTTAAAAATGCAACCTATCACATACCAATGATATTTAAGTTACAATTAGTAAAAGAAAACTTTACTGATTTTCTTTAAAGGAAAACCCACGGCACGGATTCCAGTTTCCCTCAACCGCTACAATATGGCGTCCTCTTTGAAATGGGAATTTGGAAGTCAATAAAAGCAAGAGTGGAGTTGTGTTTGCCTAAAACAAGGCAGCTGAATTTATGCATACAAGTTGAGCACAACTGCAAAATTAAGTTCTATGACATTTTGAATATAAAGTACAATACTGTGCACACACTTCAAAATAAGTGCCACTGAAGTCATGGATATTTTATTTGTGAGCAAACATGCACAGGGCCATATTGTTCAGTTGCTACAGCGAGCTATTCACATTGTGTCAGACCTCATCAAAACAATTTGCTTTCACGAGCAAAACCAAGTACCTATTAGACTAACTTGAGAGCATGAGTTGCAAACATCAAGAATGGCTATAAGTAGCTCAGCTCAATCTAAGCTTGCCTGTTAAGAGCGGATATGCAGAGTGGAACACTCAGAATGCAAAGCCAGCTAGTCTGCCCGAGTCCTTGTCCACTCCCCTTCCCAAAGCTCTGCAATGTCCACCACGCCCAGGGTAAATCTGGATGTGATTTCCATGGCATCTTACCATAAAAATGTGCATAAAATAGTCACATACAGTTCTGGAGCCATGTGCAGGTAAAAGGCATGAAACATAAATATGGATAGATAAGCAAGGCCCAGATAATTTTGCTAGATTGTCTCCAATATTGCCTTTGAACTGACATTTTATTGACTGAGTGGCTTCTTGCCTGTACCACTTCAGAATGTGTACCTGAATGTTCCTCTGTAGGAAACAAAAAATCCTCGTGTATAGAAAACTGGATATCAGGGAGCGGGGTAGCTAAGAACCTGTCCCTGACATGCCAGTTTTCCAAGTGCAGTGAATTCTGTTGTAGGGACAAGCACTCAGTTCTGTCAGCTCTCAAATGCCATCTGAAGTGGTACAGTCCAGTCATAGATTTACTATTTCATCCACTATTTGTGAAAGCTTGAGCTACTTTCAACAGATCTAATCTCCTAGGCTGAAACCCTATGCAGGCTTTGGGAGTGAGGTGAGGTCTATTGAAACTGGCATGGTTTTCATGTGCATGGGCGTGAAATGTACATAGGCTGACTTCAGCCTGCTACTCCAAGCTTAGACATGTTGGGCATGATTTCACTAAAGTTAAGCACATTTTAAAAATTCACTGATTTCATTTAGAAGGGACTAAGCCCTTGTTCAGCCCAGGCTAGCCCGATCTCATCAGATCTCAGATGCTAAGCAGGGTCGGCCCTAGTTAGTACTTGGATGGGAGATCACCAATGAATGCCAGGGTTGTTGTGCAGAGGAAAGCAGTGGCATTCCACCTGTTTGCCTCTTGCCTTGAAAACCCCATAAGGCAGGGGTGTCGAACTCAATTGTTACAAGGGCCGGATATGACATAAATGTCACTTGGTCGGGTCGGACCGGGCCATGCCTCGCCAGTCCAGATAGAGAAAGGGAGGGGGTGGCTGCCTCAGCTGGCTTGTGGGCCGGATAAGAGCTCTCAAGGGGCTGGATCCAGCCCTCGGGCCTTATATTTGAAACCCTTGCCATAAGGGGTCGCCAGAAGTCTGCTGCGACTTGACGGCACTTTACACACACACACACACACACACACACACACTTGTTTGAACTCTCTGCCACTGAAATTCATGGGAGTTTCAGTTTCCTATCGTAGATTCATTTATTCAGAAATAAGCTCTACGGAACATACTGGAACTGACTTTTGTATATGCAAACCCAGGACTGGATTGCACGAGTGTTTAAAACTTTGGCTGGATCATTTTCACTCCTCAGAAGTCAGACCTTCTGATTTCAAAGACTGCTATAAGCCAAGCAATGAGAAATGCCATGGCAGTTTAACAGGCCATCATCTGCACCCTCATGGCCATTTTTAAAAACAGGATATGAAAAATTACATGGTCTTATGAAAGAGATGGTCGTTTATGCAGACTTTAATAAACAAGTGCAAATTAGCATCACTTTGTATATTCCTCATCTCACCAAAAGGTAAACTACATTGAAGAAGACACTTCCAAGCAAACATAAATTAGCTTTATGATAAATGAAGGAGTCAGTATTTGCCGTGTTTTGTACTGGGAATATAAGTTTATCATCAAAAGAACTATGTTTATCCTATATTGTGCTACATTTCCAGACTGGAACATTAAACAACAAACTTCAGCCCAACAAACTATTTCTAGGAACATTTATTGATTCATTTAACAGTTCAAACTCAGCTCCATGTGCAGTTTTATAGTGGGTTTTTCCTTTAAAAAAAAATCCTGTATGCTTTACAAACAGTTAATAGCCTTACTAAAGTTTTCAGTTTTCCCCTGCTATGTAAAATAATCAAGTTTATGCATGCTCACTATTTTATTTGCTTATTTGTACAGAGAACTTTTTTTTTTTTAAGGAGTGTTCTAACTATGCATGTATAGTCTGTGGAATTCTTTACAGGTCAGATGCATTTAAAGAAAAGTACCAATGGACAAAACGTTTCTCCCAAAAAGTTGAGGCAGCCTTTGTTGAATGGTACTTGTTAAAAATACACTCTCACAAGGGGGAAAAAAAACCCCCACACATAAAAAGTGTCCCTTTTCTGTTTAGATACTGAGAGATCTTGGCAAGCAAGAGCTTGCAGAGAGTTGCAAAGCAAAACAGGCAGTAGACAGCAGCATGTTCCCTACATACAGCACAATCCATGCACAACTGACTGTGGGTAGTACCAACAACAACAGTAACAAAAACCAGGAAGTGTGGGTACATGTAGGCATCATTCTCTGCTTGGCACAATCGAGTCTGTGAAGTCTCTAAGGGTGTGTGCAAAGGGGCAGCAAGCACGGGGAGGGGGGGATAAAGCTAAAGTCTACCCATCATGCATAGCTATTTGTGCATGCGGCCTGCTTCCCCTACAGGGCTTCTTCAGACATCAGAATTGGAGCTGAGGTTTGTGAGCCTGGGATCCGCGTTGATCTCATACCTGTAGTGATATCCTTCCATGTGGTCTCTACAGGCATCCCTGATATTGTACATCCACTTTTTGATGCCTTTGCGGTTCAAGTACAAAACAAGCAGGAAAATCGCTCCAATGAGAGCCAAGACTATCCCAAGGAAGACGTAAGACGTCTGCAGCTGAGTCTGGTCCTCCGACGGCACAGGGCAGTCCACGTCTGTGAAGTCGAGGCTCACCAAGGGCCTGCCCCGCATCTCATCTGGAGAAGAGCATCCGAGGGTCTCTTTGGCCGGCACGAGGTCACTTTCCTTGAGCCAGTTCGCCAAGGCCTCGATCCGGCAGTCACAGACCCAAGCGTTGCGGCGGAGGTCAAGACTGCTGAAGTGGGGAAGCCTGCGGAGCTGAACAACGGTGCTGTTCCTCAGGCACCTGAGGGCATTGTCACTGAGGTTGAGGCTCTGTAGCTGAGGGAGGTTCGAGAAGTCCACGTGATACAAACCTGACAGGGAGCTGTTGCGCAGGTTCAGGTGCCGCAGGCTGGGCAGCGAGGAGAACATGTCCGCAGGCAGGGAAAGCAGGCGGTTGTTGGACAGGTCCAGGAGTGTCAAGTTGGGAAAAACCCTTTGATGGAGCAGCTCAGCAATGAGGGTCACGTTGCTTGTACTGGAGAAGGAGTCGCTCAAGTTCAGCTCCTCTATGGGACTGCTGCTGTTGCCAAAGGCCACAGCGCTGAATGACGAAAGGCGGTTGTGGCTGAGGTCTACCTGCCTCAAGCTGGGCAAGCCCGCCAAAGCATCGTCCCCCACCCACTCCAGGCAATTGCTGCTTAGGCTGAGGTAACTGAGCTGCAGAGGGGGTTCAGGGGAGAACGTGCCAGGCTGGAGGCCAGCGATGCAGTTGCCTGAGAGGAGGAGGTCCCGCACGGTACGGGGCAAGCCCCGCGGCACTTCAGTCAGGTTCTGGTTGACGCACGTCACTGTCCCGTTCTCGGAACAATGACAGGCTCTGGGACAATCGGTGAGCTGCTGAGCCAAGGCCCAGCTTGGAAAAATCACCGCCAGCAGCAACCCTTCGGTCAACGCAGCTCTCCTCCTTCTCTCCCCGACTGGTGTGGGGGGTGCAGAGCCCCAACGAGAGCACCCCAGCATCACCGCCTCTGCCAGGGGCTGCTCCTTTGCGGCACTCTCAGTTTGGTTGCCGCCGCCGCGTACCCCTTTCCTCTTGGACTCGCTGCAACGCTGGCGCCTGTAGCAAGCCGAGGGCAGGGGAAGACGAGCCCCAGCACACCCAATGCTCCTGGGTATCGGAGAACAAAACAACCCCTGCCCCTCAGCAGTGCCCTTGCTGGTGTGTCAACAGTGTTGGGTGCAGACGGGAACTCGCATCAAGTGTCAGGGACGCCCTTCTTGTATTTTTGGGGCTGGCTGCCACTGAAGAACTCAAGGGTCCTCCTTTGCGGGCACAGCCCCCCCTGAAAGCAGCAAAAGAGAGGAGATGAAAGCAACAATGCATCAATGCAACCATTCTCAGAAGAAGAGTTGGTTTTTATATGCCGACTTTCTCTACCACTTAAGGAAGAATCAAACTGGCTTACAATTACCTTCCCCTCCCCCTCCCCTCAACAGACACCCTGTGAGGTGGGTGGGGCTGAGAGAGCTTAAGAGAGCTGTGACTAGCCCAAGGTCACCCAGCTGGCTTCATGTGGAGGAGTGAGGAATCAAACCCTGTTCACCAGATTAGCATCCACTGCTCATGTGGAGGAGTAGGGAATTGAACCCAGTTCTCCAGATCAGAGCCCACTGCTCCAAACCACCGCTCTTAACCACCACACCCACGCTGGCTCTTGAGCAACATGCATCTCCCCACCTCTCCATCAGCAAAGTTGTAAAAACAAGCCCATCTGCTTACATAAAGTCACTCAGGTATCTGACTGTGCCAGGCAGTTTGGCCATGCTGTGCTCCCCCTATGCTTTGTTAGAACAATTTCTCTCTACCTAACCAACATTTGACAAACCTGGTATTGAAGGAAAACTTCCACAGGGTATTTGGGGGGGGGGTTGCTGCTTGTTTTAAAAAGCTTCTGTATACAGACCAGTCTGTCCCTTAATTTCAGATGCTGAGGATGACCAGAGGAGGGTCCATGAGTGAACTGGCCCCTACTGGAAACAGAATCTTGGATTAGATGCTGATAATTACCTGAAAGGTAGATGACCCTGAATGCAAGACAACCCCCCTGAAAAGGTTATGCACAAAAGGGTTTTTTAAATTACTATTACTGTACATAACTGAAACTGGTACCCGAGTTTTCGTGACAGCGCAAATTGACCCCCCTACCTGTCCTCCTTTCAGGTAAACAGGGTAGTCCTTGCCAGCATGGTGCAGTGGTTAAGAGCGGTGGTTAGGAGCGGTGGACTCTAATCTGGAGAACCGGGTTTGATTCCCTACTCTTCCACATGAGCGGCGGATGCTAATCTGGTGAACTGGATTTGTTTCCCCACTCCTCCACATGAAGCCAGCTGGGTGACCTTGGGCCAGTCACAGTTCTTTCAGAACTCTCTCAGCCTTACCTACCTCACAGGGTGTCTGTTGTGGGGAGGGGAAGCGAAGGTGATTGTAAGCCGGTTTGATTCTCCCTTGTGGTGAAGAAAGTCGGCATATAAAAACCAACTCTTCTTCTTCCTTGCTCAGACCCAGAGTTTCACAACCCCTCCTTCCCACCCGATCTTCAGCCCCAAACTCATCCCTCTCAAGCAGCGCATCGCCAAGATTCCTGACAGGGGCAGCTTCCTCCTATTTCAACCATCACTCCAGTCAGCATCAGTTCTGAAATAAGGCTCTACTCCACATCCCTCTTTGGAGTCTGGAACTGAGACTGCCGCTTGTCCCAAGTGAGGCGCACCAGGCACCAAGGCGCGATCTCGTTGCATGGGGTTCAAGTTTCTTCTTCTTTTTTGTTTAAAGCTGCCCCCCTCTGCTGCAAAGCAAAAAATCCTTTGCTTCGGCTCTTTCCCCCTCTCCCTTCCAACTTTAAAGTCCTCCATGTATGCATGGGAGGTTTTGCCTTGGATTTGCCACTCTTTAGATGCACATCTTCCCCATCTGAATTCTCAAAACTCAACCAGGGCCATTGATGCATGGGAGGTTTTGCCTTGGATTTGCTGCTCTCCAGATGCACGTTTCCCATCTGAATTCTCAAAACTCTGCATGGGGGCTTATTGTTGAGTTTTGAGAACTCGGATGGGGGAAACGTGCCTCTAGAGAGTGGCAAATCCAAGGCAAAACCTCCCATGCATAGGTTATTCCTCCCAAATTCCGGTGCGGTTTACTCCCAAGGAAGCATGCACCCACTTCCAGGCAGTGGCGGACTGGCCAGGGTATCAGCTTGCCAATGGCCAATGGGCCCCCTTAAACACTAGACAATATGTTAAAAATGTTAACGACCTTTCAGTAGCTGGAAAATATAATAGAAGTTCCGACACTATTACGGCATGCAGCTCACATTTTGATTCTACCTTTTCCCCACTGATGTCTTTCTTTGAAAATTTTATTTATTTCTTATAAAAATTAAACGACAGCCTTACAGTTGTGGGTGGGGCCCCCCCGCTTTGTCTCCTGGCAGCCAATATTTTGAGACCCAGTCCGCCACCGCTTCCAGGGAAATAGACCCAGGGATCCCGCCACGTGCGTACCGAATCCGCTCTCTGCTCTCTCTTCATTGGGCGAAAACGCATGGGGCAAAAACGCATGGTTGCTTTATCCTCCTTTAATCCCTGTTTCAGCCAGGATTCAGCCTGGATCGAATGCAGGCGTTTCGCCTAATGTGAGTTCGATCCTGGCTGAAACAGGGATTAAAGGAGGATAAAGCGACCGGGCGTTTTTAGGGCAAGTCACTTTATCCTCCTTTAATCCCTGTTTCAGCCAGGATTCAACGCAGGCGTTTCGCCTAATGCGCGTTCGATCCTGGCCGAAACAGGGATTAAAGGAGGATAAAGCGACCGTGCGTTTTCGCTTATTGATGCAAGGGAGGTTGCGCCTTGGATTTGCCCCTTTTAAGATGCACATCTGCTCCGTCCAGATTCTCAAAACGCAACAGTACAATGCCGTTGGTGCATGGGAGGTTTTGCCTTGGATTTGCCCCTTTTTAGGTGCGCCCGTCCCTGTTCTCAAAGCTCGACCATAAGCCCCCATGCAAAGTTTGGAGAAGCCGGATGGGGCAAAGGTGCGCTCGGAGAGCGGCAGATCCCAGGCAAAACCTCCCGTGCATCCATGGCCTTTCCCCCTCTGCCCGCTTCTCCACCCCGGGGGAGTCCGGCGTGCCCGCGGAGCCCGAGCCCTGGCCCCCTCACCTGCCGGCGCCTCGCTCCCACCGGTCCCGCGCCAACTCCGCCGCCGAGTGCCAACTCCGCAACTTTCCCCCCGCCGCCGGCTCTCCTGCCCAGCCTGGCCCGGCCTCCGCGGCCCGGAGAAACCAATTGCGGCCGCAGCTCGGGGGTGGGGGGAGCCGCCCCGCTCCTCGCGCCACGCCCGCGCTGGGAGCCCCAGCCGCCCGGCTTCCCGACCCCCCCCCCGGCTGCGAATTGGTAGCGTCTTCCCACCTCCCGATGGGCTGGACCGCGGCTGGTCCCTTTTGCAGAAGCCGCGCAGAGTCCTGGGCGCCGGAGGGGAGGTGGGCTGGCGCGGCTCTCTGCGTACGCTCAGAGGTGCTCGCGGCTTTATGATTAGGGTTGCCAACCCCCAGGGGGTTATGCAAAACATTTTTTTTCCCATGGCTGTGACTACTTTCAGCACTGGTTTTCGTTTAGGGGTGCGATCTCCAGGTGGTGGCTGGAGATCTCCTGCGATGGCAACTGATCTCCAGGCGAAAGAGGTCAGTTCCCCTGGAGAAAACGGCCGCTTTGGCCATTGGACTCTATGGCATTGAAGCCCCTCCCCCAAGCCCCTCGGGTTTTCGTTTAGGGGTGCGACCTCCAGGTGGTGGCTGGAGATCTCCTGCGATGGCAACTGATCTCCAGGCGAAAGAGGTCAGTTCCCCTGGAGAAAACGGCCGCTTTGGCCATTGGACTCTATGGCATTGAAGCCCCTCCCCCAAGCCCCTCAGGTTTTCGTTTAGGGGTGCGATCTCCAGGTGGTGGCTGGAGATCTCCTGCGATTGCAACTGATCTCCAGGCGAAAGAGGTCAGTTCCCCTGGAGAAAAGGGCCGCTTTGGCCATTGGACTCTATGGCATTGAAGCCCCTCCCCCAAGCCCCTCGGGTTTTCGTTTAGGGGTGCGATCTCCAGGTGGTGGCTGGAGATCTCCTGCGATTGCAACTGATCTCCAGGCAAAAGAGGTCAGTTCCCCTGGAGAAAAGGGCCGCTTTGGCCATTGGACTCTATGGCATTGAAGCCCCTCCCCAAACCCCGCCCTCCTCAGGCTCCGCCCCCCAAATCTCCCGCCGGTGGAGAAGAGGGACCTGGCAACCCTGGAGGGAGCAGAGCGCAATGGGCTGGAAAGCAAGAGCGGGCAGGGAATAAAGGAGTTTTTGTTCAGTGGTTTTTTTTTTTAATATTTAGCGGGTCTCTTTGTGCCTTTGGAAGCTGGCAGCAGTCCAACAGGTGCAGATGTTCTCAGGATGGGCATTTAGGCCCCCTGCCTGCCCTTTTACCTGTAGTGTGAGCCGCAGGTGGTAAAGCTCATTGCTTTGCTGTGAAATCTTCACCCACCGACCTTGGCTGATCGGTCCCCCAAAATCTCCAGGTATTTCCCAGCCCAGAGCCGGCAACCCTATTTGTGATTGTGGCAGGTGTTCTGGGGCTGAGCCCTGCCTTGCATGAAGGCCTGGCTAGTTAATGGGAACGGCAAACGGTAGTCTTGAAATAACTCCTTTGTAGTACATTGGTAATACCAGGCCTGACGTTTTCTCTAGGGTTGCCAGGTCTCTCTTTGCCACCGGCGGGATGTTTTTGGGGTTTGGGGAGGGGAGGGACTTCAATGCCGTAGAGTCCAGTTGCCAAAGCGGCCATTTTCTCCAGGGGAATTGATCTCTATCGGCTGGAGATCAGTTGTAATAGCAGGAGATCTCCAGCTATTACCTGGAGGTTGGCAACCCTAGTTTTCTCCTTTGCTAAAGTGCTGAATCGGTGTAGCGAAACTGGGGGAAATTGACTTGGCAGCGATTGTGGCCAGTGTGAATGGCCTGGTATACAACAGAGATGGGCACAGGAATGTCACTGGGCACTTTAACACATGCCGAATAATGCACTTTCAATCCACTTTCAGTGCACTTTGCAGCTGGATTTTACTGTGAAACGGCAAAATCCACTTGCAAACTATTGTTAAAGTGGACTGAAAGTGCATTATTCAGCATGAGTGAAAGCATCCACTGACTGTGTCACTTGCATCCCTGGGCCTTTTGGCCTCACTCATTTAGGATTTTTTATCGTCTATACTAATGTGTTTTTATATTATATGCCAGCTGAGGGAAATGTTGCCCTGTATCTGACGAATTAAACAAAAATCAGGGGTCCCAATAAATCAGTTACCATTAAGACCTGTCTGTTTAAACTTTCTGAATTATTTCTTTGATTAATCCCTCCATATGTGTCTGGAGAAGTGAATTCTGACTTCTGAAAGTTCATAGTAGAAAACATTTTGTTAGGTGTCACTAGATTTTTGTTTTATTGAAGCCTTCTGCTAGTTCCACTATCATCTATTTTCAAGCACTTCTGTGAGGGGGGAGGTGTCCAACAGTACCATCCTAAACAGAGTTAGGCCCTTCTTGGTCCACTGAAGTCAATAGGCTTAGAAGGGTGTAACTCTGCTGTGGATGGCATTGCAAATGGCTCCTCCAATGCGTTCTGACACTTGCCTTCACCTAGCTTTTAATGCAAAGGTGCTTTCCTGAGGCAAAGCTATGTTAGGAGCTCTTCCGGAGACTGAAATGTGCTTCGGAAGCTCGGGTTGCACAGATGGCGCATGAGCCACAAGACTGGCTCAGGGGAAGAGCCTCTGCTTCTCATGCAGAAGATCCTCGGTTCAATCCCTGACATCTCCATTTAAAAGGACCAGGCAGTAGGTGATGTGAAACACCTCTGTCTGAGACTCTGGAGAGCTGGTGCCAGTCTCAGTAGACAGTACAGTCCCTGATGGACCAATGGTCTGATTCAATATGACGCAGCTCCATGTGTGGGCACTGAGGAAATGGGTAGAAATTATTCCTATACAAAACAGGAAATGTTCCAAAGAGATTAGGTTTATAGGGACCCCCGAATTGATTTTGAGTCATCGTGATGATGTCACGTCACCAAGGAAGTAGTGAGATCTGAACAAAGTAATTTGTCAGATTTGTCAAGTAAAATGTGGCCACCCCCAAAACTCTGACTACTCCTTTCTAAACTTTATTGGCTGTAAAGCTGTTCATGATCCAGTGAACGGTTTTCCAGAATCTTCTTAAAACTAAGAGCCACAACATATTCCATATTCCATAGTGCTCTTTATGCTCAAATTACAACCAGAGAGTTGAGGGACACCCTATGCTTTGATTGCAAAGGGATAGCTGTGTTAGTCTGATGTAGCAAAATAAAACAATAGTCCAGTGGAAGCTTAATGACTAACAACATTTATCTCAATGTGAGCTTTCATAAATCACCACTCACTTCTTCAGATATGCATGGAAATCAAATCGATAATCCTTACATGGCAGGTTACAAAGGGGGAGGGAAGGCAGAGGGTTAATGCCATCATGGGTTTAATCCCATCAAGTGAAAGGATAGGGGCTTGATAGCTAGTGAGTGAGTGGGAGGTAAATATTTTTGCACTTTCTATGTCTCTCTGCCCTGTGGACTTCCCTGTAACTACTCATGTATATTTGAAACGTATATTTGATTTTGCTGCCTGGAAACCTCCTGGAAAGGGTTTGGCCACATATTTATAGCAATCCGATTGTGTTCTTTCTTAACAGTGTCACAAAATAGCGATGTCAAGAAAGTTCTGTGTAATGCCTTGCAATTGGCAGTTGGAAATGCTCTGAGGAGTCCCAACAGGGACAGAATATTGTGTGCTGACCTCTAATTTGGGGCTTCCCATCTGTAATCACAGGCTGGCTTCCCAGTTACACAGAAGCCCATTAGTGGTGTGCTGTCAGGATTCTGGCCCACTGAGAATACAGTGCCACACTAAGGGCCTTGGTAGCCGATGCAGAACTGACGCCAGAGAACATCTGCACTGGCAGATTGGGGGCATGGCCTTTGTGAAATACACCGCTCGTCTTGCAAGGCCCAAAGGAATAGAGAAGAGCCTAGCGTGAGCTGTACCAGCACTCCTGAAAAGGGTGACCAGAGGCAATTTACAGTACAGGATATCTATGGGTGTGCATACATGGGAAAGTTTGCAACTTTCTTCCCTGTGGCGCTGCAGCATGACAAAGTGATCCTGTTAAAACATCTTTTTCGACCTGACTAAGTCCCCGAGCACTAAGAATGCCCATTGCACCGCAAAAGGAAAACTGTCAAGTGTCACTTCTTTAGAAAATTGGCTAGTTGGAATACTGTATCTGTGACTATCAGAGCAATCCTCAACAAAACCTTCTAAACCCATTGACTTCAGCGGGGGTTGGAAGGATAGAATTCTGCTTAGAGATGCACTATACTTTCACCACTAGTATATGGATAAGAATAGAAGACAAACTGGAATTTAGTTTTGATGTACTGATAGTATGCACGCACCTTAAAATGTTTCCAAATCATATATCTTGGCCCAAACAAAATACTTTCAACAAAACACAGCAAATCAATTCACTGTGGAGGATGCTTCATAATATTATTGAATTTAAACTAGTTTACACTTGCTATGATTCCCCATGTAAGTGCTTCTGGGTGAAATTTTACTTAACCGAAATAGTTTGAGTCAGCAAAGCCATTGAACTGCATATTTGAGACGTAAAATTTAAGCCACAGACTTAAGCATCTAGTCTCCGTAATGGGGATGCTTCAGAAATGTCTAGCTTGAAAACTAAAGGTATGGTCTTGCACTGTTTCAATAAGTTAATGATTTGGTGTTAATGTTTATCATAGCCGTCAATTTCTTTTGTGTGTCTCTGTGTTACATTATATATATCTTTGCATAAAGCTGTCTGTTTTCCCCAGAATATATTTAGTTGTCTTCTGCAAATTGATGGCTTTGCATATCGGTCTTCTTAAACAACTGATGAGCAAATGGAAAGTTATTTATTAGAGTACCAAGCTGGGGGTAAAGTGTAGACAGCTGGGGAAGGCAATGGCAAACCACTCCATAAACATAGTCTACCTAGTAAACGTCAGGATGTGACCTTACCCCATGGGTCAGTAATGACCCAGTGCTTGCACAGGGGACTGCCTTTACCTTTAATTTAACTTAACAAGTGTCAGCATATATTGTTCAAATAGAAAACAGTTTACAAGCATGTTAGTGGGGCTGGCTTGCCGTATTCATGATGAATAACTTACTGTAGAAAAGAGCAAGAGTCCAGTAGCACCTTAAAGACTAAGAAAAATTTCTGGCAGGGTATGAGCTTTCGTGAGCTACAGCTAACTTCTTCAGATACAGCTAGAATGTGAGTCCATCTATCCTTAAGTAGAGAAGAGCATTACTATTGCTGGGCATAGTAAATACCTACTGATTTTTGTTTCTCACTGCAGGAATGTGGATACCCTGGAGTACCAGGGACAGCTCATACAACCATCAACTACTTTATACAATCTGAGTGAGTCAGAGTGTTTACTACCAGAAATGGTGCTGTATAAAAATAGATTGCAGACTTAATGTGAAAAGGGATCTTTGGAATGTAATGTAATTGTTCTGCTGGTTTGCTCTGTCATCTTCAGCCAAGCCATGAAAAGGAGTTATAACTGGATCACATTTACTAGACTTGAATCTCTCATGTTTACTTTCATCAAAACAAGAGGGAGAGACCAGTGGACTTGGTTTTTTTAAGCTAATTTATTCAAAAGGACACGATCCAGTCAATACTAAGCACTTTTAAGTCCCTTTGGGCTGAAGTCTTACTGGGTTCTTACTAAAAAAGCTGCTTCCATTGCTAATGGTTCACTCCATCCTGAAAGTACCTGAAACTTCCCAGAACAATTTTGTTACTCTTACTAAAATCCCTTTGGTTTCCCTTGAAATCCTTCACATATTTTTTTTGCGTGGAAGAGTTTCCAATTTTGCTTCAGTATTTGAAAAATGGGTGGCAACGCTTTGGACCAGTTGAAGGTTGTGGGTAGTCTTCAGTGGCACAGTTTCATAGAACACATTTCAGTCATCTAGGCTGGCGTCAGAGATGATCATGTCTGTATCTCTGCTACATTAATGAGATTAGTTGGTGAATTAGCAGCTGTTGATAAAAGGCATTGCTGCTCACTGGGGATCCAGCAGCAAAGCCTGATCCTGGGGGAGCCCCAAGCCACAGAACTAGTCCTTCAGGGAGGCTGCAGTCTTATCCAGAACCCAGGTGGTTGGATGTCCCATCATCTTTATCATCTCTGTCGTACCTGGACTGAGCATCAGTCGATGCGCCCTCAAACAGTCCATTACTACCTCCAGAAACCTATTCCAGAGGACTCCATCCACTGCTTCATCTAATTCAAGGGAAATGGAGCTGGTTGTCATGTTAAACCTGCACCAGTTAAAACTCACAGATAGCTGGAAGGAATCAACAATCTGAAATAATACATTTACAGCGCATTCCTGAGGTTTCGCCTCGAAACCTCTTAGGAGGCGGCGTGACCTCACCGCCAGCATAAGTGCGTGTAATCGCGCGATTACACACATGCAGGTGGCGAGGCCAGTCATGCTGGCAGCCGAGCGCTGCGGGACCGCGCCTCACCCCTCCACTGGCGCAGCCTCTCCATGTCGCAGGCCACAGCGTAGAGAGGCTGCGCCGGCGCAGGGGGGCTTTACGGGGGCGTTCCAGGGGTAGGAGGCGCTGGTTAGGTGGCTTCCTATCCCCGTTCAGCCCGGTATGCTGGCGCCGGGAATGGCGGTGCTGCGCCTGCTTTTTAGCAGGCGCAGCCTCGCCGTTCCTTATGGGGCGAAAAGCCCCGGTAAAACAAGAAAAAGCTGCAAAACGGCTTTTTTGTTTTGTTTTACGGCGTACAGGAATCGGCTTAGGAAGAGGCGCCACTGCGCCTCTTCCCCATTGTCCCCGAACGCTGTCAGCTCAGGAATGGACTGATAGTGTTCTACCAGAAGAGAGTCAGTGTGGTGTGGTTAGGAACGGTAAACTCTAATCTGGTGAACCAGGTTCAGTTCCTCCACTCCTCCACATGAAGCCTGCTGGATGACCTTGGGCCAGTCACGGTTCTCTCAGAAATCTCTCAGCCCACACAGAGGCAGGCAATGGCATCTCTGAAGTCTCTTGCCTTGAAAACCCTACGGGGTCGCCATAAGTCAGCTGTGACTTGACGGCATGCACACACACACAGCAGAAGGTAACTGTACGATGGCAGTAAAGATTATTACTTTGCATGTCTATTTTATCCATGAACTGTTTTTGATATTCTAGATGTTTAAAAAAATCTTCTGTCAGTGTTTTGAGCTCCCGTTAGTGAAAAAGCTGGTTGAAAGTCTGCAGTGCCAACTTCACAAGTGTCTGGAAATCCTCTGTTGTGTCTTATAAACTCAGCACAGTGAGCAAATCCTAGATGATAGGACAGGTGCCTGACAGGGTTATTTTTGCTCAGCAGTTATCTCATCTGCTAGTTCCTTGAAGAGAGTATTTTGTGTTAATTTCTTAACATTAAACTGCCAGATTTCTTTTATCAGTTCTGGGACTTTCTTATTTCAAGCACAAAGCCTATAAAAAGGATTGACCTCTTGGAAGAAATAGCCTTGTGCCTGGAGAGAATAAAAAGACTTCTAAAAACCCTTGTAAACTTCTCGTACAAGAGACAACGGTATCAATTAAAAAAACAAAACAAAACTAAGGCTTTGCTAATACTAGCTCTGTTTAGGGTTCATTGTGAATTCAGTATTTCATGAAGGGAGGACCTGGTGGTACCTACCTATCTCCTGCCGCTGACATTATGTACAAGTCATAAAACTGTCAAAGATTCATCTTTAATCTCGGCATGAGTAGAGAAAGGCCTGGAGAAAACTGGCAAGCTTTGTCACTTTAATGGGGATCTGCAGACTCCCTGAGAGGCAGGAGAAAAACCTTGAATTTCACCAAGGCTTTACTAACTGTAAGCTCCAGGACTGATTTGCTTCCTTCCCACCTCTGCAGTCATCAGAATTTCTGTGGAACTGATGCAGCTTCTGTAGACTTGCTGCTGATATGGGGTGGGGTGGAGCTGTGTAGGGACCTCTGACAGTTTGACCCCTGACAGTGCCTCAAGTACAGGGCCTTGACACCCTATCTCAGGGGTGGGGAACCTTTTTCCCGCCAAGGGCCATTTGGATATTTATAACATCATTAGCAGGCCATACAAAATTATCAACTTAAAAATTAGCCTACCAAGCCCCAAGCAGGCAGCTGCCTCAGATGACCTTCCCTGCGGGCAAGCAGGCTTGCATCCAACTGGTGGCGCACTCACCCACCTGGCGGCACAGGATGGTCTGTTGCACCAGCCGGGCGTAGCAATCCAGCCACGCACTGGAGTTGCTCCTGCTCCGCACGGTTGGGGCTGGATTCTACAGCCGGCTCCTGCTACCTCCGCCTGCAGGGGTGAAATGAGGACACACTGGCTAAGAATCCCCCCCTGCGCATTCTGGCCCTGCCCCATTTAACCCCTCCATTGTCACCACTTCTGCCCCCAGCCCTCTTGTAGTACAGAGGGAATATGTTTCTCCATGACCCGGGTGGGAAAGGGTTAACACAGTTTCTTGGGTGGTCCTAGCAGCTCCATAGCTAACGACTCTTCTGCAAGGGGGAAAAAAGGTTCCTTTTCTCAGCAAAACAAACTCACATCTGCCTTGAATAGAGGCTATTCCTGTCCGCGGGAGGGGGCAGATCGCCAGTCTTAGACCCTTCTGAGCTAGAGATCTGCCAGGACCAACAAAGGGCCAGACCAAAATGATTTCGCGGGCTTTAAACGGAGCCTGGCCCTGATGTTCCCCACCTCTGCCCTATCTCATGCAGTAGACTACTGTTGGGGGGGGGAGTGTTAAAAGCTCTCCATACCCCTCCTCCCCTGGATCTCTCCGCTATGTCTCTCTGTGGCTATTTGTCTGGATGAGAAGGGCATTCGGGTCTTCAGCTCTTCATTGCCTTGTACTCATTTTTTTTTTAATGTATCTTTGTTTATCCAAAAATAATGCTTCTGGAAGCACAGGCAGTTCTCTCATTTCAATGCAGCTAAGCATAGGTCTTATTTCAGTTTGCAGTCTGAACTAAAGAATGCATAGGATTGCCAAGCAATTTCCTGATTGTTGGGTACCTGCCCTCATAACCTGGGCTCACAATGACTCTGGGATTAGATGAAAAAATTGTATAGCACCTTGTAGGGACAGAGCTGGGGGTGTGGCTTATGAGGACCAGTGAGAGGAGCAAAATTGGGTGTGATGTGGGTCGCGGATTTCATTACGGCCCCTTTTCTTGATTTGAGTACTGGAAGAGAGGGAAGGACCACTACATTGGGATGACAGTTAGCCAAATGCCACCACTGATTTCTTTATGTACGATGTACGATGAGATAAAAGTGCAACAACAATTTGGTCTGCAGTTTGGTCTGAATGTATAAAAAAAATCAGCACTGGACAAAAAACAGGATGGCAGCAGATCAAACATGGGAATGCAACGGTTTGGAATAAGCACAGGAATGATGTCAGTGCCAGAGAAAATGGCTACTAGGGAAGCATCCCAGAACTCTTCGTGTGTAGGAGTGGGGAAACCAATCCAGTTCACCAGATTAGACTCCACCGCTCATGTGGAGGAGTGGGGAATCAAACCCGGTTCTCCAGATCAGAGTCCACCACTCCAAACCACTGCTCTTAACCACCACACCCACGCTGGATGGGTCAAACGGTCCAGGTGTGAAAGTAACTTACATTGATTCCTGGTACTGTTTCTCTCAGGGGGCTCTCAGGAGAAGCCAGGGGGGATCACTTTGGCCACTTCATTACTGGTACTTCCTAACAGCCCATATCCCATCGGCTGGCAATTGCATATTCTATTCTACACTCATAATAAGTTTGATCCAGCAAAAAAATAATAATAATAAAAAAAAGGAACCTGGAGATGCCTTCATGAGATTTTGAAGTAAGGCTTCATGGAAACAAGTCATGTCCCAGAAAGCTAAACAAAGGAAACAGGCATGCCCATGGGGCAAAATAGGAGGAAAAGTAATAAGGAATAGAGAAAGGTCTAAGAAAAGAGGAGAGGATGAGACAGTAGCTCGGATGAGGGACTTTGCAATATGCTTGCCTAACTTAATAGAAAATGATGTTAGTATGTGTATGCATATATTCCATAATATGTATGATATTCTAATTTTCACACCCAAAATACTCTGGAATTTGGAATGTTAATCAGGATTACTTGCACAAAGAAATGTGATGTAGCACCAGTCATTCATAACGTTTCTTGGCAAAAAGTTGTTAATATTTGGTGGGTCTGGACCTGCACTGAGACGTTTTTGTACTGGCAGCTCAAGGACTCTGAAGAAGTCCTTCTTTTCTCAGCAAGCCTTTGTATGAAGGCTTCTTTGTATGAATTTGCTTCGCTGTCTCTGCTATCTGGAACCGTAGGAAGTTCCAGGAGCATTCTTTTACAGGATTGAAGTCATTGGAAGAAGAGAAAATGGCAGATTTGTTTATGTACAATCTGAACAGGCAGGTGTGTATGGGGTGGGTTGCCAGCCTCCAGGTGGTGGCTGGAGAACTGCTGCTATTGCAACTGATCTCCAGCTGACAGAGATCAGTTCCCCTGGAAAAAATGGCCCCTTCAGCAATTGCACTCTGTCATTGAAATCCCTCCCCCCTCCAAACCCAACCCTTCTCAGGCTCCACACCCAAAATCTCCAGATATTTGCCAACCCGGAGCTGGCAACCCTAGGTGGGAGGGAATGTAAATATTAAAAAAACGTCACAGTGTAGGACCCACACATCTGAAAGACTGTCCCCATATGTCCCTGGGTACCAACAATGGTCTTTTGCTTTCCACATTTTAGTGCCCCCCACTTAAGCAGCCCTCTTGGAATCTACTAGAGCCCATTCCTTTTCTTTAGTGACTTTTACCTTCCTGGGGAGGTAGGGGGTGCCACTCAGACGTTTTTAGGAGGTGCTGTAAAGCCATTTTATTTGTGAGGGCTCTTAAGTTGCAGGTATTTTCTTGGTGTGTTGGGGGGGGGTAATGGGGTTTTCTGAATTACGTTATGTTTTTAATTTTTGGAGTTGTAAGCTACCTTGAGCTACAAGGGAAAGGTGGGGTATATTTTTTAATAAATAAAACCATGCTGGTCATTCAAACAGCATCTGCTTTGGAAAAACAAGCAACATTTCATTCTCTTTTTTGCTATTCAGTTGCACAACGACTCTTTTCCTTACCTGGATATCTTCCAGACTTCCAGCGTGGTTCCGTTCTCTTCCACCTAAACATCTCATGTGGGGCATCTCCTCAGCTAGTAGACACCAGCCGTCAAAAGTGTTAAGCAAGCACTTACAGCTATCAAACTCTGCAGAAGCCCTAAATTGAGGTAATTTGACATATCCAGAGAGGATGCACACACTGGAGTTCCACTGTCAATCTTCCTTGTAGGTCTCCAAAATTAGCCCATTCCTGTATGCTCTATCATAAAGATAAGAGTACAGAAAATGTACCAATTAAAATGATAGCAAAAAACGGGACACTGAGCGTATGATTGAGTTCAGTGTCTCCAATTTCACAGACCACATAGTTTTCAAAGTACGTGCAATGCCCTACCTTAAAGGAGCCCAGAAAAAGGATTTTTTGAAAGCGTACTGGAATGCTCAGTGTTGTAACACATGAATATATTTTCCCTGGACTGTGGGCCAGTGGAGAAGCGGGCAGAGTAAGCTGCAAAATGTTCCAAGAGCCAGGATACTTCAACTAGAACAGCAAACTAGTGACCCTATTATTGATTACTGATTTTTGCGGGTACAAAGGTTTTCACAGATATAGTTAAGAACTGTGAAAGCAGTGAGAGCTCAGCATTCTTAACAGTCTATCCAGCCTTCCTTTACTGAAGTGAGCTTTTTGTTCATTTTATTGTTGTAAAGAAAAAGGTAAAGGTCCCCTGTGCAAGCACCGGGTCATTCCTGACCCATGAGGTGACGTCACATCCCGACGTTTAATAGGCAAACTTTGTTTACGGGGTGGTTTGCCAGTGCCTCCCTTTACCCTCAGCAAGCTGGGTACTCATTTTACCGACCTTGGAAGGATGGAAGGCTGAGTCAACCTTGAGCCGGCTACCTGAACCTGACTCCCATCAGGATGAAACTCAGGTCGTGACCAGAGCTTGGACTGCAGTACTGCAGCTTACCACTCTGTGCCATGGGGCTCCTGTTGTGACTCCCCTTATTTTCGTGCTATCCACTTAAAAATACTAAAATTGCAACTCATTTTAT
The DNA here is from genome assembly GCF_029931775.1 of Euleptes europaea. Classification (NCBI taxonomy): domain Eukaryota; kingdom Metazoa; phylum Chordata; class Lepidosauria; order Squamata; family Sphaerodactylidae; genus Euleptes; species Euleptes europaea. The sequence continues at coordinate 50,868,920 of NC_079321.1, read as the reverse complement.
AAGTTTTGTATATTGACTGGAGAATTTTGTCACTAGGAATGAATCCATACAGTACCAGACAAGATCAGGAGACATTTAACATTTTTTTAAAAAAACATTCCATATCTCACTTTATGCAGTATCTTTGAGCGCTAACTATTTTGAATCGTGCCAGCTGTGCTGGTGAGGTAGCATGGCATGTTCAATTGCTGAATCGACACTTTGGAGTTGCAGTCCGAACTCTGTGGTAAAAATGGAAAACATCAGCTGGGATGACAACATCACACAAGGACTGGTTGAGGACAGGGGGAAAAAAACCTCTTTTGAGATGTGGAAAAGCTAAAAGTCAAACTGTATATACAACACAATACAAGCCTTTATTGGCATATAAAAAGGAAGAACATAGATTTGGATAAACTGTACATGATATTTAGTTATGTGGATGCCTTTCCTGTTTTGATCATTGGATATAAAGGAAAAGCCTGTCACTTCTAAGAACAGAAGGGGAAGCCTCTGATCAAGGAAAAAGAAAATCACAGAGCAGGATGCAGTTTAGAGAAGCCTTTTCTCCCTAACCAAAAATGTTTCACATGTTAGTGACAAGAACCTCCCCTCTCCTTTATCAGAGTTATCTCATGTCGCCTTAGTAGCTGCTAGCCCTCTTTTCAACCTTGGTCCCTCTTTAATGATGTTTTTTTGTCTCTTTTCCTCTCTCGCCATTCTCCCCCAAGCTACTGGACATCTGAACAGGTAGCTATGACTTGCTTGGAACTTAAAGGGCTGATTTTTTAATCACATAGGCTAGAGGCGATTAACAAGGTCGCCTATTATATATTTTATTGCTATGTGTAACCATTTGCCTTTTGTCTTTATGATTCCTTTTCACTGTTGGTCATATTTGTTTTCATTTATGTAATGTCTTTTATTTGGGGATAAGAGCGGTGGTTTGGAGCGGTGGACGCTAATCTGGTGAACCGGGTTGGTTTCCCCACTCCTACACATGAAGCCAGCTGGGTGACCTTGGGCTAGTCACAGCTCTCTTAGAGCTCTCTCAGCCCCACCTACCTCACAAGGTGTCTGTTGTGGGGAGGGGAAGGGAAGGTGGTTGTAAGCCGGTTTGATTCTTCCTTAAGTGTAAAGAAAGTCAGCATATAAAAACCAACTCTTCTTCTACTTCATGACTTCGTTTATCCATAGTTTTTAATTGCTCTGCCTGAAATGCCATCAGAAGCTTTGTTTATTCCTGCACTTGTCTATACATTATATGTATTTTATGTATTATCTTTTCTTTTTGCTTAAAGGTTTATTATTTTGTATTATTTTATTTGCAGGCTTGTACATTGCACTTAATAAACAATTTCCATATATTTTAATCCAACTTCTGAATATCTGTGTGCTCCTTACTTGGTATTACCGCACCCGTTGTGGCAAATTAGGACTCAGGTTTCCAACCTTAACTCAGTGACCACGGACAATCCCATAATGCTATTGGTGTGTTCCCAGCAAGCCTAGGGTACAACCCGATACTAGACACACCATTGGCCTATTGAGATCAGCAAAGTGTTGTACACAGGATCCTGATGAAGAGACATTAGCTGATAACTCCTTTTCTTTTTTTCCTTTTAACATACAGTCTGGAAAAAAAACTTGAACACTGTGTTATGTTATTTTTGTTGGTCTTAAAAAGGTATTACATGGCTTTTTTAAATTTTATTTTGAAAGCCAAATACTCCTCCCCCTTTCACTCCAGTGAGAAAGCAGTTGTCTCATTCTTGGGTAAAGAAGTGAAAAACAACAACAACTAGAGAACAACACAATGTTAGCATAGGAAGCACAGGGAGTTTTATTGGCTGGAAGGGCCCTCCTCGTGTTCAACTTCATTTACTGTATTTATATTTTGCCTTTCTTGTATCATGGTTTGGAAAAGTACACATTTTCATATATCATACATTTTGCAGGAGCTCTTGGATGGAGAATCTACGGTAACTCAAACTAGAGCCAGCATATTTCTTTCCCTTTAGGGGTCGCCAAAAGTCAGCTGTGACTTGATGGAACACACGCAAAAAAAATGTTCTGCATTTAGAAACCGGTATTGGAACTATCATCCACCTACCAACTTCAAAACAGCACTGAGAAGAAAACTAAAAGTGTTTCAACAGTGCCATCATATGGCCAAAGCTATGAACCTTACCACATGTGTACAACTGAACAGCATAAAATCATTAGCATCATTCCATAAATGGGAAGGACTGGTTTATTTTATTAATGCCTTTTTTCCAACTCGTTATTTCTGAATAAAAGATTCCAAAAGCTGCAATCCCATGGTCTGAGTTTTAAGCACACTTACAGTGCCATCCTGTACTGGCATTCTTTCCTGGGTGAATAGTCTTGAGTAGCATTTTGGGTAGACTTGCTTAGGGTTGCATTACAAATGGATGTCAATGGAACATAGATTTGATTGATAACAATAGTAATGGTGGGAGCCACTTCCCCATGGCTAATTTCTACACTTCTTTGGCAACAATGGGATGGAGGGTCCAAATCAGAGAGTCAGGATGGCATAGAACAAACCACTAGAGTGTCAGAAGGCAAGGGGTTAAAGTAACAAAGTTCTTCTCTCATACTAAGGGTATAGGGTAAATGTCCTATTCACTAGCTAGTGTGCCAGGGATACCAAGAACAGACCAAGATCAGACCCAGCAAGCACTTTTCAAGACTTATTACAGGCTAGACTGAACAGCTGTTGATCCAGCAAAAGCTGGAGCTCAACTAGAGCCTTGTATGGGAAGCTACCCTTTTCCCGTAGCCAGAGTTGGGTCTGGATCCTGTGAAGATCTGGGAAGTGAAGCTCTCCTCCTTCAGGAGACTAGGGTGCCGGATGACTTGTCAGGCATGTGGTTCACTTAGGGTTGCCAGGTCCCTCTTTGCCACCAGTGGGAGGTTTTTGGTGCGCAGCCTGAGGGCGGGGTTTGGGGAGGGGATGGACTTCAATGCCATATAGTCCAATTGCCAAAGTGGCCATTTTCTCCAGGGGAACTGATCTCTATCAGCTGGAAATCAGTTGCAATAGCAGGAGATCTCCAGCTAGTACCTGGAGGTTGGCAACCCTAGCTTCACTTGATGTAGGCTTCCGCTCTGGCTCTTCACTTTTTTTGTTCTTAGGGTCCTGTGGGATGCTGTTTGGGTGCTGGGGGTGGATGGGTCCATTCAGAGGGAGTTCTTGGTGTACTGGTTCCACTGGATTTTGAATGGGAACCTGCTGTGGCAGAGAAGCCCATGGTACCTTCCCCTAGTTCTGTGGTGTAGAGAACCTCAGGAGTAGAGGGGACCATGGGGGGCTCCTCAGCCCTGGAAGAGACTTCCTTTTCCCCTGAGAAGAAGTCTTCATCCCAGGTTGAGACAGGGCAAGGGTGAGTCCCAACAGTGAATTAGATGATGCTTTTGAATGAACATATTTAGGGTCGTGCGGAACAATGTGTGAAACGCTCATTCATTGTAAGGCTTCAACTCTGTGTGCACTTACACGGGAATAAATCCTACTGAACACTTATTCAGTGGCTTATTTCTGAGCAAAAATGATTAGGACTGGGATGAATTTAAGAACACCTGTTTACTTTTCCCATTAAGAATACCTTCTTGTAAATGATTTTAAAGACTTTGTTTTAGAGTGGAAGAGGAATTATAATTGACTTTAAACTTTACACACGTTTTCTGTCATTGCACATGCATGCGATCTTGACAATCCATGTTAGCTCCACTCTAGAACGTGAAGTATTTGTGTAAAAAAAAAAAAAGAAGCAGGCAGTTTAAGCAGTCTTTTAATAAAAAACGCTGGAGAGTTCATTTTATTTATTTATTTATTTATTTATTTATTTTTCATTTTATCCCGCCCTCCCCCGCTCAAAGGCCAGGCTCAGGGCGGCTTACAAAATCCAGAATAATAAAAGCAATAAAACATTAAAATATAATTTAAATGCTTTTAAAAATAACCCAATCCGTTCAATAAATTTGGGAGAATATTCTGTTATTCCATATCTACAACACACATCCTTAGAGACTGCCACGCAACTAGTACAAGTCTTCTCACATTCAATGAAATCTTCCCCATGGAAGTACCAAATTACTCAGTGAATGAGAAAAATAAGGCAAAACTGTTCAGGATTTCACCCAGTAAAAGATGTAGGAGCTGGGGACATCTCCATGGAGCAGTTTGAAATGTGTCTATCTATGCTACCCAGCAAAACAAAGGATTTGTAATATGTTTTTCAGTTATGAAAACAAAACTTGATCATATATCAGTGCTAAATGGTGACTGGCATCACCAAAAAATGCAATGCAAAACACACGTGACAAAAGAAACATATCTGGCTGTCTGGCAACATTGTAAACCAGAGGAGCTAGCTCACACATTAACCTGCAAGAGATGAGGCTTTATAGCAATTTTCATGCACGTCTGAATCAGTCCTAAAATGCTGATCAGTGTCTGAGTGATCTGTGCCACATTTTTCTCATTTATAAAATAGGAAATATGATGCCCATGCTTTATTGATAAGCAAATCTAGAAAGCATGAATTCTTATTATGGGCATTTCATTCCCCCCTACTCAATTTTGATGTAAAGAAAAATCACAAAAACACTGGCTTGTACCCTACCTGCATTGGGGGGGGGGCACACAATATTTTCTGATACCCCCCTCTCACAGCAGAGCTCTGACACCCCCCCCATTATTCCTGGACAGGGGAGATCTTGGGCATTCTGGTGCTTTGAGCAAAAGTCAAGGATAGAAGAGCCCCACACTGTTCTTTCCCACCCAACCCACTGAACAAGAGTAAAGGGAGGCGGCCCATGGTGGATCAGCCATCCTGCACAGCCCGCTCTTTTAGCCTGAAGTGACGAGGGGTGACGAGGCAATGGCAGGATCCAGAGCAGCAACCACTCCCACCTGCGTGTTTGGTGCCTGGAGCTGCAGGCAATGGCCAGCAGCAGCATTTTTTTGGGGGGGGGGATATTTTGGTCTGCTGCTGGAGGGGGGAGGCAGGAAAGTCTTGTCGCCATAGAGGTAAATCCTCCCTTCTGTGGAAACTGTAGGCATGGCTTCTGACAGTACGTACACCTGTTTTTTCCAACTAGTTACAAAATAGTTCTGGAATAATGCTATACATAGATGTGTTTCCATTTTTTTCTCCAGATCTATTTCCATGCTCTGTGTTTTCCCCCTTGATATAACAGAGCTAATTCTGACCTCAGGAGTATCTCCGTATACTAATTTTCTCATCAGCTTTCAAAGCTTTTGTGTTGGCTGAACACTAAAATCTAGAGGGTGTGGTTGTTGAATGCCATTTTACTTTATAGATGCAGATTACATTTTCCATGACTCAGCTCCACTGAAGGTCATCTGAAATATGTGTGTGTGTGTAAAGTGCCATCAAGTCACAGTCAACTTAAGACAAGCCCTTAGGGTTTTCAAAGTAGGAGACTAACAGAGGTGGTATGCCATTGCCTGGCTCTGCATAGCAACCCTGGACTTCCTTGGTGGTCTCCCATCCAAATACTAACCAGAGCTGACCCTGCTTAGCTTCCAAGATCTGATGAGACTGGGCTAGCCTAGGCTGGATAGATCAAGGCTATCCTAACTATAATCATGTTGAAATCAGAAAGGAGTTTAGCTATGAAAGTTAACCTGGATTTTTGCACATTTTATACTTGAATAAGATAGTTTTAATTTGTCATTCAACAGATTGATGAAGATAATTTTTAAGAGTATTCTAAACTGTCAACAAAATTCCAAAACAATATTGAAGAATTTCAGTCACCTAAGGTAACAGCATGTTGAAAGAGTTCTGGCTACAGTTAATACAGTGCATTTCAGCACCCGCTCTCAGAATACACATGAAGCTGCCTTATACTGAATCAAGTACATCCAGTTTTTGTTTTCCTTTAAATTTTTTTGGGGGCCCACAAGAGTGGATTATAGAGTTACAGAAACTAGTTTTAATATTTTTATATTTTACTGTTAATAGATATTTTTAAAACTGTTTAGACCCTTCTTCGGAAGTCGGGCGAAGTTAAGGTGGGTGGAGGGTCGAAGGGGTATCTTGGTTTTTTTTTAACTTTATAATTTTGTAACCATTAATGTATTAATAAGTATATATAGATACTCTTTTGTATTTTCTTTTTGTATTATTTTTATTTTATTTGTTTTATGTTATAAAAATAAAAAAAACATAAAAAAATTTTTGGTGGGGGCAAGAGTGGGTTATAGAGTTATAGAAACTAGTTTTAATATTTTTATATTTTACTGTTAATAGATATTTTTAAAACTGTTCAGACACTTCTTCGGAAGTTGGGCGATGGGTCACTTTTAAGGTGGGTGGAGGGTCGAAGGGGTATCTTTTTTTTTGAACTTTATAATTTTGTAACCATGAATGTATTAATAAGTATATATAGATACTCTTTTGTATTTTCTTTTATTATTATTATTGTATTTGTTTTGTTTATGTTATTAAAATAAAAAAATATATAAAATTTTTTTGGTGGGGGCAAGAGTGGGTTATAGAGTTATAGAAACTTGTTTTAATATTTTTATATTTTACTGTTAATAGATATTTTTAAAACTGTTTAGACCCTTCTTCGGAAGTCGGGCGATGGGTCACTTTTTAAGGTGGGTAGAGGGTCGAAGAGGTATCTTGTTTTTTTTTTTTTTGAACTTTATAATTTTGTAACCATGAATGTATATATAGTATATATAGATACTCTTTTGTATTTTCTTTTTTTAATTTTCTTTTTATTATTATTATTATTGTATTTGTTTATGTTATAAAAATAAAAAAAATGGGGGGGGGGCGCAAAGAGTGGGGCCCTGAGCCATCGCTTTTTTCGCTGATACGTAAATCCGGCACTGGTTCGGAGCTGGACGCAATTCCCACGACATCCAGTGGGCTCCACGTCAGCTTTTGAACGAACACGCAAGCCAGGGGGCCTCCGCATTTTTGCAAATTGAGGGCCATGCCGCTGACACCCGGCGACCCGGCATCGGGAAGCAACACGACCTGCCCTTCCGTGGAGGGGGGGAGAACTCGTCCTTTGACCCCTTCCCTCCCTCACTCCCTCCTTCCCTCGAGCCCCTTTTAGCCCTTGGCTCGGAGGCAGAAGGCCGCCGGTTGCCAGGCGCCAGCCAATAGGCGCCGGCGATGCTCAGCTTGCCGACCAACCCGCTGCGCCGTTGCTTCCGCGTGGCGAGTGTCAGGGTTCCTCCGCCCTCGGCCGCTTCGGGAGAGGGTTGCAGCCGTGGCGGTTGCTGCTGCCGCTCTAGGCCGCCCGCCGCTGCCTGTCCTGGCCGAGGCCGGAGCCCTCCGCAGGCACTGAGGATGAGTTCCCCCGCACCTCTGCGCGCGTCCCGCCGTGGCCGCCCGAGCCCATTCATCTAGCGACTGGTGAGGCTGGTGGGGAACCTCCGTCAAACCAGGGGTGGGGTGGGGAAGCAGGAGGGAGCTCGGGTTGCCAGCCTCCAGGTCCTAGCTGGAGATCTCCCGCTATTACAAATGGGCTCCAGCCGATAGAGATCCTTTCCCCTGGAGAAAAGGGCCGCTCTGGCCATTGGACTCTATGGCATTGAAGCCCCTCCCCTCCCCAAACCCCGCCCTCCTCAGGCTCCGCCCCCAAAACCTCCCGCCGGTGGAGAAGAGGGACCTGGCAACCCTGGAGGGAGCAGAGCGCAAGGGGCTGGAAAGCAAGAGCGGGCAGGGAATCAAGGAGTTTTTGATCAGTGGGGTTTTTGAAATATTTGGCGGGTCTCTTTGTGCCTTTGGAAGCAGGCAGCAGTCCAACAGGCGCAGACGTTCTCAGAAGGCTTGATGGGTATTTGGGCCCCCTACTTGCCCTTTTACCTGTAATTCGAGCCGCAGGTGGTAAAGCTCATTGCTTTGTGGTGAAAAGCTTCACCCACCGACCTCTGCAAATCAGTCCCTTGTTAAATGGCTAGGAGTAGGCTAGGTTGCATGTGTGCATTCTTCCAAGCACGGGTAGGGGTTGCAGCAAAGCTGCTCTTGTTGAATTTGTGCTTGGCATGCAGTTGTTGTCGTGTTGTTGTGTGTGTGTGTTAAGTGCCGTCAAGTCGCTTCTGACTCATGGCGACCCTATGAATGAAAGTCCTCCAAAATGACCTATCTTTGACAGCCTTGTTCAGATCTTGCAAATTGAGGGCTGTGGCTTCCCTTATTGAGTCAATCCATCTCTTGTTGGGTCTTCCTCTTTTCCTGCTGCCCTCAACTTTTCCTATCATGACCTGTCATGTGGTTAGTAGAGGGGGGAAAGGCAATATGGGGAGGGGGGAAGAGTACAGAGTCATCTCAGAGCTAGCAACATTTATTATTTTATTTCATTCATGTTCACCCCGCCTTTCTCCCCAGTGGGGACCAAAAGCATCTCACCTCGTTCTCCTCTTCTCCTTTTTATCCTCACAACAATCATGTAAGGTAGGTTAGGCTGAGAGAGTGTGACTAGCCCAAGGTCATCTGGCAAGTTTCCATGACACTAGTGAGGATTTGATCCCAGGTCTCCCAGACACTAGTCCAACACTCTTAACCACTACACCACACTAAATGATGCTAATATTTTAAATATGTAATCTTTGACCCTGCAATGTTAATATTAGAATTGGTAGCTGGGGTAGCGAAGCCTAGTAATAGAAGACCTATATTCAGATACAGAGATCTGGAGAACAGGAACATTGTACACACTCGAGTTGGCAGGCAAATGGAGTATATTTGCTAGGTCCTTACAGACCTGAACTACCAAATTAACTAAAACTCACTGGATTGGTTTGCTGGGCCGTCTATATGTCCAGTAGCTCATAAATATTGTTATAATATATTGTTATAATACACGTTACTTTCCCCCAGGATTTACCTCCCCAAGCCAGAAGTCCCTCTGTACTGTATTATTGCATTGTTTCAAGGGCAACTTGATGAAGTCCTATTTACAGGGTAACTTATTGCAAGATAAGTACATACTATCCCTTGGTTATTTTCAGTGTCTGGGTCAGAAGCTTTGTTTGTTTTCATACTGAAAAAAAAAACTGATTGTGTACACATTAGCAGGACAGTTGTCTCTAGTGAGTGGATTGTAGAGAAGCTCTGGACCTATAGTGTGTAAGAGGTTTTGACTGAGAATGATTTTCTTTTATGCAGGCAGTGGACATACTTTCATTCTTAAATGTGTTAATGTACCTGGCACATTTATAAGAATACAGGAATCCACTAATGATTCTGGGGTTGCCTCTTTTTAAGGGGTGATTCTGTTTGTAACAGTTGGTACCACTGCTTGCTCTTCTCTTCCTGGCAGCCCCTATATCTTCACCTTTCCCTGCTTCCTTTTCTCCTTCCTACCCACAACAAACATACCTTTTATCTGCTCCGCATTTTCAGTTTGTTATTTATTTACTTCATTTGTACCCTGCTGTTCTCCCTAATGGGGACACAAAGCACCTTACATCTTTTTCTTCTCCATTTTATCCTCACAACAACCCTATGAGGCTGGTTAGGCTGAGAGTGAGGGATTGGCCCAGGACCACCCAGTGACCTTCAGTGACATAGTGGGGATTTAGACCTGGGTCTCCAAAAATCCTGGTCTGAGAGTCCAACCCACTACAGCTCACTTACCGGCAAACCTTGTGGGGTGGCTACTGTTGAATAGTAGCAAGCAGCCAGTCTTGTGAGAGTCATGTAGCTTGCATGGTATCAGGTGACCTGATAGCTGCTCCTGGCCCTGATGAGTCCTCCCTAAAGGTCAGAACAGTACTGGAAAGGGCCCTTACCCATCATGCTTCCTTCTACTGAGAGAAACCCAGGCTTGAAGGCTGGCAATACTGTTGTAGTTCCCTAGCAGCAGGCACTAAGAGGGCAATTTACTTCTTAAAGCTGCAGGTACTGCTTCTTTTATTGTGGGGGTTTTAACCTCACAGTGTGTGTATAAAGAGTCAAGATTGTTCTGCAAACCTGTTTTTTCCCCAGGTTTGTAGAAATATCTTACTTGTGTGTTCGTGGCTCCAGTCTCTGGATTTAAATTACCACAGATTTGGCCTTGTTGTCTGGCATCTTAATGTTTGATTCTAATTGCACTTAAGAATCTGTAAAAATGCCATTTAAAAACCAGCATGGTCCTTAGTGAACAAGCAACTTTTTAGGACACCCATTGTAAATTATGGTAGCTGTATGCAAATGAAAATATGTGGATTACCAGGCATCTTCAGGCTCAAAATTGGCTTCTGGAATGGTTCTCCAGAAATGAATACATAGAAAATAAAGTGTTCTGGTTTCTTTCCCCTCCTCCTCTTGAAGCATCTTCCTCCTTTTGCACTTTGCAAAATAGTAGTAGAGTTTTCAGAATGCTGATCTTTGGTTTTTGAGAACTAAAGAGAGTGTTACTTTTGGAAGCCTAATTTAGTTTTTTGTACATCCTGTATAAAAAATAAAAACCCAAATACCTCTTTTTCTTCTAACCAGAAGTTTAAGTGTGTTTATATAATTCAATCGGGATTATACTCCCAATAACCAAAGATTACAAGTTTGAGTTAGAGGAATCTAAAAGTTGTGTGGAAAAAAGGGTAGGAAATTAGAGCCTGTCCGGATGACATGGCATGTTTCTATCAGACTGTGTGCTGAACTGAGATACCAGTTTGAACGTTAGCAGCGGCATAGACACATTCTGCAGCCTTAGAAGTGCTTTTTCATGTAAGATAGCAAGGTTTTTTGCAGTTCTGTAGGTTTGATGGAAGTCACCCATCTTTCAACAGAAGATGCAGGAAAATTGCTTTTGTGGGTGTTGCATTCTTTGTATTATCTCCACCACGTCAATTTGTACCATAACCCTGGAGGAGGTGGACTGCTGCTGTCCCTAAGTCCTAGCTCTAAGTTGTTCTGAGGAAGGCAGCTGCTGTCGTGTGTTCTTGCTGGGCTGTTGCAGAGTTGAGCCGTATTGTTTTAAAATGGTTAACAATTAGCATCTCTAAGGTTGTGCACTTCTAATTCATGTAGCAGCTGTTATAATGGGATCCCGCAGTAAGCTGCAGCGGACACACTGGTTCAAGCTGTTTGGTATCTTTTATCCTAGCTCTGCCTGCAGCTCAAAGGGGTGTGTGTGTGTTAAATATAGGATGTCCCTATGTGCCTCCCGTGTCCCCGATCAGCACTCCTTCTGTGGGCAATTGCATTTATTCTCCTTTAGAGCACGAATAACTTCAGTGATGAACAGAGGGAGGGCTGACCAGGGTTATGAGAAATGTCCACAGAGCAATGGTTTCTTGAAATTCCCCCCTTGTCTAGTATGAATGCTTATGTGGAGGAGGTGGAGAAATTTGGAAAAGGCAGCTTTACTGAGTCCATTTGGACTCCTCTGTGCAGAGGTGCAGTGCCTGTACTTCATAGATCAAGTCTGTAGTTCACTAGGGCAAAGCTTCTTAAACTGTGGGTCGCGACCCCATATGGGGTCAACGGAACTGAATGTGGGGGTCGTGAAAAGTTTGGCAACAGTAAAATTTATTTATGGTTTATTATCAGTAAATGTTTGATTTGTATATCTATTTTATATAACTATATACCCGGGTTCGCGTAAATATTTCTCGGGTGAAAAGGGGTCTTGAGTGGGAAAAGTTTAAGAAGCCCTGCACTAGGGAAAAACAGTGCAATATGTTTGAATGTCCTAGGTTAGAATGATGCATATTGAGAGTCAGTGTGCTGTAGTGGTTAAAAGTGGTGCACTCTAATCTGAAGATCTGGGTTTGATTCCCCACTCCTCCACATGAAGCCTGCTGGGTGACCTTTGCCAGTTTTCTCAGAACTCTCTCAGCCCACGTGGAGGCAGGCAGTGGCAACATCTCTTCAACATCTCTTGCCTTGAAAACCATGCTGGGTTGCCATAAGTCAGCTGTGACTTGACTGCAAAATCACACACAGAATGATGCATAGTGCATCTTTATTAGCAATGCAGTTGTTAGTAATATACTAATATTGCCGCCTCTTACCAAAGATGTGATTACAAACCAGAAGGCACACATCTCACTTCAAATAGTTTTTAAAAAGCAAATAGTGTGATTGGAGAGAATTTGAGCCAAAGTACTGTTTGATTGGTGTTTAGTTTACGCTTTATGCATGTGGGGTTTGTGTGGGCAGCATCATGTTTAAACCAGTAGCTGCCTATGCTTCCATAGCCACTCTGGTTTGATTGCCAGCAGCATGGAACCTGCATTGTCACGCTTTTGATTATTGGTTGCGCGCTCTGTATTTCATTTAAACCAGGCATTAGTGTGTGTCAGGACACAAAAGCCCTAGAAGGTGTTCAGGCCTTCAGTTTTCTGCATACCATCCACCTTTTGTGTTTTCCTTTCATTGCTAAAGCTTGGCTTGCTGTAAACAAGAATAATGTTAACATTATGGGCAAAGTTTGCACAGACTATGAAAGTACTATAGATAATGCTGTCATAATAAGCATGGTTATCTAGACATTTTAAAGTTTATATGAGTGATTATGTTTTCTGAATATGCTAATATAATTGTTTCCCCCTCTTCTGCAGGTCTCTCGCGCAATTATGGAGATTTAAAATATATAGGTAGTGCGGAGGGGGAAGTCCCCCTCCCCCCTCCTTCATTTACCTTCTGGATTCCCCCCCTTGGACAATAATACAATGTTTTGTAGATAAAGAAATGAAGACTTGAAATATAAATTTATATTGTTGAAAAATTATTTATTTTTTTAAGTGCCAAGCTTTAACTGCACAATGATGCCCATGGCAGCGGTCTGAAACCGAATTACATATCTGGAAGTCATGGACTTCTTGTGAAGCACTAGCAAAAGAAGAGCACCCTGGTGTATGTACAGTGGCTTCTCTTACAGAGGTAGCAGTATAGGAAACGAGGAAGATGAATCCTTTGATGCCTGACTGCACTTTGAAGTGTCGATCATTGCGGCATGCTTTAGATGTTGTCTCCGTGGTGACCCGAGGAAGCGAAGGTCAGATCAAGGCCTTCCTCACTACTCACTGCTACAATGCAGCAACGTGCAGGGATATCTTCGGCCGGAATGTGCTCCATCTTGCCTCCTCCTGTGGTAAGAAAGGAGTGCTGGAGTGGCTGGCAGAAACGAATGGAGTGGATTTGCTGGCAAAAGACGAGGAGTCGGGATGGACGGCTTTGCATCGAGGCATCTTCTATGGGCATGTAGATTGTGCCTGGTCTCTAATGAAGGTTGGTGCAGACAAAGTTAATAGTGATTGAAAATGTGTATTGTACCTAATGTCTTGAGAAACTAACCACTGCACACAAGACAAACCAAGCGCATTATATTCTGGTGCACAATTGTACTATACAACCTTTTAAAATCCATTGCTTGTGGTTGGTGAAATGAACACCCCAGTAGATTTTCCTTTTGAGACTGAATTCAAAACCATTTATTCCCTATTTAAACAAAGGCAAGTGGAGGTGGGACCAGTTAAAGAGAACATGTTTTAGGGGTTTTGCTGTTTTCTCCCATTAAAATCACTTTGAAAGGAGAACTTCCCCATGTGTGGGCCTTACAGAAAAAGTTTAGAAACAGGTAGAATTATCAGTGTTTGGTGAATGACACCAAACACAGGCAAACAGTGATTTTTTAAAATGGATCTTCCTTTGTTTTATGGCTGATGTATAGCCCAACCAACCTTTACTTCTTGTGCATCGCAAGACTGATGATTCCTGTCTTCAACATTTTAGCCTCAATTTATAAGATCTACAAAGTGTGACATATGAAATGTGTACTTTTGGACTATTCTCAACACTAAAAATGAGCTTCTTTCCTAGTGGTAGCACTTCCTTAATACATCACATCATGGGATGTAACCTGGAATCAGCTAGCAATTTGTCCCTCCATTAAATCGATAAACCTACCTGTTGAACCTGTATTATCTAATTAAAATGGGTTTTTAAAATGCACTGCAGTATCATTTCCACTTTAAATGAAGGATATGTTTTGATTAATTATCAACAGATACTCTTTCATTTATGGAACTCAGTATGTGTCTGGCTTCTCTGTTTAAAATAGGATGACCAGATTCAGTATGATCAGGGCACTTGTAATAAGAAAAAAAGCAGTGTCTGCTTTTGTTGTTTAAAAACACAGACAGTCAACTTTTATAATTGTTTCCTGTTCTCTCCCTCCCCCCCTCCCTGCACTGACTGCAGCATGGTGTGAGCTTATACATACAGGATAAGGAAGGATTATCTGCCTTGGATCTCGTAATGAAGGATAGACCAAGCTATGTTACTTTCAAGAATACTGGTATGGCATTATATATGTGGATTATTATTCTTGCACATATAAATGAGAACACTACTACCAGTAGTGTTTGGAAAACACATATTTTGAAACTCTGCTGTCTGTTCAACTTTTTGATCTTCTGAAATGTATTAAATTATGGATGCTGGGCTGTAACCATATTCAGCACACCCTTGTGTATGAAGTTGCAGATCCAGCAGGTTAAATACTTGCCGTCAGCTGATGGAACACCCATTCTGTTCTGCCACTGCTGTGTGTCCACATTCAATCCAGGATTTCCATCTGTTTTTATTCACTTGGCTCTTTCCAGCTAGAAACTAGACACAGATAGCAAGATGGGGTGAGGAAGACTGGACATTGGAGGCTTTTCTTCCTTGGTCGATAGTTGATCGCAAAATGAAACCTGGGAGCACTGCCAAGCACAGCAGATTTGTTCGGGAAGGCATGTAGACCCCAAACAGAATCCAGTAGTCCTCCCCCCTCCTGTTAGGAGGTTAGAAATGGCTGGCCAGCCAATCAAAGCTTCATGACGTGACCTACCTCCTGTCCTGCAGATATTTGTTAGTGAGGGGATATGAAGCTAGGTACAGTCCTGGTGACCTTTGGAATTGCAATACTTCTGCCCCCACTTTATAAAAGAATTGCCAGAAGGGGAATAAAAAGGATCGAAGGGATACCCACAGTAAAAGAAGGGGAAAGAAAAGGGAGAATAACAAGAAGGAAAGCCTGAAGGGGGACAGGAACTTAAAGCTGAGGCTCTTAGCAGTCCTTTTGATCCTATAGTGGCTGTTGCTGCTGTTATATCTGTGGAACACCCTTTCATTTGAATGAGGGCAGCTAATAATAAGGCCCTACCCTCTTTCTGAAAAGCTTACCTGGTACCAGAGGACGTTGTGGTCGGTGCCATGGTATATATGGGTGCCATGTTGAGGAATCCTGAGCTAGTGTATTTGTATAAACTATTAAATAGTTTAGGGGTTTTACCGGACAGTGGTTGAGCCCGTTTTAGTAGCCCTATTTTCCAGCAAGCCTAAAAATATCTTTCTGGGTATGACGTTCAGTGCATGCAGGTCTTTATGCATGCTTGTGTGTATGTCGGTGGAGGGGCTGGTCCAGATAACATGCAGATATTTTGAAGTTAAACGTGATAGGGATTGCAGCCTGAAACTTACTTTGAACATGTTGGGGTATGTTTTTTCACATTCTTCTAAACTATTAATAATTCATGGTGTGTACTTTCTCCAAAAGTATTATATTTAGCCATTTGCATTAGCTGAAAATAAAACCCTTTCTTCTATAAGCTGTATCCCATTCAGTATGACTGGAATTGTGTTAATCGCACCTTCGTGTTGTTGTTGGTTTTTGGAGTTGTACTGAAACTATATTCAGTGGATTTAGCTCTACAGTGTGTTGGAGTTGGAGGCTTAGAAAGGATGATATTGGTATTTATATTTTGCAGATGTTTCGGTAGATGGCCTTGTACTAGTAATAAACTGATGTGCTTTAATCTTCCGAGACCTAGCTTTGCGGAATTGTCTGGAGTGTTTCAGCTGAAACCAGAAATGGTAGTAAAATGATGCACCTGGTGCATATATGTAGAAAATGATACATATGGAATTAATTGTTTTGTGTTAGATCCTACAGATGTCTACACTTGGGGAAACAATATAAATTTTACTTTGGGGCACAGTGGTCAACAGAGCAGACATCATCCTGAGTTGGTGGATTACTTTCCTAGGAATGGTATTTACATCAAACAGGTAATTCATTTCACGTAAACTGATTCTAGACTGGGTTTTTTTGGTCAGCATAAACTGACTGCATGTTCTTTTCGCTACTTTTACTTCAATATACTTCCCCCTATAAAGAATGTATATGAATTGTTTCAGACTAAGGATTGGCCTACTTCAGTCAGCTGTGGTTAATTTTTAAACAATATGTTACAGAATTCTAGTGGTGCTAGGTAGCAAGCAGGTGCTATAGCTGTCCACTGATCTCATACATATAAAATTCTGCGTCCCACGTAGTTTTCCCTTGGAAAATTTAAATGATGGTATTAATCATAAAATGCATCGATTTTAAAAAAGCAATCCCCCCTTTTTTGGTTTTTTTCTCCATAGGGAAAAGATGTTAGGATAAAGCTATAAATGAGGGGACATGGCAGTTAATATTAACTTGATGCTGAGTGTATTATTCATATTTTTAACAAACAAAATTCTGATTTCTTTGTGCAGCGTTGTTCAGAAGGTATCACTAAAAATAGTTTGCAGAAAGGTTAGATCTGTCAAATGCCATTTTCTTTCTTTCAGGTGGTGCTTTGTGAATTTCACTCTGTGTTCCTGTCCCAGAAAGGAAATGTTTATACCTGTGGCCATGGTCAAGGAGGTCGCTTGGGTCATGGGGATGAACAGACTTGCTTGGTATTCCAAAATTAATTTCTTACTATAATACTTGGTTATCTCATTATCAGTGAGGCTTCGTTATTATCTGTGAGGCTTGGTATAGGCATGCATTAGTCTTTGGGTTTAAAAAAAATGTAATATACTTCAGTGGGTCAGAAGCAGCTTGCCAGCACACTGTCAGAAGCAGGAAACTTTGTGAGCTTTTTAAACTGATAAAAGCCTCCTTCCCCATGGAGAATGTCCTATGCATATTCGTTGGGATAGTGTGCAACTCCTTCAGGATGCCTTCTTCCTTGTGCCATCTTCATTTTGTCTTGTAATGCTGAGGAAGTAATACCTGACCCAGTACAGCAGGGGTGGGGAACATCAGGCCTGGGGGCCGTTTAAGGCCCGCGAAATCATTTGGTCTGGCCCTTTGTTGGTCCTGGCAGATCTCTAGCTCAGAAGGATCTAAGACTGGCGATCCGCCTTCTCCCACGGACAGGAATAGCCTCTATTCAAGGCAGATGTGAGTTTGTTTTGCTGAGGAAAGGAACCTATTTTCTCGCTTGCAGAGGAGTCGTTAGCTATGGAGCTGCTAGGACCACCCAAGAAACTGTGTTAACCCTTTCCCACCCAGGCCGTGGAGAAACATATTCCCTCTGTACTACAAGAGGGCTGGGGCGAAAGTGGTGACAATGGAGGGGGTAAAGGGGGCAGGACCGGAATGCGCAGGGGGGGGGTACTTAGCCAGCGTGTCCTCATTTCATCCCTGCAGGTAGAGGTAGTAGGAGCCAGCTGTAGAATCCGGCCCCAACCATGCGGAGCAGGAACAACTCCGGCATGCAGCTAGATGGCTAATTTTTAAGTTGATAATTTTGTATGGCCTGCGAATGATGTTATAAATGTCCAAATGGCCCTTGGCGGAAAAAGTTCCTCACCCCTGCAGTACAGACTAGGACACGGTAGCAGAAGTTGCATTATTTCTTGAGTCAAGGGACGATCAGGGTCAATGGCAAATTACATGTTTCAAAAACGTGCTGAAAGCCAAAAAATATTAGTGTAAGGTGTATGTAAACCATTGTTCAGCATCAGGACACCTCCAAAGTGGAGGTGTGTTTTGTGTGTGTGTGTGTGTGTGTGTGTGTGTGTGTGTGAGAGAGAGAGAGAGAGAGAGAGAGAAACATATTTTAAAGTTTTGCTTTCGTTTCGGCTATAGCCCTGGAGTTCCATACTGACATATATGCCAACTGCAGTATTTCTATGATTAATCTCTTCTAGATCCCTAGACAGGTGGAAAGCCTGATGGTTCATCAGTGTTCTCAAGTAGCAGCAGCTAAAGATCACACTGTTGTATTAACGGAAGATGGATGTGTGTACACCTTTGGCCTGAATACCTTTCATCAGCTGGGTATTCTTCCTCCGCCGCCTAACTGCAGTGTTCCCAGACAGGTAAAAATATTCTTTTGTGAATAGCGTTGTTTCTGGCATGCCTGTAAATTGCATGTATGGGTACTTTCATGCATCCCATGTCATACATGGCTGTATGTCTGCATTATCTTTGCTAGAAAAAAACATACTCTGCTCTGGTTAGACCTCACCTAGAGTACTGTGTTCAGTTTTGGGCACCACAATTTAAGAAAGATGTGGACAAGCTGGAACGTATCCAGAGGAGGGCAATAAAGATGGTGAGGGGTCTGGAGACCAAGTCCTATGAGGAAAGGTTGAAGGAGCTGGGTATGTTTATCCTGAAGAGAAGACTGAGAGGGGATATGATAACCATCTTCAAGTAATTGAAGGGCTGGTGTCGATTTGTTTTCTGTTGCCCCAGAAGGTCGGACCAGAACCAACGGGTTAAAATTAAATCAGAAGAGTTTCCATCAAGACATTAGGAAGAATTTTCTAACAGTTAGAGTGGTTCCTCAATGGAACAGGCTTCCTCGGGAGATGGTAAGGTCTTCTTCCCTAGAGATTTTTAAGAAGAGGTTAGATGGCCATCTGTCAGCAATGCTGATTCTGTGACCTTAGGCAGATGATGAGAGGGAGGCCATCTTCTGGGACATCTTCTGGACATGGAGTAGGGGCCACTGGGGGTGTGTGGGGGAGGTAGTTGTGAATTTCCTGCATTGTGCAGGGGGTTGGACTAGATGACCCTGGTGGTCCCTTCCAACTCTATGATTTCAAGTTCCTTAAAAGTAGTATCAGTTTGTAAGGTACCTGGTATACCTGCAATTTTTCTGGCTTTGTTCATAACCTTGCTTTCTACAAGTTTCTTCAGAGGAGGACTGTAAATTTTGAACAGTGTTCAGCACCATTGCCTGCCACTTAGGATCAGTAAGTGAAGAACATTTTTTTATATATAGAAAGGGCTGGCTAGCTGAACACTGGCAAAGGTTTTAGTGGGATTGTGACTATTCAAGTAACCAGTTGACTCTCTTCCAAAACAAAACTTCCAGAGTCCTGAGACAATTGGTAAAAATAATTTTTGTTCATGTGGAAAATATTTACTAGGGAGAACTTCTGAAGATATTTATTTATTGTTTTTTCTCTGAATTATTTAAGTTGAGAGGAGGACTGAAATTTTGTCTCCACATCCTTAGGATGTGGTGGGCTATAATGCCATGGTTTGGCCCACAAGACTTCAGGGCACAGATTTCAATTCTAGCTTCTAAAATAGCACTGCATCTTCTTTCAGTGTCTGATTCCTCTTGATCTCAATGTTAAATGAGCAAGACAGGTTGCCAAAGTAAAACATTCAGTAGATAAAGACGGAGTTAGATCCAAATGAATGCTTTATGAGTGACATTAAAATATCATGGTGCACGTTTATGATCTTAGCGATATACATGTATCCGGAATATTCTAATGTGGTGCATGACAGCTGGTGGTACTTTTGGATTTTGCTCACAGGTTCAAGCAAAAAATCTCAAAGGAAGAATGGTGACTGGAGTAGCTGCAGGCAGATTCCATACAGTGCTGTGGACGAAAGAAGCAGTTTATACAATGGGACTGAATGGCGGACAGCTAGGTGAGGAAGAATGTCTTAAATGTATAGCAAAATCTTGGATATTGTGTGTGTTAAGGGCTGTCAAGTCGCTTCTGACTCATGGCAACCCTATGAATCAATGTCCTCCAAAACATCCTATCATTAACAGTCTTGCTCAGGCCTTGCAAAATGAGGGCAGTGGCTTCCTTTATAGAGTCAATCCATCTCATTTTGGGTCTTCCTCTTTTCCTGCTGCCTTCAGCTTTTCCTAGAGTTATTGTATTTTCCAGTGAGTTTTGTCTTCTCATGATGTGACAAAAGTATGATTTCCTCAGTTTAGTCATTTTAGCATCCAGGGAAAGCTCAGGTTGGTAAAATGAGTACCCAGCTTGCTGGGGGTAAAGTGTAGACGACTGGGGAAGGCAGTGGCAAACCACGCCATAAACATGTCACATCCCAATGTTTACTATGCAGCCTGTCACCTCATAGGCCAGTAATGACTCGGTGCTTGCACAGGAGGCTACCTTTACCTTTAATGCACTACATAACCTGGAAATCCTTGGTGTAAGTACACATGGTTCTGTAGCAAGGTAGAACAGCCGAAGTGGACTTCAGCATGATTGTCAGTAAGCGGCACATGAAAGCCCCGTTCAGTCTCGCAAGCATTTCTTGTGACTTTATCCTGTAAAATACACGAACTCTTTAACAATAGATTTAGGCTGAGAATCTTCTTTGGACTGAGTAAAAAGGCTTGGGACTGTAATGTGCGTCTTGTGTGTTTTGCTGGTGTGGGGGAAGACTTGGGAGCACCACTGCCAGTCGGAGGAAACCCTACTGGTCAAGGTAGGCCAGTGGTTTGATTTACTGTAAAGCAGCTTCATGTGTTTTAACTTTATGGATAGCTTCTGATCTGCTTGTGTGAATGTGTGGAAAACTCCCCCTCTCAATTAACAGAGAAATCTTGTGCTCAAATACTAAGTAGTTATGGATCTGAAAAAGTTGACATTTAGATTTCTCTCTTATATTGTAGGATACTTGCTAGATCCTAATGGAGAAAAGTGTGTAAGTTCTCCTCGCCAAGTCTCTGCTCTGTATCACAAAGACATTACTATATCCTTTGTTACTGCAAGTGATGGTGCCACAGTTTGTGTTACTGAAAGAGGAGATATCTATTTGCTTGCTGACTATCAGTGCAAGAAGTTGGCTTCCAAGTAAGTGCTTTTTTTTTTTTTTTTTTTGGAACATCTATATGCTTTGGATATTTCAGCAAACTGTTTTGTATAACAACCCCTTCTGTTTGAACAGACCCATATTTATTTAATCCCAGTTGGAAACCTCTTGGACTGTTACGACAAATACTGCTTATTTATTATAAAGTTGCACAAGGTTTAGCAAGAGCAGCGTGTATAGCGTTAGCTATGAAACATTCCTGCATGCAGAACTGATCTGGTTCTTTATGCTTCATTTTTCTTGGAGTGCAGCAAGATAGGTAGCATTCAGTGACTGCAGGCCAAGGTAGCGGAAATCTGCCTCATGTAAAAATAAATGAATTGAATACGTGAGTGTGCCCTGAGTTTGTCTCCAGGGCATATCTTTAACAACAAGCCTGTGCTAGCAACTCCTGCAGAAATTCCTCTGTGCTGGCTTATTGTTCATAAGAACATAAGAAGAGCCATGCTGGATCAGACCAAGGCCCATCAAGTCCAGCGGTCTGTTCATACAGTGGCCAACCAGGTGCCTCTAAGGAAGCCCACAAACAAAACGACTGCAGCATTACCCTTCCTGTGTTCCACAGCACCTGATATAATGGGCATGCTCCTCGGATACTGTAGAGAGTAGGTATGCATCATGACTAGTATTCATTTTGATTAGTAGCCATGGATAGCCCTCTCCTCCATGAACTTGTCCACTCCCCTCTTAAAGCCTTCCAAGTTGGCAGCCATCACCACATTCTGGGGCGGGGAGTTCCACAATTTAACTATGCACTGTGTGAAGAAATACTTGCTTTCATCTGTTTTGAATCTCTCTCCCTCCAGATGACCCCATGCTCTAGTTATATAGCCCCCTCAGTTACTATCACAGAATGCTTTAATTGTCATAATATTTAACATTTCTCTGGAGCTTTAGAGTGTCCATAGCGATTTAAATACGTTATTCCAGTAATCCTCCCGACTTGCTCTACATCGTTTTGTTCTCCTTATTTTATGGATAGAAAACTCTGGTTGAGAGTGTAACAACTTGCCGAAGGCCACCCTTGTAAGTTTGTAGCAGAAGAGAACTTTGAACTAGGAAATCCGCAGTTCGCTTGTCAGTCCTGTCACTAGCGTCATTCGAATTAAAGAGATTTACCTTTCGTATCGTTGTTCATTTAGTCTTGTCTTCTTCCTTGGCCCTGTGATGGTTGCCAGTTGTTTGGAAACTGTGAACGCTAGCCTTAACTACTTCTCTCTTTAAACAACTGCATTGCTCCTTAGGTGATAGCATTTTACAATGCAAAACGTGGTTCTTAAACGTAAAAATAGCTTTATTTTTCGGCGTTCAGAATTTGTACGGCTGTACACAAATTGGTATACTGTACATATTGACTGTGGGCATGAGAAAGAATGTTCATGATGAGGTGTGGTTTTTAAAAAAAGCACGGGGTGCTTCGTACTGAACTGGCGGAGCTCCTCCATTGCTTGGGAAGGCCTAGTGTTCCTCTGCTCTGGGTCAGGGTTTAAGACTCTGTCATTAAAACAGTTCTAAATAGTTGCTTATGTTTATAGCTCTTGCAGTTTGTGAAGTTTTTATTAGGTACTTTTTCTTTTTTTCTGCCCTGGGTCAGGTTTAAGGCTCTGCCATCTAAACAGATCCCGACGGAAGTCGGTTTCAGGTAGCCGGCTCAAGGTTGACTCAGCCTTCCATCCTTCTGAGGTCGGTGAAATGAGTACCCAGCTTGCTGGGGGTAAAGGGAAGATGACTGGGGAAGGCACTGGCAAACCACCTCGCAAACAAAAGTCTGCCTTGGAAACGTCGGGATGTGACGTCATCCCATGGGTCAGGAATGACCCGGTGCTTGCACAGGGGACCTTTACCTTTTTAAGGTGGCATGTTCTTTATGCTTCTGGTTGGGGTGTGCGTGTGTTCCTAAGCTTAACTTAATGTTTCATTGTTCAGGCAACTAAACCTGAAAAAGGTTCTTGTTAGCGGAGGTTATTTGGAATACAGAGTTAACCCTCAACATCTTAAGGAAAACGAAGGCCAGAGGATCTGTATTCTTGCCCTGGATGAAGCTGGAAGAGTGAGTTTCCTGAGATACTTAATTTTTTAAAAGAAAAAAAAATCCATTAATGTGTAATGTTGTTGTGGCATTAGGCATTACAGTAAAACAAATGCATTTACTTGCAGCAGTGTATTATAAAATAATTTTATAGATCTCTAATTACAAGGGCAATGGTTGTTTTCAACGGTCACTTGCATTAAATGTTTTATG
Source organism: Euleptes europaea (assembly GCF_029931775.1). Classification (NCBI taxonomy): domain Eukaryota; kingdom Metazoa; phylum Chordata; class Lepidosauria; order Squamata; family Sphaerodactylidae; genus Euleptes; species Euleptes europaea. The sequence continues at coordinate 50,845,798 of NC_079321.1, read as the reverse complement.
TGCATATATAGAAGTCAAACGTGCCTGCAACAAAAGCATACCTTCTGGCATATTTATTTAGTTTAAAGCAAAAGAAAACAAGATAAAAAACATAAAAACACAGTGCATAAAACTCAGAGGACAAATGCTCAATATAAATACATCTGAGAACTGAGACTAGTTATGAGTCCCCCACTGCATATGCACCCAGAGGTTCAGTGTGCATTTCCTGCTGGATAGTGTTTCCCGATATAAGTGGTGCAAGTAATATTTAGATATATGGCAAGTATATTAATCATGCAGTCTCTGGAAAAGTAAAAGTGGCATAACTTGAGTACAACAATCTTCAAAGGACCATCTTCATTGGAGACGGGTGAATCACCTCTATAGACACTGAGCTGAAAAAATGGCTGGTGGCTCAGGTTCTTTTCTTTAGTCCATGGTGCTCCCATCCCTCAACTTACTTGTGGCCAATATGGTGCTGCAGACTTCCTCCTGCAACTGCTGGGCATCCTGGAGGCTGCATTTCAAAGGTCATACCTGGTGCCTTGGATGTTGCCAGAACTGCGTTAGAGGTACTGCAAGGGGAGGACAGGGATAGAGAGGGATGCCGTACATCTGCATGCAGCAACAAGTGCAGCCAGATGTGTGGATATTGTTATATTTTCTGAGTCAATGAAGAACTCGGAGCAGTAATGCTCTCACTGCCACCTTAAGATGAGTGTGAGGAGCCATGGAAGCTTGCATTCCAAGGCGTGGAATATGCTCTGGTTGCTTTATCTTCAGTGCTCCGGTCTTATCCCATTCTAGCCAGGACTTTTTCTTTGTGTCACTTATTTGTGCCACTTTCCCACAGTGAAATCTGTCTGAAGCCTGTGCATGCACTCAGTGTCGTATTCCCCTGCCTGAGGAAGGGGGTTGGGTAGGTCCCTATCATGGCAGCAGGCCTTACTCCCTTGGCATGCCCAGTTCTCCACACTTAAAATAGAGTTGCGTAGGATACACTAATACACTGTTGGAAGCTGATAAAAAGGCTAATGGCTATAAATGGTGGCAAAATGGCCATTGCAACTTTCATTTTTCTTTTGAACAAAACAAATACATATTTGACTTCCTTATATTAGCCTAGCGACACCTTTAACTTTACAAATAATGGTACCGCTCATTTTGATTGTAGTGGAAGTGAAGCATCACTGGTTCATTGCTTCCTGGAGAGCAGACTTATAGAAGTGAGAAAATGCAATTAGTGTGGCTATTTAAAAGGCTGCCACATGCCAGTCCTGGAATAACTGCATAATTCTGTCTGTTAAATGCCTTATCCAAACCCTAGGTGGAGTTTTAAACATAAAAAACCATTACAACTTCTTTGGCCACTTAGTATTTTAACTCACTGTTCTGAATTCTTTGGTATTAATTTTGTTTTCTTTTAAATACAAAAAATTAGTGAAATCTAAAACTTCTAAAGGAAAGGACAAACCAGGATAGATATTATGGAAATCAGGAGAGGAGGTACGTTAGCACAAAGTGGTAGGTGAAGAGCAAGTTACCAAATACAAAGTAAGAGTAGACATTTGCAACTTCTTAGGACAGGAACGATCCCGTTCAAAATACTAGAATAAGAGAGGTAATTGAAGTGTTGAAGAAATGTGGGCTCAGAAGCTTCTTTATGTATTTGATTTCTATTAGTTACAGTTTCAGTCACCTTTAATGGCACGATTAATTTCTATTATATTTTCTCTCCCCATCCCCAAATTTCTGGGTAATTCCATTAACATTCTAGGTGTTTTGCTGGAAGTCTGCCAACAGTCCTATGAAGCTGTGTCGGTGGGTCTACGGCCGCCAAGTCTGCGTTTCTGATATTTCCTTAAATAAGCATGAATTGATGTTTGTTACACAGGAGGGAGAAGCTTTCCGAGGAAAATGGATGGATGGGAATAAAAATTCAGAAAAGAGAGGTCAGTTAATTTGACTGTTGATGTGCTAGCTTTTGGCAGAAATGCACCATTTTGGGGAGGGAACAGACCCCACCAGTTCTGATTTAGTCTGTTAATGTAGACACTAACAGAGAATTACCCTTAAAGGCTTAGTTCAGAACAAAAGTACAGTATATGTGTGCATGCAAGAATTTTCAAGGAAGTTGTTACCTAACTTGAAATATTATGTTCCACAAGGTAATGTAGTATTATTTACCAGGTTCCTCTGTCTCATTCCTTTTTCATGGCAGTTTGGGATAATTGCTGATTACTGAGTATTTTGTTGAACACTTGTAATACAATCAAAAATGTTGTTTTGCAATACTGAACCTGGAGTTTCAGAATGGATATGTTTCAGAGCTCCTAACTGTGATCCTTTTAGCAAGCTAGTTCTTGATTTTTTAAAATGGCTCAGAAAGTCATAGTACTTGCTCGTGTGTCCTTTGGTTTCTTATGATAGCAACAGAAGCCAAAAATAACTGGCTGGTGCCATCTAGTGTCTAGAAAGTCATATGCGAACTTAACATAAAACTGTTAGGAAAACGTTGTCGTTAAAAGGTTAGAAACTGGTGGCCAATAAAGAATTGTGAGGGAGGAAGAAATATTGGTTGGGAAACTGCACACATGCCAAAAACTTTCTCATTCAAGGTCTGATAAATTTTCAGGGGCTTGAGCAGACCAGTTTTCCCATCTCCCTGTGATGTCTTTCACAAGACTCTCATCCATCTATGGCTCCTGCATCAGGCTCGGTTCTTAGCAGATTTTGTTGTTGTTAACAGAGTGTGTAGAAACCCTTCTCTCCGGGTGGCCTGGTTTTGCCAGTTTCAAGATTATTGCAAGCCATCAACATTAATGTTAGATATAGTAAAATTCTTATGTGATAACATAGACCTACACTACTTAAATAGTACAGTAGTTAAGGGCCTAGTCTGACTGTCTTTAGAGAAGTGAATACAGTATTTCTCATGTTCTCCAGTGCAGCTTCAGCTGAAACAAAATTCTTGAGGTGGTTTTGTATTAAGGATGTCTCTGATCACAGTCGCTGCTTACAGAATCCCCCCCCACTCACACACACACAGCAGTTATCTGCCTGATTGTTTGCTCAGGTCATACTTATCACAAACAGCCATCTTCCAAATCAGTGGATTTATTCCAATAATATTCTCATGTGCTTCACTGATTACGTTCTAATTAATTTAAATGCTTCGTTTTTAACAGAGATTGTGTCAAACCTTCAGAATTCCACAAATGAGGTGGCCATTAATGATACAAACAGTGTGTGTGAACGAATACGGCTTGAGAAGCTTGCTTTTGTTCATAGAGCTGTCAGTATTACCACAGATCCAAATGGATGCAACTTTGCGGTTTTGCAGTCAGACCCTAAAACAAGGTATATTTCAACGGTTGATGGGAATAATGTTTCTGAAGGTCTGGAAGAAAGCAGTGCTTGTATGCGCAAAATTGTTCCTGTTGACTCGCTGTTAGTTTTGGCACATCACCGTAGCTCTTCCTTCACTTAAATGTAGCAGCATCTGAGGAAAACATTCATAGCTTGATGAGAAGGTTTGTCTGTAGGCTAGCTGGTTGGAAAATGGAAGGCTATGTATTGCTATTAAACCAAAGCTAATAGTCTGTAGAGTGAGGAAATGTTGCCAGTTGTATTTAAAACATAAAAACCTGAAGCCAGAGTTTATTTTATTTATTTAAACATGAATATCCTGCCTTTCCTCTTGGTTCAAGGCGGCTTACAACAATAAAACATCCCTAGCTAAAACCCATGATAAAATAACAAGCCCCCAATACCTCCCCCTCAAACCCCTCAAATGGCCTGGCAAACAGGCAGGCCTTGCAGTTCCTCCTGAAGATCTCCAAGGAGGGGGGCCCCTCTCACCTCTTCAGGGAGCCCGTTCCACAGCGCTGGAGTCACGATGCAAGAGGGCTGGGCTTCGGTTGAAGCCAGATGGGCCACCCTGAGTGGTGGGATAGCCAACATTCGGCTGCCTGATGATTGTAGGCACACAGGGACACATGGAGGGAGACAGTCCTTCAAATATGCAGGCCCTAGGTCATTCAGGGCTTTGAAGGTCGTAACTAGCACCTTGAATTGAACTTGGAAACAGACTGGCAGCCAATGGAGCTGTTTCAAAATGTGCAACGTATGTCCCTGGCGGCCGGCCCCTGACAGCTGTTGGGCTGCTGCATTCTTGACCAGTTGTAGTTTCTGGGTTGTCTTCAAGGGCAGCCCCATGTAGAGTGTGTTGCATTAATCCAGCTGGGGGGGTTACAGAAGCATGGGTCAGTGTGGCCAGATCAGCCGAGTCTAGTTAATGAGAAAGTTGGTGAATCAGATGCAGCTGATTGAAGGTGCTCCTGGCCGCCATGCCAGCCTGCTTTTCAAACAGCAAGACAGGGTCCATGAGCATCCCCAAGCTCTTAACCTGCTCAGAGAAAGCCAACTTCACTCCTTCTATGAGAAGTGGATTCAGCCCCTCTAGAATATCAACCTTCCCAACGAGCCTTACCTCTGTCTTGTCTGGATTCAGCTTCAGTTTGCTCTGCCTTAGTCACCTGACCACAGCCTGCAAGCACCAGTTCAGAACAAAGACGGACGCATCTGGAGGCTTGGATGATGAAATATAGAGCTAGGTGTCATCTGCATATTGATGCATATTGGTGACATATATATTAGAGAGAATAAAAAGAGACAATAGAGAATAAAAGAGAATAGAACCTTGTGGCACCCCAGCTAAAACTTCGTAGCCGGAGTTACAACTTGTCAATACCAGGTCCAGAAGAAATTGGCTTCAAAAAAGGTTCATCTACATTACATCATGCATATGCGCTCTCCCTTCTTGCTGACAAAATGGTAGTCAGTTTTATTTTTGTTTGGTGTTTAACACATTAGAAATTCGTCATTCTAAACCCATTGTACAGGATTGCATGTCTGTTTTGGAGACTAATACCCTGTCTCAAACATTGTTTGAGGTGGCTTACAATGCATAAATATAAAATGATGACAATAAAAAAAATCATGCGAATGAGATCTGTTTAGTACAGAAAAATGTTGGTATATGTTTTTTTAAAGATTCTTGGAGTCATCAGTTAAACACCTAGAATAATTACACCTCTTTCAGGGTTTCCAAGGCCACCATCATCTTGAAGGTATATATGTTTATGTAGAATATGGCCCTTCTAACAGCCCAATTTATGTCTGAAAATTCAGGATTGTTATGTATCCCTTAAGGATTTGTTTTGATCTTCAGTTTGAGGAATAAGAATGAAGAATCACACAATAATATTTAGAGGATTTCCCCCTCTTACCTTACTTGAAAATTTTAATAGTATCAAAGGAAAAAGAGTACTTCAAAATAATTCCTTGAACTCTGTCTTCCAGTCTCTATGAAATTCCAAATGTGTCATTGTCTAACTTCGCTGAGGATTTTGGCAAATTACTCATGGAGGCGACAGTTACGGACACCATCCATGATGTGACTTTTCAGGTTGGCACCAGAGTTTTTCCCGTGCACAAGTATATTTTGGCAATGCGCTCTGACTTTTTCAGGAAGCTGTTCTTTTCAGATCACGATTGGCTAGATCCTCCTGATCTTTACCGTAAAGATGAAGATGATGCTGGCTGTGATCTGTTTGTGATAGAAAAACTTCATCCAGACTTGTTTATGTACGTTCTGCAGTACATATACACAGACTCGTGTGATCTCTTGATTTACGGTCACACGCCCAAAATGATATACAAAGAAAAAACAGAAGAATATCAAGACACCTTAATTTCAAACTTTAATAAAATAACTCTTCATGAAGATATTAATAAGAAGTCTGCATTTGAGGTTTACAGAAGTAACCAGGCACAGCTGGTAAATGAAACGCAGAAGAGCAAACCAAAATCGGCTTCTAAGAAATGCAAAGATGCTGGGGAAGAAGTGAATCTCTTAAAAATGTTACAAGGGGCAGCCAAGAAATTTGGACTGGAGAGCCTAAGTTCAAGGTATGTTGTAAACTGTATGTGTCCTCTTTCAGTTCATCTTCATGTCATGTTGCCTCGCGCCCATGGCTCCAAGTTACTGGGAGAAGGATTTGTACCTAGTTCTCTATCTTCAGAATGGATTTTGCTAGCATATGGTTTACCAGGTGCATGGAACTGAAGTAACTTGTTTGGCCAGAAGTCTCTTTAAAGGCAGTGGAGAGGACACAACTGGCCCTTTAAGTTGAAACCCTCCTAGTCAAGCCCAGTTCTAAGCATCTGCTTCAGAGAGGCAGATTATGATTTTTAGTGCCACACATAATATGTAATTTAGTAAAGTAGAGCTATTTAACTCTGCACTTTTTGTTTTCTAACCCCCCCCCCCAAATAATATAGGTATATAATATCTTAGTTTTGGATTATTGATGAGATGCTCTGTATGACAGCTATGACTGGCTCTAGTGACATGAAGATAAGTTGTGGCACTTGTGTTCAGGGATGGGATGCCAGGAAGCCTTTGCCGTGATCCTTTGGACCTCTGGGGCTTTCTTCCAGAATCTTTGAACCTGTGAGATAATGACTTTCAATAGCACACTCCCCCCCCCCCCCAATTCTGGAAGAAAAATGCTCATGCTTTGCTGGGATTCCACAATATATTGGAAAGGGATGATAGCTTTCTATCACTTTTGCATGTCTGAATGGCTGTCAATCCTCGTGAAATTTCATCCTTCTGATCTGTCATTATCTTATTAATTGCACAGTGGTATGTCAATGAAGCTTTCCTTTATGCAGGAAATAACGTTACAAGTTATAACATGGCAATTAAGTATTTTGTTCTTTCCCAACAGACTCGATGGAGTCAGAATGAAAAATGGAAGAATCAGTGTTGTCAGCAGAAAAAATGGAAACAAACCAAAGCTGAACCAGAAAAAATTGTGAGTTTCAAAACAGTTTACCAGACCAAATGTACAGTAGTCTGATCATAGAATCATAGAGTTGGAAGGAGCCATACATGCCATCTAGTCCAACCTCCTACACAATGTAGGATCAGTCTAGGGCATCCCTCATAAGCGTTCATTCAGCTGCTGCTTGAAAACTGTCAGAGAGGAAACTCACCACCTCCCTAGGCAGTCAATTCCACTGCTGACCTACTCTTCCTAATGTCCAGCTGGTACCTTTCCGCCCATAATTTATACCCATTATTGCAAGTCCTATCCCCTGCTGCCAACAGGAACAGTTCCCTTCCCACCTCTGAGTGACAGCCTTTCAAATACAATCATGTCCTCCCCTCAACCTCCTCTTCTCCAGACTAAACATTCCCAACTCCCTCAGCCTTTCCTTGTAGGACTTGATCTCCAGGCCCCTGATCATCCTTGTTGCTCTCCTCTGCACCTGCTCCATTCTGTCCAAATCCTTTTTAAAGTGAGGCTTCCAGAACTGCACACAGTACTCCAGGTGTGACCTGACCAATGCTGTGAACAACGGGACTACAACATCTTGCGATTTGGATGTTATGCCTCTGTTGATATATCGCAAGACCGCATTAGCCTTTTTGCCACTGCGTTACACTGGCTACTTATATTTGGCTTACAGTCCACCCATACATCTTGTTCACACACCCTGCTACCCAGAAGTGTATCTCCCATCCAGTATGTATGCTTTTCATTTTTGTTACCCAGATGTAGAACTCTGCAATTGTCCTTGTTGAACTGCATTTTGCTCACATCTGCCCACTTTTCCAGTATGTTCAGATCTCGTTGGATTCTAACTTCTGGGGTGTTTGCTACTCTTCCCAATTTGGTGTAATCTGAGTAGTCCCTCCACCCCCTCATCCAAATCATTTATAAAAATATTGAAAAGTACCCAGAACTGAGCCCTGTGGCACCCCACTGAACACCTCCCTCCAATCAGATGAAATGCCGTTGACACTGACTCTTTGAGCATGGTTCTCCAACCAGTTCCCTATCCACCTAACTGTCTTAGAGTCTAGTCTGCAGTGCTCCAGTTTACCTATCTGAACATCATGTGGGACACTGTCAAAAGCTTTGCTGAAATCCAGGTAAACAGCATCAACAGCGTTCCCACGATCCAGTAAGCTGATCACTTGATCAAAGAAGGAAACGAGGTTGGTCTGGTGGGACCTGTTAGGAATAAATCCGTGCTGGCTTTCCCGGATCACCAAGTTGTCATTCAGATGCTCACAGAATGACCCCTTTAAAATCTGCTCCAATATCTTCCCTGGGACCGGGGTCAGACTTACTGGCCTGTAGTTTCCTAGGTCATCCCTCCTCCCTTTTTTTGAAGATTGAGATCATTCGTGATCCTCCATTCTTGTGGCACATCCTCCATCCTCCAAGAGTTCTTGAAGATGATGGACAACGGCACTGCAAGCTCTCTAGAAAGTTCTGGGAGCTCTCTCAGGTGCATTCCATCTGGCCCGGGGGATTTGTACACATCCAGCGCAGGCAGGTACCTCTGAACAACCTCTCTGTCCATGGCAACCAGCAGTAAGGACACCATGGCTTGCCTACAACCATCTCTAGATCAGATTTTTTCATATGAAAGAACTATTGCCTGGTCTACAGATGACCCCACTGTGCCCCTCCCATTTTCTCAGGTACCAATTTCTTGCTCAGCCACATAGTTAGTGTATCTCTTTTCTCTCTAAATTGGGGTGTTATATTCTCCATGTGTTTGGTAGTTTTTTCCCCTTGTTAAAGCAAAGTTTGGTAGTTACAGACAAGAAACAATCTGAATTTGATCTGGTTTTTAACAATAGGCGGCCTCAATTTTTTTTAGCTCATATCTCTGTGATGTGACCATGAAGTCTATAGATGGAAAGGAATTCCCATGTCACAAATGCATACTCTGTGCAAGACTCGGTAAGTTTAATGCAAGGTATTTGTGTTACATTGTTCATAGTTGCATCTTTTTATGAATGCCAGATAATATAAAAAAAAACTCTTTTTCTTTTGCAGACTACTTCCATAGTATGCTTAGTAGCTCCTGGATTGAGGTAAGCTGACCAGGACAGTGTGCAGGTGAATTGCCATTCCTCTTCCAAAAGTGTTTATTTGGAGATTTTTGGGAGGGGAGTTATTGGCTCACAGAACAGAAGTTTATGTCCTGGTAAGAATATAAAGGATTGGCTTCAATGCCAATTTTCTACTTAGGGAAGAATGGCACTTCTGTGGCAGATGGTCCGCCCCCCCACTCTCACTGCGGACTCTCCAGCTGTAAATCAAAATGTGCCTTTTTCATCTTTGATTTAACAGACAATACTGACCGCAAGAGGCCTTTTTCAATAGTTGTATGTTTGTATGCCATGAGTCATCATTACTTGCTCTGGGCCAGTGGCAGTTGATTGCCATTTAACGTTTTCTTTTTTTTTTTTTGCAACAATACACTGCACATGAGGGGAGGAGGTGGGGAGATGGACCTCATGAACATGGGACACAGGTCATGTTCATTCCTGTTGCGAGCAAATAGAGGCTTTAGTGTGATCTGAATGTGACTCCAACTAGACATTAGGAAGAATTTTCTAACAGAGTGGTTCCTCAGTGGAACAGGCCTCCTCGGGAGGTGGTAAGCGCTCCTTCCCTGCAGGTTTTTAAGCAGGGGCTAGATGGCCATCTGTCAGCAATGCTGATTCTATGACCTTAGGCAGATCATGAGAGGGAGGACACCTTAGCCATCTTCTGGGCATGGAGTAGGGGTCACTGGGGGTGTGGTGGGGAGGTAGTTGTGAAATTCCTGCATTGTGCAGGGGGTTGGACTGGATGATTCTGGTGGTCCCAACTGTATGATTCTGTGATTCTATGACTTCCCCGATCAATGAGAAATTCCTCCTCTTAAACGATCCAGTTGCTTTTTGGCATGTGAAGGCTTAAGTACACATGCAGTTTGGCTTTGGGGGAGGGGGAAGTGAGGGAGTCTACTCTGAACATCTCTTGATTTTTTCCCCAGTAATGTTACCTAGATGTTCCATAGAAATATTAGGTTGCAGCACAGTTAGCGTACTACATTGACTATCTGAATAATCATATTTTACTCATTTGGATAGAATAGAGTTTTGGTTGTTTTCCATTTTTCAAGCAAAGGTTTTTTGTTGTCGTCGTTCATTTAGGCATCACGTTCTGCAGCTCTGGAAATGCCATTCCCGTCTGATATCCTGCAGGTCATCCTTGATTATATTTATACAGATGAAACTGTTGCAGTAAAAGGTGAGGGGCCATGAACATTTCTGGAATTCATAGAACATGAATCAGTAGCTTTCCTGGGTGTCTGTGATGCTCTGTGGAAGGACTTTTTGGAGATGAATGAACAGTATTGGGGGAAGGTTGGAGGAAAGTAGAATTCATAATGGAGGAGCTGGTTAGTGGGACAAAATAATGGCATACAAATACACTGCATGTGACTTGTTAATTTTTTTCTGCATTTTTCTCAGCTAAATCAAAACTGGGGAGGATGGAGGTAGGCAGTGCAAGTGGTAAAGAAATATCTAGAGGGCAGCAGAAAACTGAGTTGAGAGCCAAGAGAAATGCCCATGTGTAAACCTGGCAGCCAGAGAGATGCAATAAAGTGCTGCCTATGGAAAGTGACTGGTTTTGAATATGTATCTATTTAGATGAGTGTTGACTTCTTTTGCAGAAGGAGAAAATTAATGTAGTTGTTAAGTAGAGGAGGATTGATATATAAGGCTAAGGGGAGCTCAAAGAATGTGAGAGCAGCCATTTTCATTGAACCTCTGGGGCGAAGAATCCACGCAGGGATAGTAGTTTAGAATACCATCCTTTTAGTTCTCCTTCCTCCTATTTTTGCAGAGAGACTATGTGGTGGGCTTCCTGTTTTGTGCTCCTTTTATATTACCTTCCTGTGTTAGAAAGTGGTGGAGGCTAAGGTGGACGTTAAATATTACAAGTTGGAAACTCATTCAGGATGCAAATTTCCAATCATTTCTAGAATCTCAGAATGTGGAATTTATCTGCAGTGTCCTTGTGGTAGCAGACCAGCTCCTCATGTTACGACTGAAAGAAATCTGTGAGGTAGCCATTACAGAAAAACGTGAGTTTTGTTTCAGAATGTTGTTGTATTTATTTTTACCTTTACCTATTTTATAACCCTGTGATGTCATAACATTATGTATTATTTTGGTGTGTGTTCTTAAAACTAAATTCCTTAACTCAGTGGCCTTTTAAGTATGTGTTCCAGGGAACCCTATCAGTGGTTCCTCGGCGGGAAAGGTCAGTAGTGGCAGACAGATTGTCTTCCACTACCCATTTTCCCTCACAGCATGGCACAGGTAAGTGTTTGGACAATTCTAGGTTGTGCTCATCATCCATGGGGGGCCCAGGAGATTTTGCTCCAGTATCCAGCATGAACAGAGTTTCTCCTAGAACAAGGAGGTCACTGTGTGAAATGGAATGCTGGACTAGATGGGCCACTGGTCCGAGCCAGAAAGACTCTTATTATGTCAACACACCCCAGAATCCTTCGCAGTGCTCTGGAGTTTGGATGTTGGAATTTCTCAAATGCATACGGGCAGCCTACTGTTAACAGTAGTGGCTTATGGAAAGTTTGCTTTTCTTTTTCTGTTATGCTACCCTTTCCGGGTCCTAAGTCGGTAATTCACCTTTTCTTCCCAATTTCAGTTACTTTAAAGAACGCTGCTGAGCTTCTGGAGTTTGCAGCAATGTATAATGCTGAACAATTGAAACAGTCTTGCTTTCAGTTCATAGTACTAAATATGGCTGCGATACTCGAGATAAGGTAAGAAAAGCCATAAGGTGGCTCTGCAAGCACAGTGGCCATCTTACTTGAACATTGATCCAGAGGGAATCTGGAAGGAGTGTATATGCTTATGCATCTTGGTGTCTGAGAGGTTCCGTCTTGGCAGCTGTCTTCACAGAACACTTAAAACAGCTTGTTCAATTATCACTTGCCTCTCTAATTAAAAAAAAAACCTGGTATCGAAATCTGGCCTGTATGCATTCATTCATTCATTCATACACCTACTTATAGACACACCTGCTTATAGACTGCTTCGCTCATCACTGATTGAGTCTGTTAGTTTTGCACCTCCTACCTACCCTGACTTTGATAGTCCAGGCTAGCCCGATCTCATCATATCTCAGAGCTAAGCAGGGTTGGCCCTGGAGACCACTAAGGAAGTCCAGGATTGCTACAAAGAGCAGGCAGTGGCAAACCACCTCTGAACATCTCTTGCCTTACAGACCCTACTTATGGATCACCATAAGTCAGCTGTGATGGGACGCGAAGCAGCATACAGCATTGTTTCCCCTTCCCTTCTGTCCTCGTAACAACACAGTGAAGTAGGTTAGTCTGAGCGTGTGACCAGCCCCAGGTCACCCTTTGAGCTTCTGTAACAGAGTAGAGCTTCAAACCTGCCTCTCTCAGATGCTAATCCAGCACTAGGCATGTGGCAATGTTCATTTGGTTTTCCTTCGAGAGTGCCAGCATGAAATTCCAAATACATTTGTAAAATGACATGCTCAATTCCATTTCATTATTTTTCTGTGGGTTCACTCTGCCCCAAATTCAGCTTTGTCTGTCCTCCAGTATAAGCTGGAGAATTTCTGAAATTGTTTTCAGAACTGGAAGGAAATGATATATGGAGAGGGGATTTTTGTAAAAGTCTTTGATAAATCTTCATAACATATCTTTAACATATTTATGTGCTAAATACTTCTGTTTTTCTACATTAGTTTCACTCATGGCTGTGCTCTCCCCCTCCTCAATTACTTCTCAGTTTCCTCATTCTTCTCTGTTCCAAATCTGCTCTTTGACCTCTTTCGTTTGTCGTGCTTCTGCCTGTGTGCCTTCTGCATGGCGCTGCTTATGTAGAAATAGCTTCTAGTTTGTCAGTTCCGCCGCCTCTGTGGTAGACTTACCCCACGTACCGTATTGTCCGGCGTATAAGATGACTTTTTAACCCAGGAAAATCTTCTCAAAAGTCGGAGTCGTCTTATACGCCGGGTGTCGTCTTATAGGGCGGGTGCTGAAACTTCCAAGCCGGACTGGAGAATCTGCCTGGGGAGCCACCTCCGCTCTGTCCATGTCCGCCGGAGGAGGGAGGGGAGGCTAGCCCGGCGAGGGCGCTCGCTGCCCGGCTGGGAGTCTGAGCCAGGCGCTCCGGGGTGCACGGAGGGAAGCGCTTGGCCGCGCTTCGGCGGCGGCACAAGGCAGGCAGGTGGCTGGCTGGCCGGCTGGCCGGGGCTGGGGCGGCCGCTCTCCCTGCGTCCTTCTCCGCCTCCTGTCTCCTGCCCACCCGCTCTGGCTTCGTGACTGCAGCCGCGCCGCGCTCCAGCCCAGACTGAGGGTGGTTCAGGGCTGAGCGAATGCGGGCGGGCGGGCTGCGCGCTCCTCCTCCTCCTCCTCGGCCCCCCCTGCCTCCCTCCCTCCCCGCCTCCCTCTCCGCCTGCGCGTTGGTGCGTCTGGCTCCGCTCTTGCAGCGCGGCCAAGAATGTGACCGACTCCCCAGGCGGGGCTCTTCCAGGAACAGGCGCCGCCTCCCCCCGGCCCGGCTCCCGGCCCTTGTGCAAAAGGCGAGCGAAGGGGGGCGACAGGGGAGCGCGCAAGGGCCTCGGCTGCGGAGGAGTATATCCCAAACTCTATATTTTAACTGGAAAAGTTGGGGGTCGTCTTATACGCCCAGTTGTCTTATACGCCGGACAATACGGTATTTTTTTTAATATCGTCAGCATAATTGTATCTAATTTACTTGTTTCCAGGTCTTGAGAAACGTTTTGTAAAGAGCCAATGGCAGCTTTATTTTTTTCTACAATACGTGTTAGTAGACTCACTCAAGAAAATCATGGGAGGATGGGGGTTGTAGCCCCTTGAGTCAGTATACTAGAGCTCAGCTGAATAAAAACTCCTTCTTATTAGAGCAACTGCCGATCTTCCACTAGTAACTAAAGACTTTTTTTTTTGCATTACCTCAGGGATCACTCCTTCCTGACCAATATTTTAATTGCTGTTTTTATGTCTTTGTACATATTTTAACTCTGTTTTTAATTGGTTGTAATGATGTATTTTTTTTGTGATGGGGGGTTGTAAAATGAGTACCCAGTCTGCTGGGGGTAAAGGGAAGATGACTGGGGAAGGCACTGGCAAACCACCCCGTAAAAATAGTCTGCCTAGTGAATGTCGGGATGTGACGTCATCCCATGGGTCAGGAATGACCCGGTGCTTGCACAGGGGACCTTTACCTTTTTAAAATGGTTTTTAAATGTGATTTTATCATGTATGTTTTAAATTGTTTGCCGCCTTGCAGTCCCTTGTGAGGGCAAAATGAGGGATATCCATTTCTGTTAATAATAATAATAATAAATATTTACTGATGCTTTTTGTTTTAGGGCTTTGGATGTTTTAAGCGATGATGTTTTGAATGACCTTTCTGTGTCCTATAGAAAAATGGTAAGCGCCACCATTAATTATTAAACTTTGCTGCACTAAATAAGATTGTTACTGAAAACCATTCTTAGTATCTAGGCAGGGCACAGGTTATTAAAACTATAACATATGCCTAGATTTGCTAATTTTTTTCTGAATGACTTTGTGTCAGCTTATTCACTTAATTATGTAACACTGATGACTGTCTCCTGTTTTAATTAATGTTATGGAAAATACATTTTTGAATGAACCCAGTAACGGAGCAAAATGCCTTGTAGTTCTTCATTAGTTTGGATGCATTGTGCAAGAAAAATCAGCAGGCTATGTGAGGGGAAGGGGAGAGGTCGCTTCAGTTAAGTTTTAAAAATAGCTTATTTGTTTTGAAGTCTTAATGGTTAGCCTTTTTTTTTTAAGCAGAAACTGAAAATGTTATTTATTTATTTTAAAATATTTCTGTCCTGCCTTTTCTACCAAATTTAGATTCTCCAAGGCAGTGGACACTAAAACATTTCAAACGTTAAAAAGCATTTAAAATACACACACACAATATTAAAATTAAATAAAACACATAAATACATCAGCATATGGAAGATCATCAAATAACAGGAATAAAACTCCTTCTTTAGAGTATTCTGTGATGAGTAAATGTGAGCATACAACTAACAGTACAATCCTGAGGACGGGGATTTGAACCTTGGTCAGCCATGGTCAACTACAGCACAGCTGATCCACTCATAATAGGGGGATTTATGTGGTGACCAGAGGGGAAATGGAGGGGGTTTATCTTTAACTTTTTAAACATTCCCACTTCTGCATTGATGTGGAGCAGCGGTGGGGGGGTTGATCAGTTGCAGCCTCAAGGAGGGCAGCAGGGCCATGACGAACATGGCGCCCACAGCCAATCAGGGGGTCAGAGGCATGGGTGTGGAGTGCGATGGCTGAACCACCTGAGAGGAGGAGATGGGTGGGGCTAGGCATGGTGAAATTAATACTGTAGCCCTGTAGGTCTTTGAAGGAGGGGAATCAGAGGGCCAGCTGTCTGTGGCCTTTCAGGCAACAGAGATCTACTTTGCCTTGAAATCTCCACACCCTTTCTGGGCTGGCTGAAACCTGATCTGTAGCTTCCCAAGAGGCGTTTACCTGGTTCCCTCACAATTGACGCTTTGGTGCCCTGCAGAAATTTTCAGAAGAGCCTATGATAACTAGGTTTATTTGTTGTGACTTGTTTTTATGCGTTGGTCATTCTGTTTATGTTTGGATTTTAATTGCTACTGTTTATTTAATTTACCGTTTGCCATCTTGGGGATTTTTACAAATCAAAAGAAAGGATATAAATATCTTCATTAATAACTTAATGAAAACAGAAAGGATAAAATGGGAGTAATTCTGACCTATTGATAAGTGAGGCTATATGTTTGAGCCTTAGATTACTGCCCAGTCATGTGTTCTATACATCTGTGTGTGTGTGTACACGCACATACATATATACTAGGGTTGCTAGGTCCCTCTTCTCAATCGGCGGAAGATTTTGGGGGCAGAGCCTGAAGAGGGCGGGGTTTGGGGAGGGGAGGGACTTCAATGCCATAGAGTCCAATTGCCAAAGCGGCCATTTTCTCCAGGTGATCTGATCTCTATCGGCTGGAGATCAGTTGAATTAGCAGGAGATCTCCTGCTACTACCTAGCAGTTGGCAACCCTAATACATACACATACTCTTCTACTTCTCATTAGGCCAACTCACTGTGAAGGGCTCTTATGCCCCCCCATAGCTGTTAAGTTTCAAAACTAGTTCAAGGCCTATTTGTCTTCCTTGGTATACAGCTTAAAGGAATTTGTGATGTTGTAGATTCCAGCTATGGTCAGGAGAGTAATTACTCCATATCAAGATGGCCCTGATATCAGTTCGTTGGAGCCTGAGGAAGGAGAAACCTTTGTGTTCCTGAAAGAAGAACTAAGTACAGAGCAAGCTACTCAGTAAGGTTCAGTTTTTTCTTCTTCTTCTGATACATCTCTTATCTCTTTAGACGGCGCTTCATGTTTTCACAGCACCATAAGTAGCAGGTCTACATCTGGAATGGAGTGGCATTGAATAATGAATATATAGAAGAAAACTAAGTGTTCAGAGTCCTCTCAAATAATAAGCTATTTTTCTTCAAGTGAGCTGTTTTTCTCCAAGTAGTTACAACTAAGACAACTTTTTAGTTTGCATGGTCTCTGTGAATTACATAGGCTTGTTATGGATTCACCTGCTCCATTTAAAAGTGAGCAAGATCAGATTTAAGCAGGTATGTGGTAGAGCTCCGAGGGAATCTTACAGTGGCAAGAAATCTTGAATTCCTAACATTCTTAATTAGGTGATCCTGATGTTAAGATTTTTTCCTCAGAGTATTCAGTAAGAAAAGTTACTGTTCTGTATGCTGTCGTTAGTTCTTAAACTGAGTGAAATCTAAATTCATGTGTTTATGTTTAAATTAGGGAAGCGCTTCTCAAAAAAGCAAAAGCTAAAGCTAAAAAGAAGCCTCGAAGACGGTCAGACAGCTCGGGAGGATATAATTTATCGGATATAATTCAGAGTCCACCCTCCACAGGTTAGTGGTGAATGAACTTCCTTCAAAGGGGTGATTTGTAGGTTACTTTTTTGAGTAATTGGCAAGTAGCAGAAATCATTTGCTCATATGGACAAGGCACGAAAATCCATTATGTATTAATTACTGCATGTGGCTTTGAATATGGATGAGACCTATGTCTGCCAATTATGAGTATCATCTGAATCTTCATTTTTATGGGGCTGTGCCATTTGTGGAAACATTTTTCTTCATGTGATTCCACTATCACTTTGGAATTAACCACGGACTTTCATCTGCCCCTCATTGGATGCAATCAGTGGTCACTTGTTTTCTCTGTTCTCCAATATCTATTGTTCTGTGTGATGTTATGTTATTTCTCCAGGCTAGAGAGTGACTTTCTGATGGCCCCTATTGCTTTTAGCTTGTCACTTTCTGTTTGTCTTAACTATGGCTGTAGGGTCGAGAGAATGTGCAACGTTTTGCATTAATGCTGTATGCAACAGTGACAGGCCAGGGGAGTGTAAGTGGTAAGACTTTCCCTCTCCTTCGGAGTCAGTCAAAAGCCACTTCACTGTAGAAATTAGAAGTCCTGTCAGATTCACTTCCTGCTTTTTGCTGCCTTTGCACAGGACTCTGGAGCATATGCAAGACGTCTGTCCAACTATGGCTCATCCCCGCCCCAACCTTTATATGCCGGAGTTTATGCGCATCGAGCTGCGAGTTATTTTTTTCCATGAAAAAAATACAACAAATTGGGGTTTTGAAATAGAACACTTTATTTAGTTCAATGTATCGGTCAACTTAAAACTTATAGCAGCAAAACAAGACTTCCAAACATAATGCTACATGTGGTATACAGCAGTAATGAAGCATATTATCTGTATTGGTGTTTGACCACATACATTTCCATCGGTTTCCTTCTGAGTTTGATTAAAATGAACATAAACGGTAATGGGACTTGTTGTCTGTGAAACAAGCAGAATGCAGTGGAGTGGCTGCATGTTTTCAGTTGCCCGTGACACCTCCCCCATGTACAGTAGCTGCAAAAGCGCAATAGGACATTACAAGAGTTATTGGTCCCAAGAAATGTCTGGATAAGCCAATAGTCAAGTAAGTGGGAACATACCAAAACAAGCATTGATTGTCAAAAAAGAGAGGGAACAGAATTCTGCACTGTACAGAAAGCATATCGGAATGAAAATGTCTAGAGGCATCCGTGTCAAAATGATTCCCGTAGCTCGCTATCCATAATGTCTGTGAAAATGGCTTGTTCATATGCACATTAACAATTAGTTGCGACCATTTAATTTAACGCCGTTGCATTCTGTCTGTGCATGTCATAGTTAAAACGGTTAGTAAAGGACTGATCTTAATAGGATGATTGCTGGCGATGGATATAATTCATCTTGTGGTTTAATTTAGGGAGCCAAGAACCAGTTAAAACAGATCAGAGTTAAGAGTTAAGCACTTGTAAGATTGCTGCTTTCACTGCAGTGTTTAAATCTCTCCCACTGAACTAAACGGCACTTGAAACTGTTTATCTGAAGCTGGATCAAACAAGTTTTAAAAATGGGCAGAAGGTCACTTGCGAGTCACTAGTTGCCCTAAAGTTACTCTAAAGTAGCTCTCCACCCCTTCTCCAGTGCCTCTAAAGCTGCCTCAACAGCCTCTCTCCTTTTTTTTCAAGGCTGAGAAGGAGGCATACACCTTTGCTGTAGATGGGGAAATGACAGAATCCAGCACCCTCTCCCATACATGCGCACATGTGCTCTGGATGGGAAAGGATCATGATATTGTTTCCCCCTGCATCAAAGGTGGTGTTCGCTCTTCCAGGGGAAACATAGAGGTAAATATATTTTTTCCTCTGCAGGGTGAGTTTACGATTTGGGGTGTTGGTGGGTTTGCTCTGGAAAAACAGCAAAGCTCTTCAGGCCTGCTCTGAAACACTGTAATTTTTGTATAAACTGTTATTTTGTGACTGGTTCTACTCAGTGAGCTCCAATTTTGTGATTGTTAGTCACAGAAGCATAAAAAAGTCTGCTCTCTCCTGATCTATATAACTAACAGCTGTTTCTTCGGTTCTCAAATGTAAGTGAAAACCGACTTAATTCAGTAACAGTGCTTCTCCACATGGGGGTGGATTTAATATTCCATAATGTTCCATATTTCTCTGCAAAACCTGGGAGGTCACCCAATTTTTTAGAAAGATATCCCTTTTCCCTGCGTGGTCCTAATCCATGGAATATCCATAGGTGGGGCCATGTTGAGAATTAGATATATTGATTTTAACCATGATGATCCATAGTGTTATAACTTTGAAATGTTAATACTCTTTCTCATAATTATTAATAAATGTAATAGTTTGGCATGTAGAATTATAGAGTTGGAAGGGACCACCAGGATCATCTTGTCCAACCCCCTGCACAATGCAGGAAATTCACAACTACCCCCCCACACACATACCCCTGTGGGGTGACCCCTGCTCCATGCCCAGAAGTGACCCCTGCTCCATGCCCAGAAGATGGCCCAGGTGCCCTCCTTGTAAGCTGTAAAGGGGAATAAAAGTGATACGGTCCCAGTGGATCTAAGGATCATAGGTCTTTCCCAACCTTCAGTCTGCCAGTTAAATCTGAAGAAGAAACGGCTGGGATTATGTTTGATAAACTGCTCAGATAATATCTTTCAAATGTTATGTGCATATGAACAATTTGGCTTCCTGGACCCTGTAGCAGCTCCCCATTCTGATCCTCCTGGTTGGAAGTAAATAAATGCAGCCTGGCCAGGATAGGTGTGTTTACACTGAGGGCGGACCACACACTGAGTTCCAGCCCTAAAAGAGGGTCCAGGGTTGACTTGAAAGTGTCAGTGGCAAGGGGAGCCATAGCGGCTGGCTTAGCGGCGGCCAGTCTTGTGATAGTTCTGAAAGTACTCTCTGTTTTTTCCTTTTTTCTCTATTTGATACCAGTACTGGTGCCAACCCCAGTATAGGCAGCAATTCAGGGGCCCCATTTCCTTCGTACAGCCCCATTACTGTAATGGGTTGAGTGGCTTGGTGGGAGCTGGTCAGGCTGTAGGGAGAGAGGAGTGGGGCTCTTCTTCCTGCCCAGTCATTTCCCAAAAGGTATGGCTGCACAGTGGTCGAGCTTCAGACTGAAACGGGTTTGTTTGTTTTCCCCCAGTCAAGTTACAGCTGACTTATGGTGACCCTGTAGGGCTTGTAAGGCAAGAGGTGCTCAGAGGGGATGCACCATTGCCTGCTCTGTGTAGCAATCCTGGACTTCCGTAGTGGTCTCCAGGGCCAACTCTGCTGAGCTCTAAGATATGATGAGCAGGCTAGCCTGGACTATCAAAGTCAGGGTAGGTAGGAGATGCCAAACTAACAGACTCAACCAGTGATGAACAAAGCAGTCTATATAAGTAGGTGTTCCTGGGGGCAGGTACCAGACTAGACTTGTCCACTAAAGTCAGGCAGGATATGGGGTTCAACAGTGTGGAACTCATGAAACCTTTGGGTCCCTAGACAGGACATTGTCGTATCCCCAACTTCTTCTTATAAATGCTATATAAGTTTACACTGCACATTAATTACGACTTTTTTTTTCTTTTTAAATAAATGCAGGGCTTTTGAAACTGGATAAAACGAACTCTGTTGAATCCCTTCCTGAAATGCTGACCTCTGATTCTGAAGGTAGCTACGTGGGAGTGAATAGTCCTCGAGATTTGCAGTCTCCTGACTTCACAGTGGGATTCCATACAGATAAGGTTGAGGTCTGAGCTGTCTTGTTACCTTGATGTTCACTGTTTCAACTTAATTCCTAATATTTTTAGATAGCCAAAAAGCTGGCTTATGTTCAGTTAAAAAGTGGAGATTATTTGCTTTGTCTTAATGAAGCCAACTATCTGGGTAGGCAGATTTATTTATAGGGATTGGATTCCTGAATTGCGCAGTTGTTGTAACATCTCTGCTTTTATACGTTGCTTCCTAAACCTTTGAAGTGCATGCTGTGCACTCCATCTTATTTGCTTAACATAGTACACATTTTAAATTATAGCAGCTGTGGTGTGGTGTTTGGATAAAGAGTACTAAAAACTCACTAATCTGATGAAGTTGTGAACAGAATCTCAGAGCACTGACAGATAACCAGTCTTCATTTTGTAATTACCTTTTCAAGAATTGAATCATGCATGTGATGGCACTTAGTGGAATATGGAGCCATGCAGTTAATAGGGCTATCCTGAGTACAGTGTATGGCAGCAGGATTGTAGACTTGTGATCCCCAAATAGCAGCCCACAGACACATTTCCACAGGGTCTGTAAGACGGGGATGTTCCGCCAGGCCTGTGGTTGAGGCAGCAATGGTTTCCATCATAGCTGGCCTCCTTTCCCCTTCCCCTATTTATCTGGATTAAACATATGAAACACATGAAGCTGCCTTATACTGAATCAGACCCTTGGTCCATCAAAGTCAGTATTGTCTACTCTGACCGGCAGTGGCTCTCCAGGGTCTCAGGCAGAGATGTTTCACATCACCTTCTTGCCTGGTCCCTTTAACTGGAGGGGATTGAACCTGGGACCTTCTGCATTCCAAGCAGATGCTCTACCACTGAGCCACAGTCCCTGACTTGGGGATCCTGACCATTCTCCCCAAGCTGGCTGCTGACCAGAGTGTCAAGCAATATGGCGCCAGTCGAGTTTTAGATTCTATGGATTCAGGGTTTTAATTGCAGAATTATATTTTAATGCAATATAGATTATATTGTAATTTATTTTTTTTATGTGAGCTGCTCTGAGCCCAGCCTTGGCTGAGATAGAGTGGGGTACACATATATAAATAAATTCCAGAGTGCTGAAAGTAGTGTAATATGGCCTGAGGAGTAGCTGTTCAAGGTGGTGGGGGTGGGGGAGAGCACTCTTGGGCATGCCTAAAGTAGCTCCATGAATCCCATCCAATATAGGCTCAGAACATTACTGGATTTTGTTCCTTGTCTGCTCTTGTATTTAGCTGCCTCTTACCAAAATCAGTGACGTTTCTAAATACACGAAGGAAGCAGAGTGACGTTCAGTGTCTTGATTTCAGGTGAAGGAGAGGATGTGTGTTTCCAGTACCATCGTTCCACATGTCAATAAAGAGGTGAAAGTCAGTGAAGAAACAGCGTTGCAGAAAAAATCACCACCGCGCTGCATTCCTAATAGCAGAAACACATCGGCAAGCTCTTCCAATTGGGTTGTCAGCTCTTTTAGGTATATGCTTGTTCCCCTGTTTGTTGGGTGCTGTGTTTTTCATGCTCTGAGGGGCGTGTGTGTGCACGTGTGAGAATTTCCTCCCAACTGAAAGGCATTGCCTACATAAGACTGCCAGAAGCTGCAACTAGGTTTTGAAGCTACAACTAATCAGGTTATTGTGCAGCGCCTGTGATCACTTGTGTTAAAAACAGTTGTGCAAAGCCACCCTGATAGCGCTAGTTCCATTGAAAAGGGGGAGCTATTATCAACTGCATTCAGATTGCATCCTGAACTTGCCGTCTTAAAGGATCAGATTCGAAGAAACATAACCAAGCTTCAAATTATTTATGGGTTTTAAAGCATTTAACTCAGCTTGGTCAGGAGGCCTAAAAGTGTCCTTGGTGGGTAGTTTTCTTTTTGTTTTTTTGTTTTTTGAAAAGTATACAAATGTATAAAATGCTTGTTGGAAAACATTCTGTTTGAGGTTTGCCATAATTGAGGAAGTAGACATAAATTATACATCCGGTTACAAAATGTATGCAAGATATAGAAAATGTGAGTGATGCTTGACAACTGGAATGTAAGTAAAAATGCACATCTTAGAAGTAGCAACTTGTAATTTTTTTTTCATTCAGTCCCGCCAGCCCTCCGGCTATGGATTTAAGAACCATTATGGAAATCGAAGAAAACTTGCAAAAATGTGGAACCATGCCAAAGATGAATTCGGGGTAGGTACAAGACCAGGGTTTGTTAAGGGATGTAATTTTTAGGATAAATAATAAAATAAACAGTATTAATAAACCGGTTAGCATTTAACGGAAAAGTCCTAAACTTTATGCAGCATTTATTTTGGAAATTTGTGTTTGTATTTCAAATATCCTGTCTGCACAGTAATGCTACAATACTTCATTTCCCTCTTAGATGCTGTTCATTAATAACATATTGAACAAAATACATTTTACAAGAATTTTTAAAGTCAGATCAGAAATTGGAACACTTAGTAAAAACTTTTTTTTACTGCCACTGTTACCCACCGACAGGGATTTAAAGAACAGGCCAGACTTTCAGTACTTCTGGGAGGTGTATAACTAATAAAAAGATCCATCTTATAGTTTCTCATATGACAGTTTAGCATTTGTTTTTCTGAAAAGTGATGGTAGGCTTTCTTTTACAGTGGTGTTTTGATTTTTAGTAGACCCACTTCTCATGGGAGTAAGCTTTCTCAGAAGCAAAGGAAGCTGATTGCCATGGCTGCGAAGGACAGCGGTCCAGAGATCTTGCCAGATGCTGCCATGCTGCCTGCCCAGCAAAAACCGGCAAAACCAGGGAACGTGTGGTATGTTTTTTTATTAATGCATTGATGTTGGTACATGGTGACTTCAAATGTGCGGTATCTTTTTAAAATGCTTTGTTTTGATCTCGTGTGTAGAAAATCTACACTTGGATATAGCAGCGTGTAGAAACAACAGCCCCGTGGCGCAGAGTGGTAAGCTGTAGTACTGCAGCCCAAGCTCTGCTCACGACCTGAGTTCAATCCCTACGGAAGTCAGTTTCAGGTGGCCGGCTCAAGGTTGACTCAGCCTTTCATCCTTCCGAGTTCGGTGAAATGAGTACCCAGCTTGCTAGGGGTAAAGGGAAGATGGCTGGGGAAGGCACTGGCAAACCACCCCGCAAAACAACGTCTGCGTAGTAAACGTTGGAATGTGACATCACCCCATGGGTCAGGAATGACCCGGTGCTTGCACAGGGGACCTTTCCCTTTTAGAAACAACAAGATTGTAATGCCAAACCAAGATCCCAAAACTTAGGTGGAGTGGGAGGATGGGAATGGTGGACCATTGAGGAGTCTTGGAAACCACTCCATTAAAGAAGCTAGAATAATTTTGCCTGTGATCACATGAATAGCCTAATGTCAATAGAAGTTATTTGTGTTCAACAGTTTATCTTCAGGCTGAGTATGTTAAGGAATGCTTAGAGTTCTCTAAGAAAGTGAACAAGCATGGTGACTAAAGGGAACCTCCACGTTCAGAGGCAGTCAACCTCTGAAAACTGGTGACAGAAGGCAACATAAGGGAAGGCCTTGGCCTTTATGCCATGTGGCCCTCCAGAGTAACTGGTTGGTCACTGCGTGAAACCGGATGCTGGACTAGATATACTAATGGTCTGATCAAGCAGGGCTGTAATCGATGATCTTCTAAACATATGCATCTGCTTTGGCCCATCTAGCCGAGTACTGTCTCATCTTGTTGGTAGTGGCTTGCCAGGGATTTGGGCAAAAGTCTTTCCTAGCCTTAGTATTTATGCTCCTCTTAGTAAATAGATGGCAGGGATTGAAGCCAGGAACTTCTTACAAGGACAGGTTGGTTTTTTCCAGCCATGTTAATCAAAGCTATCTCTTGCCATTGCTTTATTTATCATATTTGCGTGTTGCCCTTCCACCTATGGCACTTCCCCACTGTATTCTCCAGACAGCCCTGTGTGGTGAGTGATACGGACAGACAACAGCACTTGGGCCAAGATCACCCAGTGATCTCCATGAACGAGTGGGGATTTCAACCTGGTGTGTAAATCCAGCCCTCTGTCCATTATACTGCAGCTTGGGCTGCAAAGTGATTTCCCGTCTAACTTTCATGTAGGCATATATGACTGTTGCTTCCTTCACAACATTCCTCTGGCTGCAAAAATGGAAAATGGCAGAAACTCACGAGTTTTTGGTTTTGTTTTTAAAAAAGATGACAACCAGTGTAAAATCAATGACTTAAAAAACAAACAAACCTGGTTCCCTGGAAAATGGTGTTACTTTAGTGTTTGCTTCAATGACTTTAAAATCAATAACTTAAAAAAAAATTGGTTCCTTGGAAAATTGTGTTTATTTAGTGTTTCTTTCAATGATTTTAAAATCAATGACTTAAAAAAACAAACTTGGTTCCTTGTAAAATGGTGTTTATTTCAGGGTCTGTTTTCTTGTGGAAAAGATATATTGCACTGGCGGCTTGGGAATGATTTGTTGTTCAAAATACAGTTCTCTCATTATGTATTTTTGCTTTCCTATGATTAAGAGAGAGATTTTCTCTTGTCACCCTTTAGTTGCCCTATGGCAGAATGCTGTTTTTAAAAGTCTATAAAACAAACTCATATGCATGCATTTGGCACTGACTTGAGGTTTCCATGCTTGCATGTGGCATACTTCAGAACGTTTGTGTGTGTTTGCCATGAAACAAGATACTTGTCTTGGAAATTCAGCAGCTCTTCTGGCAAGACAGGGTTCCAGATGGGTGTGGGACCTTCTGGAACTTTTTTGGGGGGTTGACACGGAGACTCAATACATCTTTAACCATGCACTTATTTTTTTACTCCCAACAGAAGCCTCCGGTTTCAAAGTTTGGAAGAGTTAAGCCTTCGTAGAATTCTTTGGGCTTATTTTTCCTGAATAATCTTGAGATAATTGTAAAAGCTTTATATCTAAAATGGAAGGGGGGAGGGAAGAAGGGAAATTGAACATGCCACGTAATTTCACATCTACCAGTGGGCACAGAAGGGTGGCGTCAGGCAGCTCTTTACTTGAGAGATGTGTCTGACATTGTAGAACTTGTCCTTGCTTTTGCTGGAATGTAATATCATTACGTTTCGGTATGTTAAATTATCAACATTTCATTGAACAGACAGATGCTCAAGTAACACCTTCATATCTCTGTCCACGTCTTATGATGAGTTTACTTTTAAAACATAATGTATGGAATTAAGTATATAGTAAAATGATGTGGGGCTGATTTAACAGCATTGTCAAAATGGCTCTGTCGAGAACCTCTAGTCCAAGGGATTCTTGCAAATACAAGGGTGATGTACTTTGGACAGCTCTTTGTTCTGCCTAAACACTCTTGTCTTCCTTTCATATTCAAATTCCAAGATACACTAGAATGGTCAATTTTGTTCTGTCCGTTATGTCCTGGGAGAGCTATAATGCATGTTCTGTACCCCTAAAAGGCTCTTCTGCATCAATATAAAGACAGGCTTATCTATATGGAGGTCCAACAGATTAATATGTTCTAGGATATTCATGCAAGCTTAGTTTGTTAAAATAATTCTCAGGTGAATACATGTATTTTTAAGTAAATGCATCCATAACTGTATAGTGTTTCCTGGAATCCTAACAGTAGCAGTATTTTTGCTTTACTCAGCTATTGTGCTAGAAAGTATAAGAATCTGAGACTGTGTCCCTACTTTCTATTACAGGTCTACTTCAATGCCTTCTGCTTTGCCAAAGCCATTCCGTGAGCTCCTGGGCACAGAACAAAAATCTTTCGGTGTGGGTACTAGTTCCAGAAAAACTTGGGTTAAAGAACTTGAGATCGCACAAACTGCAAAGCCTCTAAGGTGAACACATAAATTATTCCGGTTCCAGTATTTATAAACTGCTTTTCTGGCAATTGTGTAAATTGATATAGGCATCTAAATGTACAGCATTTAATTTTAGTTGACGTGTTTTCTATTCTAAGGTTAGCTGTATAGCCTTAAAAGTCATGTTGCTGGGTGAACCACCGAGTGCAATAAATTATGAAAAAGTCTACTATAAAATTATGTCTGAGAAGCACAGATTCAGTTACACAGTATTTTCAGAATGCATGCTGGAGATGGCTAGGATGTATGACGGTGGTTTATAATGGCTTAAAGGAGCTGATTCTCAGAAGCTGTATGTGGTTATTCCTTTGGATTTGCTCAGCAGTTCACCTAACGAAAGTTAAGGATTGGAAATCTACTTATATTTAGACGTAAATTCTACCCTTGAGGTGGCATTTTAATGTTTCTGCCCCTTGGTCTGTTCCATCTCCACCACTAAAAAAGGAATAATTCGTCATTCTGCCCCTTTTCTGTTCCCTTATCCCATCCTTTTCACTCATAGTTGCATGGAAAAAATTCCAGTCAAAAGTCTCCTCTCCCCCTCAACCTAAATACTGTTCCACTGTCTCATATTCTACTAGGGAATACCTCAGAGCTACGGAACCTGCTTTACAGTTTTGAGTGTGCTACTCCTTCAGCTTCGTCTAGGGAATTCAGTAGTGTGTGCTAGGCTTCATGAGGCTTGACAGCCTTTTTGATTCCTGAAGGTCTGGCTAATCAACAGGTCCGTTGATGTTTTTCTGCTCTAGACGCACAACCACCGCTGACCTTGAGGTAGAAAATGACCATTCTTGTGAACCAATACAGCCAGAGAGCCCAAAGTAAGTTGGATTTTAAAGAAAAGTTATGTTTTTTAAAAAAAAATCTCCCAAATGCTCATCTCTTGTGTTTATAATTTCCCTCACAGTCCATGGTTAGCTACGTCCTTGCCAAGTCTCGCTGCAGCAACACCCATCACGTTCGCAGAGATTGTAGAGGAAGAGCTCCAGCAAGAAGCTGCTCTTATCCGTACTAGAGAGAAGCTTTTAGCCTTGATCCAGGTAAAGGAAAGTGTTCAGACACGAAATTCAGAACACGCGTGTTTGGCATTTATGCTCACTAATGTTTTAGGTTGTGGGGATCTCTTCTTGATGTTCCGAAGCATTCTCTAAAATCCTGATACCTTGAGTTGGCACTGTTCCTAATTCACATAACTGGACCTAGCCAAGCATAAGGTCTGTGTGCCCAGCAGCTTCTGGTTCAAGAAAAGCATGTCTGTTGTCCCTTTAAAGCATCTTTTACAATCTTCTGACATGCAAGTAAGGGCTAATGTTCAGGCTCTGTCCTGCTATCGGTGTTGTTACATTTTTGCACAGGCAATCTTGTATCGTGAAGCTTGAAAGTTCTGGTGGCTTCAGTTACTTTCAAAGGTTGCACAGCACAGAATAATGTCAAACGCTGACCTCCCATCTGGAGATTTTTTGTTGGTTTCACAGAGCTGCTTCCTTTTTCTTGTTTCAGATAGAAGAGCGTGCGATTCAGGATCTGTTAATCCACTATCGAGCGTTCGGCAACCCCGATGAGTTTGTCGTTGTTGAAAGATCTCCCCAGGGGCCAATAGCAGCTCCCATGTGGAACAAGCATTAATGAAGAAGGCTCCTTATGAACTCTGAGAAGATGAGCGGACTTCACTAATCCGGGATTAATGACACAGATGTTCTAGAATATGAATGAAGACAGTGACATTTGTCCATCTCCTTTCAACCTATTACCTGTGATGTGTTTTCCTTAACAAACTGCATTACTAGGCTATGCTGCTTCATAGGACACCATTGGAGTTGAAAGCTACTAAGCTGGGCTATAAGATGCTTTTCTTCCCATCCCACTCCCCACCCCACCAGCAAAAGGTGTAAAACTGGTGTTGCTTGTCCAGTTAACAAGGGCTGGATTGTCATAATAATGCATATGTTTTGAATTAATTGGATTGAGTGATCATCACAAACTTTCGTTTCCTAAAAATGTACCCTGGTGTTCGTGTAATAACAAAAAGCCCTGACAACTGAAGCAATGGTATCAAAGTTCTAGCATGCCTGTGTGTATGTGGATGCTCTTTATTTCCCCCTTCTGGAAAGTACTCCTAACCATCATGCCTTATACAGTGGGTGAGAGACTGTGCTGCAGTGAAGATTTTATACTGCCCTGGGTTTTCATTAAGAAGCTCTTACAATAACGAATAGGAGGTGGCAGCACCTTTTTTGATGCAGAGGTGGCAACATGGGGATGGGGTAAGCAGCAGCATGCTGAACTACAAAATGTTCAGGAAAAGAGCAGTAAAACTACACAAATGTGTGCATTTTAATCATTTTACATTTGTAACAGAAGTGTTGATTCCCTTTTGAGTACTGTGTGTTTAAACTTTTGTGTCTGATTGTGGGTGGCTTTTTGTTGTCAGAAGGCTTTTAAAAAGATTCTTAGTTCTAGTAAAGAACATGCAATTGGTATGTTTTTTTGCTTGGTAGCTTGTGATTGGATTTACTTATTACAATAATCTCAGCATTTACTGGCTTTGGATAACTAGAGCTACAGTAATTTACCCAAGTGAACATTCATAGCATTTTGAGATAATGATTAATATCTGTTATCTAATGTAGTTGCTGCTCGCAGTTTTGGATTAAACACCAAAAATAACTGTAAAAAGAATCTGCAATAAAGAGCAAAATGGATCGGCACAAGTTACTACAGGACACAAAGCTGATTAGTGTATTTATTTTCACCAACGGCGGTTCATTTTGAATAAGGATCTAAAAATAAACAATTACAACAGGATAACTCAGTCAGGACATTTTGATTCAGTCTTTCCCAAAGTTTTAGGCAGGGGTGTTTGGGGAGCATAGAAGAAAGAGTGAATGTGCAATATTCAACTTCTTGAGAATTTCAACACACGGTTAGGGGAAAGGAGGGTGTGTGCGTTTATCTGTGTGGCCCTGTGAGTAGTCTTTTACAGTATGTCACATAACACACACTATTTTGTAGGGTCTGGTTTCTTTGGATGATTTGTCAGACAATAGAGCAGGCTACTTACAAAACCCTTTCTTGGTGGGAAGGAAAGCTGACGTCATCACCATTTGGATGATTTTCAAAGTACCATGGGGTAAATCTAGCCAGCAAAATACAATTTCTCATGTTCATTTCATTTATTGGATTTCTATCCTGCCCTTTCCCGACTGAAGTCGGGCTCAGGGTGGCTCACAACCAGAAAATACGATATAAACAACAACACATCATAGCAATAAAATATAAATTATGCTTAAAAACCTATTATTTAAAATCCTAGCACATGTTTCAATAATTCTAAAAAAAATCCAGAAAAAAACCAGATGGTGCTTTTCACATCGGTAATAGTGACAGGGCAACCAGTTGAGGAGGAGGAATAAGGATAGGGTAGGGAGACCAGTTAGAATGGAACCATCACTATCTTCAACCATAGGCCTGGTGGATCATCTCAGTTTTGCAGGCCCTACAGAATAGAGCCAAATCCCACAGGGCTCAGGTCTTACTTGACAGAGAGTTCCACCAGGCCAGAGCTAGAGCTGAAAAAGCCCTAAACTCTGGTTGAGGTCAGCCGGTTACATTGTGGGACCACCAGTAAGTTGGTTTCAGCATAGTGCAGAGCTCTTTGGGTGGGGGGCGTGTATCAGGAGAGGCGATCCTGCAGGTATGGTGGTCCCAGACAGTTTAGGGCTTTAAAGATCAGTACCAAAACCTTGAACCTGATCCAGTACTCAACCTGGAGCCAGAGCAGCTGGCGAAACACTAGTATGATATGCACTCTCCATGGGGTTCCCATAAGTATCCTCACTGCTGCTTTATGGACCAGCTGAAGTTTCTGGAGCAACCTCAATGTTAAAGCAAGTTAATTTTATAGTACCTAATTTACATTCTTGCCCTGAACTGGATAGGCCAGACTAGCCCACTCTTGTCAGATCTCAGACATTAAGCACGGTCAGCCCTGGTTAGCATTTGAATGGGAGACCACCAAGGAATATTGGAGTCCTAGATAGAGGCAGGCAATGGCAAACCACTTCTGAATGTCTCTTGCCTTGAAAACCCTACGGGGTCGCCATAAATCAGCTGCAACTTGACAGCAAAAAAGATATTTTGTTTAGTACACTTGTTTGCAGAATAAAATGGGGCAAAGTATATAATAACTGTCAGCTAGATACATGCACATGCTCTTGCATGATCTCTTTTCCTATACATTCCTGAAATCACTACATTCTGGTTTCCTGATCAGGTCCTTCCTAAATTTGTCCTTTAGACTATTGCAGTCAAAAGCTTCATTTCTTTTGTCTGTACTGGCAGGGAATTGCAGATGCAAATACTAACCTGTGGGCTGTTCAGAATTTTAGTGAATAGTGATTCAACTGCACTCATATAAATGTATGTATACATTTCATTTTAACCACATGGGCTCATCTCAAGGTTATGAAGAAGCTGGTACTGGAGAGCAGCTCTGCTCCTGACGATTGCATCAGGACAAAGCTGATCCCTGTTCCTCCAGTCCTTATACAGTTTGCCACCATGAATTAACAAAGTGAATCCTCATTGGTTTGGTGTGAGTTAATACCATACATTCTATCAATTACCTTACTGACATTTAAAAGCTAGAATTTGTAAACCTGTCCCCAGAAATTTCTTCCACGGTCAGCGCTGGTTTTTATCTTATCTCTAGCTAATGTAAATGCATCTGGTTGGAGCCTCTCCTTTCTTGTAAATATTGGCTTCTCCAGCGGCCATTCCAAATTCAATACTGTTTATTTACGTAGGGAAGCCATGTGGATCTTTTGCCACATCTCTCAGGAAACTGCAATAGTTTGTACTTTAGGAACGACAATGCTCCTTCCAGATGGGACTGTACTTGTGAGTACTGTGTGGAATGTTGCTGCGTGTGAGTCAGGGGCACTTATTGGAAAGAGAATGCAACGTCTATGTCAAATGACATACACAATCATGCCATTTTCTGACAATTTTTTATAGTGTTCTCCCACTGTGCAATCAAACTCAGGGACTTAAAAACACACCTTTTTTCTAGTTTCTTGCAGCAAAGGCTTATATTTTAGTAGTAATTATGAATTTAAAAGTACTGCTAGTCCATATACTCCTGCTCTGTAGCAATTGAACCCCCCACTGGGTCAAAATACCCAGTGTGTATGCTAGGTGCTGTCAAGGCACTTCCAACTCATGGTGACTCTATGAATCAATGTCCTCCCAAATGTCCTATTGTTAACATCCTTGCTCAGGTCTTGCAAACTGAGGGCCGTGGCTTCCTTTACAGAGTCAATCCATCTCATGTTGGGACTTCCTCTTTTCCTGCTGTCTTCAACTTTTCCTACCGTTATTGTCTTTTCCAGTGAGACTTCTCATAATGTGAGCCCTCTGTGGCCATGGGGGGGGGGTGTTTGCTAGGGAGCCACATTAGTTTTGCCAGTTTTCAAACACTGGTTTATGTCAGTAAAAAGCAGGGTCAGGGTTGCCAGGTGCCCGCTGGTGGCGGGCAAACCCCTGGTAATGTGCCCCTCTGCCCGCCGGCCAGAGGAGCCTTAGACCACTCAATCGCCTTGCGAGGAGCCTTAGACCACTCAAACTCTTAGACCACTCAAACGCACACAAGATCTGCAAAGAAACCTCCCGCTGAAGGTGAGGGGGGACCTGGCAACCCTAGGCAGGGACCCTTTCCAGGGCTATTTGGGCCTCCCAGTCCACCCCTGTTCCCCTCCCTTCTCCTCTCCCTGCTCCCATGGAGGGAGGACTCATTGGGGCCATGCCCAGCAGCAACCACAGGGCAACTTGCTACCATGCAATTTGCATCACTCGCCCAGGTCCAAATCACCTCTCGGATATGGAAGCTTGCTGGGCGGCCTTGGACCAGTCAATCTCTTTCAACCCCATCTGAGGATAAACTGGTAATGCAGGATTTTGGGGTCCCCACTGAGGAGAAAGGCAGGGTATAAATGAATAATAACGCTGAAGAGTATGGGTCGTATTAAAGGCTGGTGGGTAGGAAGATGAGGAAGCACAGAAAGGAGAGAGGATATGGGGCTGCCTGGAGGAGAAAAAGAGGAAATAGTATGGGGAGTGGGGATACAGGGGGGCATGACTTGCCTCCCACAAGTCTTTGCAGGTATTGTGCTTGCTGTTTTTAATCTTTCACAGTCTTTGTGAGATAGTGTTTTACATATTTATAGCAATTTGCGATTTCCATGTTCTGTTAATATTAATCATTTCTTCAAACTGAAAATTTGGAAAAATGGCCCAAATAAAATATGAGTACCAGTTTACATAATGTGACACAAATTCGGATGTGTCTCTTTTTGGTGGAGGAAAAAACACTGTAAAACTGCTTTTGATTGGAGCAGGAGGCTGCAGGGGAGAAAGTTTTTAGCTCCTTTTCTCTGCACTGCTTTCTAGATTCAAATTGCCAGCTGCCCAATGCTGCTATAGACCTGCAGCAGAAAAAAAAAATTGTCTTGCCTGTGCATCACACTATTGGGATTTGTGCATGCACAGAATCTAGTTTGGAAACTTCAGAGCTAAAAGAGATTTTTTGGTACCCTGTCCCCCAGCAATCGGGATGAGCCGTGCCTGCCCAAGGATGCGGAGCGGCGCTGTCCCGCTCAGCTCTTTGTCAACTGTTGCGGCAGCCACTTCGTTGAGCACATCTTCCTTTTCCTCAGATGGGCTTGTTTTTCTGTATCTTTGTAAGGGGAAAAATACAATTTAGATTGATCCAGTTTACTTCCTTTGCTCTTCTGCACGCCTATAGTATTGTGGATGACTGCTAAAGAGTGTTGATCGCATAGGATGAAATAGCCTTCTACCAGTGGTCACAAGCTGCGTCTGTTTAGTTCAAGGCAAGAGCGCAGAACTCCCTCATGACCACACTGTCGATGCTTTATCAAACCGGCTACTCACATCAGTTCAGTGGGGCTTAATCCCAGGACAGTATCCCAGGACAGTATTCTTAAGATTCTACTCATTTATTCACTAAAGAGTGAATTTCAGCACCCAAGGAAGTGACTTAAATTGTGAGGAAACGGTGCAGGGGAAGGGATTAAATCCCCCCTTCTCCATCTGCTGCCCTTGCTATCAAAAGTAGAGGCTTTCAGCGGCATTAAAAATGTATTGGGTGACTGGATCTTCTACATTACATCTGTCTCAACCCTAATAAAGCTAACAAAGGGCTTTTGATGTACCATATACAACAGTGTAAAATTGTTGGGCAAGTTGTTTGAACCATTCATACAAGTTATTCTTTGATTTTGTTTTTCAAGGGATCATAAATTTTTTACCTTGACTTTTGCGGCATCTCAAGCTTCAAAGCCATTGATAATCACTCTTCCCTTCATTGAATAACACCTATGTTTACAGTAGTATATCTCCAAGCTGTTATTGCACATTCCTGGCAGACAGTGATCTTTTGCCCCTTCATTGGGGTTGGCTGAAATCTTGTACAAGGGATTGGAAGAAAGGATGAAAACGTCTACCCAGACTGTCCTCTCTCTCCAACAGGGACATATATGTCCCAAAATCCTAATGCTGGATCACAGTTTTGCTGCTTTTTGGACTGTGGGCCTTCTGCTGGTCTATGGTCTTTGGGCCCTAGCATGTGGTCACTCTGGTGCTGCTCACTACTATACATGTCCTTCTTGTCAAGGAGATATGATCTCTTCACAGAAACTACTACTGCTAAAATCTCTGGGTTCACAGAGTATTTCATTTTGAAAAACAGCACCAGTCCAAAATGTTATTCAGTATGGTTTACAGAAATTTTAACTCTGTCTTCATCACTGAAGTTATTAAGGAGTGTATGTGGGGGGATATTTTGATGAGAGTAGAGTGACAAGTCTAGGCTTAGGAGCAGTACTGGAGTCACAAAAGGTCAGGGAGACAGGATGAAAAGGACTGACAGTTGACTTATTCCTAGGTGAGTAAGGGCAGAAGGAGAAGTTTATGTGTTCAGTGGGAAAATAAAGGTGTTATGGAAGCCAACAGAACTTTAAGGAAAGGGAAGATACAGGTACGTTAATAGATGGGAAGTTGGAAAAATGTGTGAGGTTGAATTTGCTGTGCATGTGGCCACATTTGGGGCATCCCAAAAATGTATTTCAATACATTTTTTTGGAATTTTGAACATATATTCAACTACAATTTTTAAGGACTAGAATTGTGTGTGAGATTTAAAAAAAAATTGAATACAACGATTCTGGTCACTGCCACAGTGGGTGTTTGATCTGGCTTGGATGCTAACAGGGACTGGGTTTTTCCCCCACGTTCACACAGCACTGTGGTGCTTTTGTGCATCTGTCAATTTTTTCTGTGTTTTCTGACTTTCCTGCTTTACTAAAACCTTTTTCGAAAGATTGCAGCAAAATGGGGGGGGGGGTGTAGCTGAACATCCCGGCTTTTCCTAGTCCCACCTACATTAGTGTTTCTTCTGTCCCAGTCACCTGTGGCAGCTATGCTCCCCCACCCCCATGCCCTTAGG
Organism: Euleptes europaea; assembly: GCF_029931775.1. Taxonomy (NCBI): domain Eukaryota; kingdom Metazoa; phylum Chordata; class Lepidosauria; order Squamata; family Sphaerodactylidae; genus Euleptes; species Euleptes europaea. The sequence continues at coordinate 50,810,740 of NC_079321.1, read as the reverse complement.
GGCTTTTAAAGCTTCTTTTTTAAAAAATTGGTAACTTCTCAGCAGAGGGATGGCTGCCTCAAGGGTCTGGGCAGGAGAAACATGGAGCAACCTGTCACGTGGAAGCCACTGCACTGAGTTAAGTGATGGCAGCAAAGACAAAAATTCCGGGAATCATCATTTAGAAGAGTTCACCATGTTTAATGTCTGTATTTCACAATTGTGCCGTTTCCCATGAATGTTCCTTGCTGGATGCTTGAATCCATAATCCCAGGTGCTGATTCACATGTTGACATCCTACTAAGGGATGCACGTGAATGTTCCTTTTACTGCGAGAACCCTGAAGAAGAAAGCAAGTCCTCTTTGCCTCCTGGAAAGAACAGGTAAAGATGGTGGAGACGTCCTCAGGACCAACATCCCCTCCCTTTCCCTCAGTTCCAGAAGCTACCAAGAGGAACTGCTGTTGTCAAAGTAAACGAATAGTCCACATGGGGCATCACTGGTAAACTAGTCTGATCGCCCGGCTGTGGCTAGTATGGAATCAGAACTCCAAGTGATGTTATCTTAATTCACAGCTTTGGAAATTATTCTTTCACCAGACTCTAAGTGCCCAGTGAAACAGAACTTCAAACACAGCAATGCAAAGTCACAGGAGAACCCTTTGTATGTTAAAAAAAAGTTCTTTACCTAATGCATAGTCTGATTGCATGACTCACAGGTCCATGTGAATCTCCATAACAGTCAGCTAAATTTGCGATAGTACCAAGTGAATTCCACTGAGAACACGAATCATTTCCCTCCAGTCGGGGTGAATCATCAGCTATACTGTCTTGCATTATGACTCATTGTTGAAGGCCATTTCTCTCCAATTTCATGTGGGCAGCCGCTTGCCACATCTGCTAAATGTCATTGAGCAGAGCGTGACACTTCATTAGAAGCTGGATGCTTTCTTCACCTGGTAAAAGTGGCTGAAACAATAGGCGGAGGAGAAGATGGAAAGAGCTGTCTGTTTTCTTGTACAAGTCAAGCTGTGCCCAGTGGAGAGGGTGGGGGGGAGTAAGTACTTGGCTACATTTCAAACTTCTAAACATATTTTCATTGTTAAATTTTAAGGCTGCCTACTTCTGAGTGGCTTTTGAGAAGGGACTACAGTCAGGAGAGGGAGCTGGATACTTGAGGAATCATCTGAGCTTTAAGCCAACCTTTGTCCAAAAGATAGGACCGCTCTCAGAAGTTTGGGCTGCTCCAGTACAAGGTGTAGTCTATTTTCCGAACTGCTCAAGATCATTCTAGCCTGCATACCAGCACAGGTAGGGTTGCCAGGTCCCTCTTCACCACCGGCGGGAGGTTTTTGGGGCGGAGCCTGAGGAGGGTAGGGTTTGGGGAGGGACTTAATGTCATAGCGTCCAATTGCCAAAGTGGCCATTTTCTCCAGGTGAACTGATCTCTGTCGGCTGGAGATCACTTGTAATAGCAGGAGATCTCCAGCTAGTACCTGGAGGCTGCAAACAAACAAACAGCACGCTGCCTCAACTTAACAACTTAAGTTAAGTTAAGTTGAGCCAGCGTGCTGTTTGTTTGTTTGCAACACTGTTATTTCAGCATAGGTTTGTATTGTAGTTCCTAGAGGCTGGCAATCCTATTCACCGGCAACAGCTACTCAGCTGTCCCAGTTAAGTCTAGCTGCTACCTTCTATCTGTCCCCCTGATCAAGGTTACCTGCCTGTCCTGAGCCTGTTCCTTTTCCAAAATGGCTCCCATTTGGTGGAATAGGTTCCCTGAGCAGCTGAGAGGATGTTGTCCTTAGGAGTAGTTAGGAGGAACAGTAATTTTATTTTATTTACTAGGCCTTTTAATGGAGTTTGAGCAGCAGGAATTTTCTTGGGGGATGGGTAAGTGAGGTTTAGGCCTGTTCTCCACATAGGGTTGCCAGATCCCTCTTCACCACAGGTGGGAGGTTTTGGGGTGGAGCCTAAGGAGGGTGGGGTTTGGGGAGGGGAGGGACTTCAATGCCATAGAGTCCAATTGCCAAAGTGGCCATTTTCTCCAGGTGAACTGATCTCTGTTGGCTGGAGATTAGTTGTAATAGCAGGAGATCTCCAGCTGTTACCTGGAGGTTGGCAACCCTATCTACACAGTTTGCTTTTTAAACTTTTTTTGAGTCTCTTCTGCTGCATCTGGATCTGTGGCCAGGTGGGTGCCTCCCTCCTCCATCTCACTTATCCCTGTTCTCATGAAATTGTTCTCCTGCATCACTTCAGACTGTAACTGAACTGCACATGATTTCTTTTTCCAAAATAAAATATACAAAACAAGTATAATCAAGGCGGAAGTCAGACTAGATCCCTTCTCCCTGACATACATCAACTGTTTGCTAGGTGCAGGGATTTTTTTGTGTGGCGCCAGATTTTCAGTCTGGAATAATACAGCCCTGGGCACCCCCATGTGCTTCCTGAATAGTACAGTTCAGACCTGGATTTGAAATCTCTGTGATGAAGAGGCCAAAATCTAAAGGAAGCTGCTACCTTCTCATGAAATATCCACATCTGTGATTTATAGAGCAGAGACCTTTTTGTCAAGGCAACATTCATTATTTATAAAGTGTCAGCTTACGAGGCAAAGATTTGAAATACCTGACTTAAGTGTAGTAAATTGTTAATAACCATTTTGATTCATTATTCACGTTGTCAAATACTCAGACTTACTCCCATTAACACTGACATGCGTTGTGAAGAGGTGTCTCTTTACAATGATGTGTAAAGCCCAAGAGAGTTATCTAATCACCACAAATCAATTCTTCAAGTGAAATTTATTAGAGGCATATCACCCATATGAAGGGTGCAGTCTTAAATAGTTAAGTTTGATAGGCACATCAATTTTTACTCTTTAATGATTAATTTTGGTTCTAAATCATTTCCGCTCGTGCTCTGATGTTTCTGTTGTGGGAGTGAATGGTTTTTCATCATCTGGTTACAGCCCACAAACTTTTAAACTTAAACTCCCCTTACTGATAGCAGTACCTGGAGCTCTAGATATTCAGCATCTGTAATTTACTTTCTCCTATTGTCAAATATTGATTTTTTTTCATGCTCCTATAGAATTGCATTGTGGGAGGCAAGAAAACATTTTGAGCACATCTACATCTGCACATCAGAACATGTACAATTATCTGAATACTCACCCACTGTTCCTAGTGAAGCCTGTGAGCTGTAGTTTGGAGTTGAACTGTAGAATGGGGTCATCTGCTGAAGCTGGAGAGTGAGAGATTCAAAACAGATAAAAGGAAGTATTTCTTCACACAACGCAGAGTTAAATTGTGGAACTCCCTGCCCCAGGATGTGGGGATGGCTGCCAACTTGGAAGGCTTTAAGAGGGGAGTGGACATGTTCACGGAGGAGAGGGCTATTCATGGCTACTAGTCAAAATGGGTACCGGTCATGATGCATACCTATTCTTTCCAGGATCAGAGGAGCATGCCTATTTGGAACACAGGCAGGATGGTGCTGCTGCAGTCGTCTTGTTTGTGGGCTTCCTAGAGGCACCTGTGTGAACAGACTGCTGGACTTGATGGACTTTGGTCTGATCCAGCAGGGCCTTTCTTATGTTCTTAGTTCTGTAAACAGGGGTAGCAGCAGCGGTCTTAGTGATTCTGGGCCCAGAGCAAAAGTCCAGAATGAGGTCCCAGAATCAATGCCGGCCTCCTCCCAGGGCTGACCTCTAAATGGGCAGGCGCAAGTGGGCAGCAGAAGCCTACTCCTCTGCCCTTTTCGGGGAGGGAGGAGTAGGGCTTTGAGCTGTGCCCCCCCTCCCTGCCCCGGAGGGCTAGCGACGAGTGATGGTTGACATTCTAAAGTGTGGTAGAAGTGAATCTGCCAAAAACGGTTAAGCACCTTTTTCTCTGAACCAACAGCAATTGTCAAACAGACAATTTTGTGCCTCTGCTTCAGCTATGATAAAGCAAGCTGAGACGGGCTAGGGCAACTGAGACAGGATCTAAAGCCTGGCAAGAGGAAACAGGGATATACAGCACTCATCCTATTTTTCATGGCTCTGAGGTCTCTAAGCAACCTTGGTACTGTTGCCAGCTCTGGGTTGGGAAATACCTGGAGATTTTTGGCGCGGAGCTGTGAAGGGCGGGGTTTGGGGAGGGGAGGGACTTCAATGCCATGGAGTCCAGTTGTCAAAGTGGCCATTTTCTCCAGGTGAGCTGATCTGTATCGGCTGGAGATCAGTTGTAATAGCAGGAGATTTCCAGCTAGTACCTGGAGGTTGCCAACCCTATTCATTGGGCGCTATTTGGGCTTGAGTACTGACCCCTTTTTCGGTGCTCTCCCAAATCCTGATCCTAATGCGCCAGCCTGCCCCACTCAGCCAGAGAAAGCAGAACAGCCTAGTGAGGAGGAAGATGATCCATTAGGGATCTACTGGGGCTTGAAAAAGAAAGCCCCTACCCCCTGTGGCTGCTGACATACATTGCTTTTTTTTTTTTTTTACTTTTAAACATCCACTTTGTATGCAGCTATTGATGTAAAAGCAGGATAAAATGTGTTAAATAAAATAAATATTTTACACATCTCATTAAGTTCTCTTCATAGCTCCTATTAGCACTATATTTGTACAGTAACCATTTTTGTAAAGCACAATGCATTCTACCCCACAGTAGTAGCATATTCACATTATAAGAATTGCTTCTATTTATTTATTAAAATATTTGCATCTGGCTTTCCTTGCAAACAGAACACCCAAAGTGGCTCACATAAATTAAATCATAAGGTAGAAAACCAGATTAAAAAAAAAAAAAGAATTCAGTTTATTATAATCTGGTTAAAGTGTTTGCAGAGCTGAAAAACTTGCTAACATTTTCACCTGTTGGTTAGCTTTAATGGATTCCTTACTGTTTATGGCCAGCTTCTATCAAAATGTTTGCTTTAGGTCATAGAAGCAGGATTAAAGTGTCAAGAGTGTTCAGCAATCACTGTGCCATGTATAAAGTCGGCCACGTATATAGCACTTTTCATAATGCAGTTGTGTGTTGGTTGCAGGGTCGCCCCGCAAATAGTTCCCAGGTGTGTATGTGATGTGATTTTGCTTTGTTGGAAAGAAAATGTTCCTTGTTGATCCGAACTGGAAAATTCATCCGAAACATAACTGTCACTGATTATTGTTTTGTCCAGTGTTGATGTTCCAGTGCCTTTCATACGAAAAGCCCCATATTCATCAAAACTGCTATAACTTTTCCATAGAGTTAAGCAATATTCAGGGAGCCCCATGGCACAGAGTGGTAAGATGCAGTACTGCAGTCCAAGCTCTGCTCACGACCTGAGTTCGATCTCGACGGAAGTTGGTTTCAGGTAGCCGGCTCAAGGTTGACTCAGCCTTCCATCCTTCCGAGGTCGGTAAAATGAGGACTCAGCTTGCTGGGGGTAAAGGGAAGATGACTGGGGAAGGCATTGTATTCCAGAATTTTGTTTTGCCTTATGTCATGTAATATCTGAAATGTTTTTTAGTGTTTGAATCTGAAATGCAAAGATGACACCCAGCTTTGACTAAATTCTTTGCAATGGAATGCTCTTTCCTCTGAGTAAGAGGCAAACAATTACAACTTGTTATTTTTGTATGTGGTGGTGTACAGTTTAGACTTCTCAAGGCACAATTATAGCTGACTTTGGGCTGACCTTTGCATCAAAACCAACAATAAACGAAAAACCTTCATCTAAAACACAGTGATCAACTTGCCATTGAGTTCAACTGTAGTATTTTTAGTCCTTGTGGCAATACAAACACACACACGCGTTCACACTTTAGTAGGGAGCTAAACAGCTTTTCCTATATGAACTAAAAGAGATACCAACGTTAACTGAAAATATAACACATAACTTTCCTTTAAGAGAGTTTCTTTCACTCTTTTATTTTCTTCAGCGCACATATTCTGAAAGTTGTCAGCATACTTATTAAGAAATGTTTCATTGAATTCAGCAGGATTTACTTCAAATTAACCATGTTTAGGATTATTGACTGATCAGAGGTTCCAGCAGGCACTGCAGCTTTCATATATCGTTTTCCACTGAGCGTGCATCTTCAGAGTGGACACTAAGGTTGCCAAGTCCTTCTTTGCCACCGGTGGGAGATTTTTGGGGAGGGCGGGGTTTGGGGAGGGAGGCACTTCAATGCCATAGAGTCCAATTGCCAAAGTGGACATTTTCTACAGATGAACTGATCTCTATCAGCTGGAGATCAGTTGTAATAGCAGGAGATCTCCAGCTAGTACCTGGAGGTTGGCAACCCTTGGGGACACACATGCTGCAGTGAGGAAGGGAGAGGACACCCACCTAGCCAATGAACTCAGCCAAATCGACTGCAGCGATTAATGGGGTGAGAGTTATTGTGGCCCAAATCACTCTCGCTTGTCTAAAAGGCTGTGTGCTAAATACACTTCTCTGAACAAAGATACTAATTTATTGTGTTTTTACTTTGCTTTTTGAGCCCTGTGGCACAAAGTGGTAAGCTGCAGTACTGCAGTCAAAAGCTCTGCTCATGACCTGAGTTCTATCCCAACGGAAGTCTGTTTCAGGTAGCCGGCTCAAGGTTGACCCAGCCTTCCATCCTTCTGAGGTTGGTAAAATGAGCACCCAGCTTGCTGGGGGTAAAGTGTAGTTGACTGGGGAAGGCACTGGCAAACCTCCCCCCATAAACATAGTCTGCCTAATAAACATCGGGATGTGACGTCACCCCATGGGTCACAGTGCTTGCACAGGGGACTACCTTTACTTTTACCTTTACCTTACTTTGCTATTCCACAAAACCAACTCACTACTTTGCACTTGAAGAGGCTTACAGCGACTCAACATTGATTCAGTATTGACTGAAATATTATTTTAGTGAGGTCTTGGCCTAGGCATGATAGGATGATGCGCAGCTGCTGCTTCATCTCCTTCTTGCTCCAGCAATGACTCCTGGTAGCTGGGGGGCAAGTCCTCTCAGCTGCAACTGGATCCTGGCACAAAGGAAGGCTGTCTTGACTCCTGCTGCTTCTCTCTCTCTGCTCACTGATGGCTTTTTAATATGATAACTAATTTCCCAAAGATAACACCGCAGATTAACTGGCTCATTGTTTGTTTCTTAAATGGGAGAAGGAGTTAATAAAATTGGCCATGTGTGTTGTCCTGTCTATTGTAGATATCATAGGGTTGCCAAGTGCCTGGTGGCGGCGGGTAAAATCCCGCCAATCCACTGGGCTGCCCGCCGGCCAGCTGAGGGCCGGCAGGTAACTTGTGCACACGTGCCCGCGTGACACGCCCCCGTCACTTCCGGGTTTACCCGGAAGCAACACGGACGCTCTAGCAACCTCCGTGGAAACTCCGTGGAAACATAGAGTTTCGGCAGAGATTGATAGAGCGTCCGCGTCACATGGGGTGTGCGCGCGTGCTCCGTGCGATGCAGAAAGGCTCCCGACGATGGAGCCACGCCACCTGGTAAGCCTAGTAGTATAATATAATCCCAAATTTGCCTTTAGCTATGTTTTTGCGGCTCAGTCAGACTGTAATTAGTGATTTCAATTGTGGTTTCCTGTTTGTCAGATTCCTCAATTCTATGGTGCTGTAAGAGGGTAAGGTTAGACAACTGCTCATCAGAAAAAAAGATTTCCTTCCTCACTGCGGAGCACCATTTAGTGAATAACTTCTGCAATGCATGAGGGGAGCTGCCTCTCAGAATCTGTTTCAACCCAGTCTTTCTCACAGGTCTTCCACTTCCCTTTCGTTCCGTTTTAACCAGTGTGCTGCAGGTGGTCAGCAGGAATGAGAAAGCAAAGAGCACCACACCAAATATCTGCACAGTAGATCACTCCAGATAAACCAGGGAGACAAAGCCAAGGGCATGTTCCAGCCCCATGCATGGAAATAAGTTACTCTGCGCAGACCCCCTTCTCTGTTGCATCTCAAAGTGTTAAAGTAACACAAAGGCCCCTAGATTCTTGGTGAATGGTGACTGTTCGCAGTACTAAATTGGTGGCTGACACTGTCAGCTGTTACGCTGACAAAGCTGACCACTTTCTTTGAGGGAGGGTAAGACTGATATCATAGTGGTCCTGGGCAGGCAAAAATATTATAGTCCCTTTGGTTGCCACTGGCTCTGTGTGTGTGTGTGAAATGCCGCCAAGTTGTTTCCTACCTATGGCGACCCTCTGTTTCTCCATATTCTGTCCTAACAGTAGCCTCCATATTCTATTCTAACAGTAGCCAGAATATAGGTTGCACATCAAAACAATCAGATGCGGTGGCACACCCATTTCTTTTAAAACCATCCATAGATTTTCATGAGCCACACAGTCACTGCTAGCTGATCTGATTTCTCTGACAGGCTAGACAACTGGATTAGGCAGCTAGAGGCTGAGCAAGACCTTAGAATTTGACTTCTAAATTCTCTGAGCCTTCTGATGAATATTGGCAGTATCTTCTCAGTTCTTACAATATCCCTCTAAAGAAGGCCAGTTTCCTATCTTCACATGGCAGATGAAAGCTGAGGGTTGAGAAAGTGGCCTGCCTGACACCACTTTGGGCTTGCAGTTCAGACAGGATTTGATCCATATTCACACCTGTAGCCATTGTACTGCATTAGTGTTGAATTTAGTTCCAGATATATGGATGAAGTACAAGATGACATGTGGCCTAATGTTTAGCGTGGGATGTGTTTTTGCTGAAGTCTATGTGGACATAAAGACTCCCCCCCCAGGCTAATATGTTTTGCTAATTTTTGCTATATTTAATTTAGGCCAGTAAGTCTCTCTGCCACCATGTCACCCATGTGGGCTTTTATCCAATAACTCTTTTCTTAATTTTTTGGACCAATGAATCATTTCTACCTACAAAGACTATATTTGCAAACTGAGATTTTTCCCCCCTTGTTTCTCTTGGTTTTTAAAATTTTCACCATTATTCTTCATACAGTCTGAAAGAATATACCGTACCACTGAGATCAAACTAACCAGGGTCATTCCGTACCCAGGATCTAACTATTACTCAGAACAACATTAATACCACTAAAGTAATAGCAGGGGCTTCTGCTAGAGTTTTGGATGCTTATACTCATAAAATGTGATCCAGAGAAAATTAGCCATGCAGTGTGTGCTATAAATTAAATCAAAGTCCCGTTAGTGTTCATGTGAGTCTACTTGTCTCTGGATTGTACGCATTAAGAAAGCTCTTAAATATGTAGAAGAAGGATGAGAAAATGAAATGAATTACTAATTGAAGGTGAATCTAGCAAAGGAATTCTGTACTATAAAAATCAAATTGTTCTAAAACAGTTATGCGAAATATTGGGCCTAGCTAGACAATAAACAGGAACTCATTTGTGGAAGGGGATCCAGATATCTATTTATCACATTCTGACCCTCTCAAAGAGTTCAGAGTAGCAAATGTGGGTTATCCCCTCACCCATTTTGTCCTCACAACCTTTTGAGGGAAATTTGGTTGTGACATAGTGCCTGGAGCAACTTCATCCAGTGAGCTTCGTATCAGAACCCAGTTGAGCCAATGTATTTGCAGTCCTAGTCTAATGTTATATCCACTGTACCACAGAGGCTCGCAAATGATAAGTTCTGCAACAAGGGTGCCTTATCTTTCATGATACTAAAGGCGTTCATTCCGCCTGCAAACCAGTCCCTTCCCAAGTGTTCAAATGCTATCTCAAAATGTTCAGGTCAGGAATGGAAGTGCAAAGCGCTACTGACTTTAAAACTAAAGTGCGTCTGCAAAACTTTCATAGTATTCCCTTCCTCCCCTGCACTGTAATGCTGCCACCAGAAATGACATTAGTAGCAGAATAAAGAAAGATTGTGTATGAATTGGCAAAAGAAATTCCTAATGATCTTTTCCTTTTTCCTTTATAGAATCTGCTCCTGAACAGATAATTCCACGGAGGATTCTTGGAGCTTTATAGGCTCTTGAAATGGAAAAAAATGAATGCTCTGAGGCTCACATCCCACTTCTTGGGCACATTCGCACCCTTCTCTTGGGCAGACAAAGATCATCATTTCATTGAGATGGAATTAGGGTGACTTGGGGAAAGGGACCCTTGTAAACATTTCAAATTGTCCTGGACATATTGGAATTTCCAACCTGTATATTAGACAGACTGTGTTTAATATTCTAGGGAACAGGCAAATATTGTACAGAGTGTGCTTTGCAAAATTCCTTGCTGGAAAAAAGTAATAGCTTATTGATTTTACTGGCATAAAAGATTGCAACTTTTTTTTTTTGAGAGGAAGGTGGATTCTTTCAAATCGTTTAAGCAGATGTTCAGTAAACAGAACAAAACCTCCTTTGTATTTCTAATGACACTCAAATCAGGAAAGCACTTGGCCGTATAATATTCTGATTAAACTTGGCACTTACACATAGTAGGGCCAGCAGCCTGCTTCTCATCTTTGGAGTATGGTTCCAGCTCCAGCTCTTAGTCATTGATTTTTTTTTGCCTTGCAAAATTCTGCATGAACCTCTGAACTTGCAGAGCAAGCATTATGTGGGAAGAGGTAACTTTTGTGCATGACAGGCAGGGAAAGAACAGAGAGTCTGATGCTTCTAGGAGTGTCTCAGGTAGCTCCTGGCAGCCAACTCATCACTGCCCGATGGAACGGATGGTGGCTGGACAACTTCAGGCATTCCCGGATGAAGCGGATGGTTTGGATTCTTTCCAGTTTGGTTTCAGTCCTGATTAAGAGACTGAAACAGCCTTGGTTGCCTTGGTGGATAACTTGCACTGGGAGATGGATAGATGGAGTGTAACTCCACTGATTCTTCTGGACCTCTCAGAGGCTTTTGATACCATCGATCATGGTATCCTTCTGGACCACCTTTGTGGGCTGGGACTGGGAAGCACCATTTTGTGGTTTTGGTCCTATCTGGAGCATAGGTTTCAAAAGGTGGTACTGGGAGACTCCTGCTCAGCCCTTTGTCTTTTGGCCCATGTGGCCCCACTAGGCTATGCTTTTTAACATCTACATAAAACTACTGAGTGAAATCATATGGAGATTTGGACTGGGTTGTCACCAATATGCAGATGAAGCTGAGCTCTATCTTGTGCTTTTGGCCAATTCCAGGGAGGCTGTAGAAACCCAGAACCAGTACCTGAACTTAATCTCAACAAGATGGAAGTGCTACTGGTGAGTGGAAGGTTTGACCTGAGACTTAAAGTATCACCCATCCCCTTGAAGGAACAGGTCTGTAGTTTGGGGGTGCTCTTTGACTCAGGCTTACTGCTAGATAAGGAAGTGCCAGCTGTGGCCAGGTCTGCCTTTTACCAGCTTTAACGGATTAGCCAGCAGCATCCTTTTCTGGGTAGAAAAGATCTGGCCACTGTGGTGCATGCCCTCATTACATCTAGATTAGATGGCAATGCACTTTACATGAGGCCACCCTTGAAAAGTGTTTGGAAACCTCAATTTGTGCAGAGTGCTTGAGTCAGGATGCTGACTGGAGTTGGTTGTAGGGACCATATCATTACAGTCTTGACCCATCTACACTGGCTCCCAATCTGTTTCTGGGCCCTGTTCAAGATGCTGCTGTGGACCTTTAAAATCCTATAAGTAGGGTTGCCAGCCCTCATGTGGTAGCTGGAGATCTCCTGCTATTACAACTGATCTCCAGGTGACAGAGATAAATTCCCCTGGAGAAAATGGCCACTTTGCAAGGTGGACTCTATGGCATTATACCCCACTGAAGTCCCTCCCCTCCTCAAACCCTGCCCTCCTCAAGCTCTACCCCCACCTCTCCAAGTATTTCCCAACCCAGAGCTGGCAACCCTATGTATAAGGTTTAGGACCAGCATACCTGAAGGACCACCTACTCCCTTATGAACCTACCCAATTGCTATGATCATCTTCCAAGGCCCTGCTTCAGGGGCCCTAGCCTTCTGAGATTAGGCAAGCAGCAACCTGAGTGAAGGTTTTCTCAGACAAGGCACCAAAACTCTGGAAATCTTTCCATAGGGAGACTTATCTATCCCCTTCTGTTTGTGTCTTCCACCAGTGGGTGAAGACTCTTTGTTTGTTTGATTCATCTGACATTCCCACAGTAACCCCCTCATTCCTTCATCATATATTAATTTTTTGTATGTGTGTTTTATTGTACTATATGTATATTTTAGCATTTAAATGTTTTAATTATGTGTTTTTGTTTGGTTTTATTAGTTTTATTAGATATATGTTTTATTATGTCAGTTTTTAATCTGTTAGCTGTCTTGGCAGCCCTGATCAGGGCAGAAAGGGAGGTTATAAATTTAGTGAACAAATAAATAAAATTATTATTATGACTGAATATTAACTGACATGCAATTAGGCTAACTTGTAGCTCAGCATTCCCATCTCTCAGGTCAAATCTACGATAACTGGTACATATGCCAATAAAGGTTATCTGATTCTGATTCTGGTACTTATAACGGGTCTCATTCTTCAGTCCAGGATAAGAGAAAACAGAAGATTTCTAAATCAGCATTGAAAAAATGGAGTAACTTTTGCTTTCAAAGGTACAGGTACAGAAAATAATATACTGGATTGATCAATACAGTCAGCTTATGATTCAGTGGTTTTTATATTCACTTTCAGCCCACAGTGAAGGAAAATGTGCACCCATTAAGAGGCTCCTCAAAGAATTTCAACCATTCTCCAAGAAAAGAAATGTCTGTTGTTACACTCTTACTGCCCAATGCTGAAAATGTAACTGGTATGTTTGCCTGTTCATGTTGTTCCTTTACCTCAGTTATCTGTTGCGACACCATCCTTACCCCTTCTGTACAAAATATACCTGGTAGTATTCTCTGTGATGGTGGTGGTGGTGCTGCTAAAGCCTCTGGCTCCCTTAACACAAGCATGAAATGTTGACAAAAATTATGTCCGTTGAGGGAAACTGTCAACAGCAAAATGTTCACAACAGTCTAATGTTGTGACTTGAAGTACAGGGTCAGTTTGGGTAAGATAAATGATGGATATCTGTTCTCAAATAGTGATCCTTGTAAGAATAGAGATATGAGATGCACATATGACCATCCCTTCTATCATCTGTGAAATGTTGAATGGTATGAAAGGGCAGAAGGCAGCTATGGGAAATCCTCACAAGACCACAAATAGTAGAGGCTGTTGACAAGACGTTAGGGTCTGGAACGTTGAGAATCACTTGAGAATCACTTTACTTGGCCAGATATTCCAGAGGAGTAAACTTAATCCATTTTATTGTAGAGTCACCAGAGCACACCCCTCACCAGAATCCCCTGACAAAAATCAAACAATCCCACCTCAGGATTTCACAAAATCACGGAGAGTTGCATTTCATCTACCCTTTCATTTACACAGTCATCACAGAGAGTAGATTCCCCGATCCCCATAGTAGAAATTAGTGCTCGATGGGCCCATTATACCCCATTCATTACAAATGTCTGCAGGTTCCACCTTATTTTGTTGCCACTATTGGGTTACATTCAGAATCATCACAATCAGTGTGCCTACAGTACTCATTTCATCTGTTGGAATACTGTGATGTGCTGCCATTCTCTGAATAACCAGCTATCAAAAGCTGGCTGGGAATTGCTGGGCACATAGTACAAACAAAACTATTCAAGGAACTGCAAAAGGATAAAAGAGAAATTGCCCCTTGGACCTCAGAAGGACCACATGGTATATGACCACAACTTTATTGAAAGGTTTGCATTGTTGCTCCATCACACTCTTGGCACATTACTGACTTCTAGGAAAAAAGAGCCAGAGCTTGCCTCCTGTAAGCCACAACCAACTGAAAAACTTACCGATCTCAAGTGCACAGGCCTGCACACACAGAGTCTCTCTGTACATAAGCACACCTCCTTTGTTTGTCGTTTTTAAACAGAACAAGCATAAATCATCTCACAGTGCGTCTTCCACTCCTGTATTGACAGGAAGTGCTAGCTTTTACATGAACAGGAGGTGGAAATGGAGAGATTCAGCATGCTGCTGATAGGTACAAGAGAATGAAGTAGGCCTTGCTGAGTCTAACTGACACCTAGGACCTCTTCTCTCGGCCTCTGCAGGATGCCACTACTCATTCCCACCACGTCCCTTTGTGACCATGTGTAGTGGAACTAATTTGGCATAATGCACTTATGTGACCTACATTACTACTGCCCAGTGACCAACATTCTCTTTTTGGTGTCTGAGCACATGGTGTGAGTCTTGGGCAAACAGATGATCTAGACCCATTTCAATCTAGATTCAGGCCTGGGTTTGGGATGGAAGCAGCCTTGGTTGCCCTGACTGATGATCTTTGCAGAACAAGTGAAGGAGTGCATTGCTGTTCATTCTCCTGGACCTCTCAGCAGCTCTCTACACCACTGACCATGGTATCCTTCTGGAGAGGCTGGCTGAGCTGGGTGTACGGGATGTGACAGATGGCTGCAAGTTCCACCCTCCAGGAACCTCAGCCAATCACTTTCAAATGGTGAACTGGAATGCTGAAAAGGAAAAAAAAAAATTGAGGATTCTGGCAGTTTAACTGCTGGCCAACTGACAGAGTTGAGGGTTGTTGGATTTTGGCGGAAGGGTTAGGAGGTCAGCTAGTTAGGCAGGGAGACCATAAGGAACCATAAGTATTTTGAACATAGGCAGGGTTTAGGTGATGTTCTTGTCAAAAAAAATGGAAAAGGGGGAAGCCATCTGCTCTGTGTTATAAAGGTTTGGGTACTATCCTGTCAAAACAGTTACAAACCTTTCTGTTCCATGTTATAAGTCTGAATCAGTTGAACCAGAAACCTGCTTTGTAACTGATATGCTTTCTCAGGCAGCAGCTCTTCAGTAATTTTGTAAGTGTTATATTGAGAGAACTGGAGAAAAAGAAAACAAAGAAACAAACCATGCATACAGGTAAAGCGCCGGGTCATTACTGACCCGTGGGGTGACGTCACATCACAAGGTTTACCAGTAGGGTTGCCAGGTCCCTCTTCGCCACCGGTGGGAGGTTTTCAGGGTGGAGCCTAAGAAGGCCTGGGTTTGGAGAGGGGTGGGACTTTGATGCCATTGACTCCAATAGGAGATCTCCTGCCACCACCTGGAGGTTGGCAATGGCTACCCTATTTACCAGGCAGAAGATGAAGAAGAGTTGGTTTTTATATTCAACATTCGAATAGTCTGAAAAAGGAGATAATAAAAGTTTTGGTGTGCTTAGGTTCTTTCTTTGTTGTTTTGTGCCTTAAGTTTCCTTCCCAATTTCACTGAGGGGAAAAAAAATTCCAATTGGTACCACTATAATCAATTTCTACAAAGAGTTTAATTCTTAAAAAAAAGAAAACCCCAGAAAAACAAAAGTGCTGAGGTGATTTTTGTGTATGTGTTTGTTTATGTGGCTAGGAAGAAATCTTGGAGTAAAAACTGTTTTGCATTTCTTTTTGCATGAAAGGAGTCATGTTCTCTTTTATCCTATAAACTTGGGTAAAGAGCAGTAAGTCCCAAATATACATCCCATATACTACTGTGCATGGCAAACTGCCATACATCCCAACTGAAAGCATTTTTTTCAAAGCAATTTGTCCAGGGTTGCCAGCACTGGAACAACCCCATGTATAAAATTGACAGGAAATGGGAATACCAGCCTTGCTCTGTCATTAGAGTGTTCTTGCTTTCTTATTCTTATTGAACTACTGAATGGTGGAAATTCATAGCAGAAGCCATTGCAGAAAGGTAACTTATATAATATATAAAAAATTCCTAAACAGCCCTTTCTCCTCAAATTAATCCAGCAGCTTCTTAGGGGGAGTTGCTTGTCTCCGCTGAACTTGGAGACACAAACAGCTCTGTTGCTAGTTGCAAGACTGGCTCATCCATTGGGCAATATGAAAACCTTGAGGGAGAACACAGTAGAACACCTTTCACTGGATACACTTAGCTCTGCCAGACCCCGCAGCAGAGTTAAACAGTGAGCAGCCGCCTATTCTGATGAAGGAGAGAAGCATGGCTGCAACAGACCACCAGTTAGTGAACTGTCACCATGACAATTCTGCCTCTGTTTTGTTGACATTAGCCTCTCTGTAACCAGCACCCCAACCCACCCCCAGGTGCGACCAAGCTTTGTTTAAGAATTGCTTGCCAAGAAAATGCGAGCTTCAGTCAGAGGTTATGTACGCCAGGCAAAAGAGGTAAGGCAGAAAAACAGGCAGGTACACATCACTTTCCTGACCTGGATGGCCCAGGCTAGCCTGATCTCGTCAGACCTCAGAAGATAAGCAGAGTCAGCCCTGGTTAATATTTGGATGGGAGACCATCAAGGAATACCAGGGTTGCTGTGCAGAGGAAGGCACTGGCAAACCACCTCTTGCCATGAAAACCCCAAAAGGGGTCGCCATAAGTCGGCTGCGAATTGATGGCACTTTACACACACACACACACACACCACTTTGAGCAATTGGTAGAGAAAGTTGGCATATAAAAAACAATTCTACTACTACTACTACTACTACTACTACTACTACTACTACTACTCAGGCAAGCAATTGCAATTTCTGTCAATGCCTACAGATTCAAATGATAGTGATTTATGGGTTCAAATAAACAGCATTTGTATCATTCATGTAAATATGCATAATTT
Organism: Euleptes europaea; assembly: GCF_029931775.1. Taxonomy (NCBI): domain Eukaryota; kingdom Metazoa; phylum Chordata; class Lepidosauria; order Squamata; family Sphaerodactylidae; genus Euleptes; species Euleptes europaea. Next base: position 50,794,160 of record NC_079321.1, on the reverse strand, counting down.
ATTCCAACCATACTGAACATGACTTTGTCTTGAGGACTAAACTTGCTTGCAAATGTACAGCCAGACTAATTGACAGTGAAAGTGAAATGGTTTGCCAAGATGTCTTGTCTGTCTGTGCCAATAGATTGCCAATTGTTCCCCAACCTGAAAATCTGAACCCAGCTTTATGGTAGTTACAACTCACTTACAAAGAAATACTTAAATAAATAAATTAGTAAATATGGGAAATGAAATAAACGGGGGTGGTGGTGGTGGTGGGAGGGGAACCCCTGCAAAAAATGACTCATGAGCTAGAAAAAACTATTAACAAAGTTTACAATTGGGTGTTAAGTTTACATTTCTTAATTGTAGGAACCTTCCATGTATTTAGTCAGTGGGGAAGAAACCTCGTTCATTACTTTGATATTGTTGCAGTGAGTGGGAGCACTATAGCTAGAGATATTAGAACAGGTCCCTGGCCCAGATTCTTGCCCTACTCACTCAAGGTTTTCTGAAACCACCTCTAGCATATTACAATGTAGAGTGTAATATATATGCGAAAATATGTGACTGACCCAAGGTCACCCAGCAAGCTTCCACGGCGAGAGTGGGGATTCAATATAAACAGTTTAAATTTAAAACACACACAATGAATTCTTGCCTCAAGTGTAAATTTTACACACACACACACACACACACACACACACACACACAATTGAAATTCAGATAATTTAAACATGTTGCCAACTCTTTTAGGGGGCAGCATCACAGATCTAATGCTGTAATCTATCTATTATCAAAATTGTATGCACATGGAAGTGTTCTGCACCAGGGACATCCCCCTTCCTGTGTTCCTCCCCAGTGGAAATCTCTTGGTCCCCTGTGACGTTCCTTTCTGCTTGGATGGTTTTGGATCCAAGCCCTGACGTCTGTTATATGAAACAGATAGTATCGAACAGTACCTGAGATTTTCTTTCTTTCTTTCTTTCTTTCTTTCTTTCTTTCTTTCTTTCTTTCTTTCTTTCTTTCTTTCTTTCTTTCTTTCTTTCTTTCTTTCTTTCTTTCTTTCTTTCTTTCTTTCTTTCTTTCTTTCTTGCATTTTATAGGAACGATGCAACAATTGTTGTCAATTCTGCTTCCTAGCATGCGGTTGAATAATTTGGTTTCAATAATGGGTTTTGGCTGTTCTTGCTATTTTAGTGAAACCATTAAGGAAATGTCAAACGTCGACGTTAGCATCTTTACCATGAGAGATGAAGCTGCAGATTTCCAAACAGGATACACGCAGAGATTCTGCTCTCTAGTTGCACCTTGAAAGAAACTGACATTTTTTTAGGCTTGTAGAACATGTGGCAGAGGATGGATGCTCAGCATGGGAAGATATTGCTGGGGCTCAGAACCACTCAGCACAATTCTGTGCAGCTTTTTTTTTTAAACTACCGTATATACCCATGTATAAGCCGACCCGCGTATAAGCCGAGGTGCCTAATTTCTCCCCAAAAATGGGGAAAAATTAGGCACCCGTGTATAAGCCGAGGGTCGGCTTATAACCTCTCCCCCCCCCCCCGCAGGCTTACCTGACAGGGCTCCCGGCGAAGGCGGTGGTGGCGGCGGCGGGCCCCCCGCAGGAGGCTTCCAGGGCGGGGGGAGCCAGGTGCGCTCGGCAGCCGGCTTCCCCTGGCCCTTCCAGGGCAGGGGGAGCCAGGCGCGCCCGGCGGCGGCGGCCGCGCGGCCTTGCAGCGGCCGCAGCCGGCTTCCCCTGGCCCTTCCAGGGCGGGGGGAGCCAGGTGCGCCCGGCGGCGGCGGCCGCGCAGCCTTGCAGCGGCTGCAGGAGGCCCTCACAGGGCGCTCCTGGCCGGGAGAAGCTGCATGGGCCAGGCAACGGTGGCGGTGGCGATGGCGGTAAGTTGCTCCCTCCCTCCTCCCTCCTCCCTCCTCCCCTACCCTACCGTATTGACCCGCGTATAAGCCGAGGCCGGCTTTTTCAGCCCTTTTTTTGGGCTGAAAAACTCAGCTTATACGCGAGTATATACGGTACATGCCGGAGACCAACTTATCTGAAGGGTACTTCTCAATGAAGGGTGTCCATCAGCTGAATTACTACTTTTGCTGCTGCTGCTGCTGCTGCTACCACTACCACCACCACTACTACTACAATCTCTAGTTCAATCCCTGGCATAAAAATAAATGGGGAAAATATGAGAAGGAGGCCAAGGGATGCTCCCATCTTCCCTGATGAAGAAAAGATTCTGTTACTTGTATGTTACTATGAGGAGATGGGGTGGCAACAGAAGCACAAAGTGATGGCTGTCCAAAGATCTGCAGCTGGTGGGTCATGTGATGCCCCAAAGGGAGTGCTGCCCTTCAACCTCCTTGCTAACTAGGGTTGCCAACCTCCAGGTAGTGAAAATTAAACACAAACCTCATGCTTAAGTAGGAAGTTTAAAGGATAACAGCAAGCACTGATGGCACACAACTTATATTTATATAAGCACAATCCTATCTAAGCGTATAACGATATACAGAAAATCCCGAAATCTGTAGATGTAAACACAGTACAAATCACACCAAGAAGCGAAGCGGCTCCAATGGACTCAGAGAGAAGGTGAGCTCCAAAGAAACAAATGGAAAACCCGGACTGGATTTCCTTCGTAGCGCTAAACACCAAGACTGTGCCAGCGTAATAAAGATCAAAGTTCATCAAATTAAGCCGCAGTTGCAAATTAAATCACTTCATCCCGAGATGGGAGACCGGTAAGACCCATTTCGCCATGGCTTTGTCCATCGGGGAAGTGAAAGGTAGCGAGAGATTAATATCTATCTCAGATGCTGAAAAGCATGTAGCTTACAGATCAGAGGATGGTCTCTCATCTCGGGAAGGAAATCCAGTCCGGGTTTTCCATTTGTTTCTTTGGAGCTCACCTTCTCTCTGAGTCCATTGGAGCCGCTTCGCTTCTTGGTGTGATTTGTACTGTGTTTACATCTACAGATTTCTGGATTTTCTGTATATCGTTATATGCTTAGATAGGATTGTGCTTATATAAATATAAGTTGTGTGCCATCAGTGCTTGCTGTTATCCTTTAAACCTACAGGTAGTAGCTGGAGATCTCCTGCTATTACAACTGATCTCCAGCCAATAGAGATCAGTTCACCTGGAGAAAATGGCCGCTTTGCCAATTGGAATCTATGGCATTGAAGTCCCTCCCCTCCCCAAACCCCACCCTCCTCAGGCTTCACCCCAAAAACCTCCCGCCAGTGGCGAATAGGGACCAGGCAACCCTATCGACAACATGGCTACTAGAGGGCATGCTGATGTCACCCTCCACCCATGCGGAGGCCTCAGGCTGCAAGGGGAGGGCGTTGAATGCTCACCCTGGTCTACCTCCTTCTGTTGGGGCTCTCCCTTTGCTCGCCTGCCCATCTCTCTGTGCTAGCTGTGGGGACTGGAGAGCAGCCCCAACTGTGTCCTCCTCAGTTCTGGGCTGGAGGGACTTAAATAGCTCCTTACAGTCCCTGCAAGCCTCTCCCCCTTTCCCTGGTTGGCAGGGGATCAGCCAATTCCATGTTCTGACTCCCTAGCGTTGCCATGTGCTTGCTGGGGTAGAGAGATCTCTTGCCCCCAATGGGTCTTAACCAGAGAAAGAAAGAAAAATGTCCATCAGGTCAATAGCATCCCATCCCTCCCAGACAAACCCTGTAAGTGACATTATGCCATTGCTGATGACTGCCTCTCTACATCCCTGCCCCCTCAGTCTTGGAGCTGTCCTGCTCCCCCTGATGTTCAACTCCATTCTGGCACCTTCCTTTGCCTGGTGACCTTTGGCCACCATCAGGCTACTGAGGAGAGACCTTGATTTCTGGCTTGCCCAGTCACAAGGTCTTGTCACCACCAGCCTACCACTCACCTCTGCTTTTGTGGGGAAGCCAGGCCCACCTTCTAAGCCCACCTCCAGAATCATAGAGTTGGAAGGGACCACCAGGGTCATCTAGTCCAACCCCCTGCACAATGCAGGAAATTAACAACTACCTCCCCCCCACAAAAATGAAACCAGTCCATCCACATCAGCTACTCTGAGCTCTGTCAAGAAAATAAATGTGAAAAATGAAAACAACTTGTAGCAATATAAAAAGTGAACGAATACATTCAAAACGATGATCATAGCAAACACCTTTATATGGGCAGTTGGAGATCTTTCAACTAGCTTCCTATTCTTCCTCCTAGAGGTGACATAGCTGTCTCAGTTCACCTAGTGAATGAATTTCAATTATCAAGAAACATTAGATTCCCTTTTTTTTTGGCATTGGGTAGAAGATCCAATAAGATTTGTTCTGTAGTCCTACCATTCGTTGTCTGATCAGAAGAGCCTTCTCTCACTGTATTTAGCATTTACTGCAATACATTCTGTGTAGTTAAGGCCCACTTAACATAGTGATTCAAAATTTAAATGCCTAACTATTGGAATAAGCCTTTCCGAAATAGATTTCATTCTAAAATGTCCTCTTAGATCGTGACAGAAACGCCTACACATATTTTCTCTTACTTCGGTTGAGGCTGGTCTTGATCTAGGTTAGCAAAAAGCTACGTTTCATGTAGTTATGTATTTTATTTCAGTTTCAATTTCTATCCTGTCACACATCAAGGGTTTGGGGTGAGTGGTAACAATTTGAGAACAGAGCAGAATAATAAATAAAACTAGTCTCCTTTATTACACCAAAATAAACATTATTTCAGTTAATTATTCCCAGTGTACTGCTTATGCCATCTAATTGCTCACCATGACATTGAAGCAATTTTAAATCAAATTCAGGTGTTCTGCTATTTGGTGTAGGCCTTATGGCCCCTTAGCACATTTCCCTTGTTTCGTCAATTAAGATGTCTTTTGGCTCATAGATCTGTTCTGCCATTCCAGTAGTAGGCAGTCTAATATATATTTTAATGCTTACTATGAAACATCCTTCCTTTTTAATTAATTCAGACTTCTTCTTCTTTAACTCACAATGACTAATCGTCTTCTGTCTGCACTTTGGCTATCTGGTTTCAATCTCTCCACTGCAGTCAGCACGATCTAAAACTACCCTATGGGAATCAGAGCAGGAGTGCCGTTCTTGCTGATTCTCTGGTATTCCTCGCACATGCAAGCCTGGCAGCCAATTCTGCATGTTAGCTACAGGAGAAATTCTTGGAGATTTGGGGTGTGTGTGTGCCTGGGAAGGGAGCTCAGCATGGATATAGATGCCATAGAGTTTACCCTCCAAATGTGCCATTTCCTCTAGGGGAATGGATCAATCTAGTAATATATATTTAATGGCGCAGAGTGGTAAGCTGCAGTACTGCTGTCCATGCTCTGCTCATGACCTGAGTTCGATTGTGATGGAAGTCAGTTTCAGGTAGCCGGCTCAAGATCAACTGAGCCTTCCATCCTTCGGAGGTCAGTAAAATGAATACCCTTCTTGCTGGGGGTAAAGTGTAGACGACTGGGGAAGGCAATGGCAAGACCACTCCATAAACAGTCCCCTGTGCAAGTAGTGGGTCATTACTGACCCATGGGATTATGCCACATCACAACATTTACTAGGCAGAGTATATTTATGGAGTGGTTTGCCATTGCCTTCCCCAGTCATCTACACTATCTATCTATATGCCTTTGTGTAGCATCCCAGGACTTCTCTGGTGGTCTCCCATCTAAGTACTAACCAGGGCTGACCCTACTTAGCTTACAAGTCCTGAGACGTTTGGGCTAGCCTGGGCCATCCAGGTCAGGGTATTGAATTCACTGTTCTGTCCAAATAGAAACTCTACTGAATCTCCTTCTAGTTTTATTTATTGTATCTTTCAAACTTTCAAGACTATCTTTGCAACCATCCAGGGAAGAGGCCAGACTTGCTTCCCAAAGTGAAAAATATTGTAGGGTTGCCGAGCAAAGGCAGTCCCAGTGAAGACAAATGAGTAAACCAAGATTATTTCTTGCTTTTAGTTTCCAAACTCTCATTGTAAACAAGCCATCCTTGCATATATTAGGTTTTTGATTTTGTTAAGCAAATGACAATCATGAGTTTCTGCCTGTAAGATAAACTCTCGTACTAACTTGGTTTGAGCTATGTTTGACCTAGACCTTAACTATTATTGTATGAGAGCAAAGACCATTTCTCTGGTTAGACAACTTTCCATCTTTAATCTTTAACATTTTGATATGAAACATTTTAGTCTTGATAAATTCTACCATTCCTTTCAAAGGCAAAACCATCCAATAACCTGTCAGTGCTTCTTTGTCATGCTTGCTCAAGTTCTTCTTTAAGTTTTGACGGCGTTTCAGATGTGAATGCCACTGGCCTGTATTTTCTGAATTTGTACCATTTCTGCTGATATTGCACTCTGACTGGTATTTTGCTCCAATAATAATAATAAAAAACCTTTCACTGGATTTGGATACATTAACATGGTTACCTAAGCCAGAATTCCTTCACTATCTGTCACTCCCTAAAAGAGTACTCTTTTTAACAAGTTTTGTGCATAGTCTGGAATGAATTTCTGACAAAATCTGGCCATTCCTAGGAACTGTCTCACACTTCTAACATCTGTTGGTTTAGGCACTTCAAGAAGAGATGTCATGCTGTTCTCCTGAGTTCTTCACTCCTTTCCAATACAAATATCAAAAATTTCAATTGACTTCCAGTCATCAGTGCTTTCCATCATTCAGTTTAAATCTAGCCTGGTTTAGCTGGGGTGGGGGTGGGTTTAACAATCTTAAAAGGTTAGGCAAGGTTTCAACATGCTCTCCCTGATTTTCTTTGGCAATTAATATGTCATTAAAATATATCGTGCAGGCAGCTCTGAATTGAGCATATCAACAATGGTCCTACAGAAATAGGAAGGGCTATAACACAACTCTGTCAGCAGATTGTTCCAGTTGTGCTGTCCTGGAATATGAATACACATTTCCATTGATCCTTTTGTGAACTCGAGAATGATAAACAAAGATCTGTCCGGTTATTTCGAATCAGTGAATTGGATCCCATCTAAATTCCGTGCACGGAAACAATAATTCCCTGCTTCCTCCTCCCGAAACAGTCCAAAATGCTGCTCCTGGAGAACAAAGGACCCTCAGGAACAAAATGAGGGAGAAGATGGAGGCCGGGGGAGAGGATTGCCCTCCTTTGCCCTGGTGGATCTTTTCAATGGGATCCAATCCAATATGCAATCTTGGTTTGCCTCATGCTTACTGTTTGTGGACATGTGCACGTGTGTTCTCTCCCTCTGTAGATTTCTCTTCACTTTATCTCAGTCCTCATCATTTTAGAAAATCTCCATTCCAACTAGGGTTGCCAACCTCCAGGTGGTTAAACCAAAAATGCACTGGTATTAAGTAGATAAGCTGTATAGAAAAATAATACCAAGCTCAAGAATTTTCTATGAAAGCTATATTCTTAACAGTGAGTATGTGCAAAAGTGCTAGACAACAATAAAGTGACAAATGAAACTTAAAGCTATATATATATATATATATATATATATATATATATATATATACACACACACACACACACACACACACACACACACACACACGGTGGTGGCTGGAGATCTCCCACTATTACAACTGATCTCCAGGCGACAGAGATCAGTTCCCCTGGAGAAAATGGCCAACTTGACTATTGGACTCTATGGCTATGAAGTCCCTCCACTCTCCAAACCCTGCCCTCCTCAGGCTCCACCCCCAAAATCTCCAGGTATTTCCCAACCCAGAGCTGGCAACCCTAATTCCACCCCTCTTGCTTTAGTGCCCCTTGTTTTCTCTACTCCATGCTTTCTCTGCCCCCTGATTCCTGTCTTTGCCCAATCCTGGCCTGCTGAAAGGTCTGAGCCACAATGGAAATCAACACAACACAAGCCTTTATTGGCATATAACACAATGGAAGTCAAAATGGTTGGGATGAGAGTGGTGACTAGAGGCATAAATGACTCCCAGCTTCTCTGGTACAGACAGCAGAGCAGCCAGTCAATACCAGAACCTCTTTCATCGTTACAATCCAACACTGAATACAGGGGAAAGTATCTTTCCCCCTGGATTGCTTTTCTATCTTTGTCCTCAGCAAAATAACCATTACTGTTAAGCTATTTTGGTGATTTTCAGCTGGAGCAAGCATTATGGCACTTGCATAATTTAATGTATTCTGAAATGCTAAACTAAAGAACATAAGTAGATAGTGCTGGATCAGACCACTGTTCCATCATCCTGTCTCACTAGCATCGCCAGCTCCGGGTTGAGAAACATCTGGATATTTCTGGGGCGGAGCCTGAGGAGGGCGGGGTTTGGGGAGAGACTTCAATGCCATAGAGTCCAATTCCCAAAGCGGCCATTTTCTCAAGGTGAACTGATCTCTATTGGCTGGAGATCAGTTGTAATCTAGCTCAATGGAATATTAAATTGTCCAGTAAACAGCTGAGGTTGCTGGAATCAAGGAAGAGCTGCTTTAGGAGTAACCTCACTGTTTCTACTTTGAGGAGATGGGGACTGCTCAATCTCTCAGTGAGCCATCATCATCATCATCATCATCATCATCATCATCATTTTCAATAATTTCTATCCTGCCCTTCCCGGCCAAAGCCAGGCTCAGGGCAGGTAACAACATTAACCCACAACAACATTAAACCTACAGGCACAATAAATATTCATTAAAACACTAAACCCATTATCAAAACATTCACAAATAATCTTTTTAAAACAGCAGATGACGCCAGACAGATGGTTATCAGTAAAACTATTGCAGTCCCCCATATGGTTTACCGAAAAAAATTGGGCCCAATAAACCAGAACCAAAAGTTTACCGATTTTTTTTTTTTTTTTTTTTTGCACGACCCTATTAACCACATCAAGCAGGAAAATCCTCCAGATCCATCAGGAAACTACAGTAAGTCCCCTGGTTACAAATGGTTACAAATAGGTTGCATTCCACAAGTTTATTTGTAAGCTGGGTATTTGAAACTCAGAATGCATTTTTCCACAGAGATACATGTAACAGATGGTGGTTGGGCTTGGCTCTTATAGAAGCCTATTTAACCCATAATGTAGCTGAAATATTGTTATGTTTGCTTTGAGAAACAGAAGAAAACAATATTGTTGCAGTTCTGTGCAGTAATTAAACAAGACAGATTATGAAATAACTAAAATAATAATTAAAACATGTTCCTTGAATGCTGGTGCTGCCTTGCTTCCAGGAAGCAAGTTTAATTGGAGGAGCCTGAAAATGCATGGTATAAATTACATTTTGGGGAAAGGGAAGGGGAGAGGATTTCTGTCAATCATGCCTGAAACCAAAATGCTTTTTTACACTTTTTTTTCAGGAGCAGCTAACAAGGGAAAAAATTAAAAGGGGAAGGGGACAGGGGTGGAATGGGAGACCCTGGAAAATTGGTCCCCCCTTCTGATGCCACAGCTGGTGTTGCCCCCCTCCCAGTATATCCCTGCCCACAGCCTTCCCACAGGTTGCTAGGCACTGCATAACAACCTTAAATTAGGCTAATTTTGTTCAAATCAAAATTGATTCTGGCCTGTGTAACCACTTGAGTTGTTCATCGCCCATTTAGGGCTAGTGGGGGGGGGGTTCCCTTACTTGGATAGAAGTTAGGGTGGCCCCCTTCTCATGATAGCAGTGTCAGGCAAAATGGAGAGCATTGGATGGAGATTAATGCCACTTCTTTCAGCAGTGATATTCCATTCACCATCACCCCCCGCACATTTCATTTTTTTGGCAGAATTTCGAACTCTCTAATTGGAAAGGAATTTATCCAAACCAGTACTACGTCATTCGAGTGAAGGAGTGGGATTAATAAATTGTTTGGTGATGTGGAATAGCAATTATGTGGACTGTTATTGTTGAGAAATTCTAACAGCATCTCACTATTTCATAATTGATGAACAAGAAACGCTAAAGAAATGCACTGCCTTAGGGCTGGATCTTTCTTGCATGGGTTGCCCATGTACAAGCCTCCTGCTTACTAATTAATCCACATATTATGGATGACAGAATATATACCCAAGCAAAAGTCAGGAGGAAACAGACGATTAAAAGGTGCCTGCTAAATTCAAGGACTTCTGAATCCCAATGGCTGTGCTGAATGTACAAATCCAGCCCCAGAGTTGGAAAGCTGATGACTAGTGAAGCCACACATTTCATGGCAAGTGTTCCAACAGCTGAACTTACCATATTCAATTGTGACAATCAGACAAGCGCCAATCATGGGGTCTGTTTGGTTCAGCACTGAACCACTCAAGTGCCTACCAAACAGACTTCCTTCCTTCCTTCCTTCCTTCCTTCCTTCCTTCCTTCCTTCCTTCCTTCCTTCCTTCCTTCCTTCCTTCCTAACCATTTGTGTAAGAAGCTGTTGAGGAACCAAACAGGATTACTCAGATTAATCCTGCCTAATATAGAAGGATTTTAAAAAACTACAACACAGTTATTTATGACTGATTTATGTGATCTGTGACTGATGTAACTGTCTATTTAAACCATTCTCTGGTGAACAAAGCAACAGAACAGAAAGGATATGGGGACTAGAACTCAATTGAATTGTGTGTGGAGGCCCATGTGTGGAAATCCAACTGTGCTGTACTGTACTGTTAGAAAGAAAGAGTTGAAGTAACCTGTCGAGCAGCCATTAAAAGGTTGATGGACTGGGAAGCCACTGGGTGTAGTCCTTGTTTTACTCAAAACCATAAGAACCTCAGCTAAGGGTCTGCGTGACATTATGGGGGTTACTGCACTTGTATTCCCAGCGATGTATTAAGATATTGTCAAAGGCTTTCACGGTCAGAGTTCATTGGTTCTCGTAGGTTATCCGGGCTGTGTAACCGTGGTCTTGGTATTTTCTTTCCTGACGTTTCGCCAGCAGCTGTGGCAGGCATCTTCAGAGAAGTAACACTGAAGGACAGTGGAGAGACACTGTCCTTCAGTGTTACTCCTCTGAAGATGCCGGCCACAGCTGCTGGTGAAACGTCAGGAAAGAAAATACCAAGACCACGGTTACACAGCCCAGATAACCTACGAGAACCGATGTATTAAGAGTTTGAAAATGTTATAAAAAATACTGTTCGCACTTTCTATGTATTCCCAGCGATGTATTAAGAGTTTGAAAGCGTTATAAAAAATACTGTTCGCACTTTGTTTGGCCCCTTTAGCTGTGAAGATGTCTTCCAACCATTTATAAGCTGTGGTTTCCAAAAACCCTTTTAAAGCGATGTTTTTTATAACATTTTCAAACTCTTAATACATTGCTGGGAATACAAAGTGTGGTAACCCCTTATGTGTGACATGAGGAACATCTATCAAACTTGTGCTCTGCCATGACATTCAGGTGATTCCATCTGTGCCCTCAGAGCTTATTTTATCACTAAGAATGGCTGCGCAGGACTCAAAAACTTTGTAATACAAAGACTACCATTCCAAGATTGTTTCCAAGGCAGAAGTTCAACCCTGACAGGTCACCAATTGTGTTTTATAAATGTGGCCAAATCATTATTTTAAAAGCTAGAAGTTGTCACCAAAGGTAACTGCCAATTCTATAGACTTTTTTTTTTGCAGGTTTTGTATCACCACATGATTAAATGAAAAACCTGTAAAATTGACTTGGGTGTAAAGTCAAAAGGTGCTCATGATGTATTGTGGTGGCATTCAGAGAAAGAAATGGAAGTCTAAAGCTGAGGTAAACAAACCTGAACAGACCTCAGAGGACTTCCTTAGAGAGCCAGTGATGTTCCCAGAAACCTTCCATATGGGAGTTTGCAGTATTTCAACCTCTTGCAATTGCCTTAGAAGATAATCATTAGTAGAGAAACTAACAGTGCAATCCTAAATGGAGTTATACCCTTTTTACGGATCAACTTTAATAGACTTAGAAGGGGATAACTGTGCTTAGGCTTGCACAGGAAAAAGAATGGCCTTTTTGTGAATTACTTATCTCAAAGTAGTCGTTGTTGTGAGCTGATGTCAGAGATCCTTTTAGTGTGTGCAGGAAAAAAAAACAATTGTGGGATTCGTGGGAGCTATTACTATGTATTTCTCACATGAAAGGACAATCTCCTTCTGTGCTCTCTTTTAATTTATTAAAAATAAACACACCAAGTTGGCATCAGTGACAACTGGTGTCCCTCCCCAAAACTCCCAAAGGGGTTTACAACTCATTTAGCCATTACTAAGCAAAAGCACACAATAAGGTGTAACTTTTTTTTTTACAAAAACAAGACCAATGTTTGGTCATATTAAAAGTGAAGCATTCCAGTAATTAGGGGATTGTTAATCCAACAAAATACAAGGTGGAATAGGGAAAGGGAGAAAAAGAGAAAACATATATTAGATGAAATAAGAATAGCTGAAAGATATTCAAGCAGGATGCAGGATAAAGCAGCTAAGCAGGAATTACAAGTGAAGATTAGAAATTGGCAACAACAATATGAATTTTTAATTACAGAAGAAATTGAAAATAAACTTATGTATAATAAACAAAGGTTTTTCAAACATGCAAATAAACCGGGTAAAATGTTAGCTTGGCAACTTAAACAGAAAGAAAAAAAGATACCAATAACCCAAATTAAAAAGAATGGTAAGATTACAAGAAAAAAAAAGGAGATATTAGAAACATTTGTAGAATTCTATACAAATTTGTATAGGAAAAATGTAGTCTCAGAGGTAGAAATGGATAAGTATCTTAGTAAAGGGGACTGGGGAAAAATAACACAGGAAAATAAAGATATGCTGGACTCTTTAATAACTAAAGAGGAGTTGGAAGAAGTAATAAAAAAAAGTAAATTAAATAAATCTCCCGGCCCAGACGGATTTAATGCATTTTATTATAAAACATTTAAAGATCAGCTAATCCCTTATTTACTGGAGGTAATGAATTTAACGTTGAAAAAAGGAATTATCCTTCAAACTTGGAAACAAGCTAATATAACATTAATACCAAAAGTAAATTCTGATATATTGGAAGTTAAAAATTTTAGGCCAATTTCATTGCTAAATGCTGATTACAAATTATTTGTTGCAATATTAGCTGCTAGATTAAAAAGAGTATTAAATCAAGTAATACATGAAGACCAAGCTGGTTTTTTACCTGGGAGATTGATGAGCCATAATGTGAGGGTGGTAATTGATCTTTTAGAATATGTAGAACAAGATACAATACCAATAGCTTTGATTTTTTTGGATGCTGAAAAAGCTTTTGACAATGTTAATTGGCAGTTTATGTTTAAGATATTAGATTTTATGGATTTTGGTATGAATTTTAAAACAGCTATAAAAGGAATATATACACAACAAACTGCCAATCTGATTATAAATGGGTCATTATCGCCAAATATTGAAATACAAAGGGGAACGAGACAGGGATGTCCTCTTTCCCCTTTATTGTTTGTTTTAGTATTAGAACTTTTATTGTATAATTTTAGAATAAATGATGAAGTAGTTGGTGTACGATTAGGTAAAAATCATTATAAGCTTAAAGCATATGCTGATGATTTAGTTTGTTTTTTGACTGATCCGATTGAACAAATTGACAGATGGAATAAAATTTTGGAGGTTTATGGAAAGCTTTCAGGTTTTAAAATTAACAAAACCAAAACTAAGATTTTAACTAAGAATATGACTCTTTCACAACAACAAATATTAATAAAAAAGACGGGGTTTAATATTGAAAACAAAGTTAAATATTTAGGTATATGGATATCAAATAACAATCTTAATCTATTTCAAGATAATTATGTGAACCAATGGCAACAGATAAAAAAAGATTTGATGAGTTGGGAAAAACTGCCATTATCACTGTGGGGAAGAATTTCAGTAGTTAAAATGATGATATTACCTAAAATGCTTTTTTTGTTCCAAAACCTCCCAATAGTTAAGGGTGTACAGATATTTGATGTTTGGAAAAAAGATATTATGAGATTTCTTTGGGGTAAAGAAAGACACAGGATTGCATATAATAATTTAATTGAATTGAAGGACACGGGAGGACTTGGTTTACCAGATTTGAAGATGTATTATCAAGCAGCATGCTTCACCTGGATCAAATATTGGATTCTTTTAGAGAACCCAAAATTATTAGAATTAGAAGGATTTAAGTTGAGATTTGGGTGGCATGCTTACTTGTGGTATGGAAAGGAGAAAGTAAATAAAGAATTTAACTCTCATATTATCAGAAAAAATTTATTAAAAATATGGAATAAATATAAGGATGTTTTTGAAAGCAAAACTCCCGGCTGGATTAATCCGGTAGAAGCATTTTTGAGAAGGGGTAAACACTTAAATTTGGACGGTAATAATTATAGAGAAATGTTAGAATATAGAGAAGGTACATGGGTATTGAAATCAAAAGAAGAACTGCAGATTAAAGACTGGTTTATGTATTATAAACTAAGAGATGTTTTTAATAAAGATAATAAACTGGGTTTTAATCAAACTAAATCGGAATTTGAGATTATACTCTCTAAGGGTAATAAAGGATTGATAGGGAGGGTATATAAATTACTTATAGAAATAAATTTAGAACAAGAAAGGATTAAACCGACGATGTTGAAGTGGATGAGAGAGTTAGGTTATAATATAGATGTGGATATTTGGGAAAATTTATGGAAAAAGGAATTTAAGTTTACCATCTCAAATGAAATAAGAGAGAACCTGTATAAAATGTTCTATAGATGGCATATAACTCCAGTATTGTTAAGTAAAATGAAGAAAGAAGATGAAGCTTTATGTTGGAAATGTGGTACAGAAATAGGTACATATATGCATGTTTGGTGGTTTTGTAAAAAAATAAGGAGGTTTTGGAGATTAGTTTTGAATGAAACTAATAATTTGATTAAGGCAACACTTAAGAGAGACCCCGCCTTTTGCTTATTGGGTATTTCAAATAAAGATTTAGATAAAGGTGACAGAGTCATATGTCAATATAGTTTTGCCGCTGCAAGACTTATAATTGCAAAAAAATGGAAGCAAGCAAATAAACCTTCAATTAAAGAATGGAGAGAAAAACTATGGATGTATATGCGGTTGGCCAAAATTACAGCTTCTTTACATGGTAAAGATATGGAGGAATTTAAATGTACTTGGTCAAAGGCTACCGCATATTGGGATAAAGTGGCAAAAACGGATTTTAAAAGTATAGTTAACGAACTATAGTATAATATGATTTTAAATATCATAATTATAAATATTTTATTTGGTAAGGTCATAACACTCCATCGGAAGTCCATTGGTGAAGGGCACTGTGGTGGGTGGTTGGGATTTGGAATCAGGGCACGATGGAACCTAATGTACTATATATTGTATTAGTGGATAAGTTGTGCGCTGAAAATGTATTTCTTTTTTTTTCTTTTATGAATGTATTGTTAATTTTTTTTCTTTTTGTCTATGTTTTATTATAAAAACAATAAAAAAAGTGAAGCATTTGTCTAGCGCCTCCAAAATCACTACCTAAATGTTCAGTGAACAAAATTCCCCAGTCAGCATAAGAAAGTAAATAGTTTTCACATTATGACAAAAGGCTATGGGAAATGCGTGTCTAAAATCCTATGTTGTTATGTTGCAAAGCAGAACTTTTATAACTTTATTTATTTACTTCATTTATATCTTACCTTTCTCCCCAATGGGGATCCAAAACACCTCACAGAGTCTTCTGTCCTTCATTTTATCCTTACCACCACAACTCTGTGAGGTAGGTTAGGCTGAGAGTAGAGTTGCCATCCTCCAAGTGGGACCTGAAGTTTTCCATGAATTACATTTCAGTTGTCCTGGAGAAAATGGCAGCTTTGGAGGGAGAACTCTAATTCACCACATTCGTGCTGAGCTCCCTTACCGCCTCATAATCTACCCTCCCCCAGTACCACACCAAATTGGGTTGAGCAGCAAACACACCCAAAGATAGAGATAGAATAACTGGGTAGCAAAATTGAGAAACACATATACTGAATGGGAGATACGCTTCTGGATAGCAATGTGCATGTGAACAAGATCTTGGGGTACGGGTGGACAAAAAGCTAAATATGAGCAGCCAGTATGATGCAGTGGCAAGAAAGGCTAATGCAATCTTGGGGTATATCAACAGAGGCATAACATCCAAACTGCAACATGCCATAGTCCTGCTGTACACCATATTGGTCAGGCCTCATCTGGAGAACTGTGTGCCGTTCTGGGGGCCTCACCTCAAAAAGGATGTGGATAGAATGGAGTAGGTACAGAGGAGAGCAACAAGGATGATCAGGGGCCTGGAGACCAAGCCCTATGAGGAAAGTCTGAGGGGCTTGGAAATGTTCAATCTGGAGAAGAGAAGGTTGAGGGGGGATATGATTGCTCTCTTGAAGTATTTGAAGGGCTGTCACTTGGCCGAGTGCAGGGAGCTATTCCTGTTGGCAGCAGAGGATTGGATTTGCGATAATAGGTTTAAATTATGGTCAGAAAGGTACCAGCTGTATATTAGTGGGGCAGGGAAATTACAGTAAGAGTTGTCGAAGGCTTTCATGGTCAGAGTTCATTGGTTCTTGTGGGTTATCCGGGCTGTGTAACCGTGGTCTTGGTATTTTCTTTCCTGACGTTTCGCCAGCAGCTGTGGCAGGCTTCTTCAGAGGAGTAACACTGAAGGACAGTGTTACTCCTCTGAAGATGCCTGCCACAGCTGCTGGCGAAATGTCAGGAAAGAAAATACCAAGACCACGGTTACACAGCCCGGATAACTCACAAGAACCAACAGTAAGAGTTATTCAGAAGTGGAATCAGCTGCCTAGGGAGGTGATGAGCTCCCCTCACTGGCAGTTGTCAAGCAGCAGTTGTATGAACATATGTCAAGGATGATTTAGGCTGATCCTGCATTGAGCAGAGGGTTGAACTAGGTGGCCTGTATGGCCCCTTCCAACTCTATGATTCTAGACAGTAATCTTTCCACTAAAAAGGGAACATATTTTCATTCAGAATGTGAAACAAGATTCTTTTGAAATTAAAACAAGATTGTTTGGTGCTGTATTGCAGATGGATTTGGGATGGTTTTTAAACCTAAGGATTAGGATAGTTTTTATCTTCAGTACTCTAGTTCCATAGTACTTCCAGATCATGATATAAATTGTAACCATAGAATGTCAGTCAGCAATTTGAGTTTTGTGTAAAGCAGCAGCATCCAAGTTAATACTGGGAGATGGACATTCCATGTATAACTGTGGTGTTGAGAGGTGTGCTAGGTTCTGTGTTAAAGTGTCCCCTTGGAAAAATGAACATGGCCTATGCGTTCCTCAAAAATTCCAGTGGCAACTTGGGGGGGGGAGAATAGTTTCTCAATTGTTAGTCACATGCAAGAGAGAATTTCCACCCTAGCATTATTCATAGTTCTCCCAGAACGATTTATTTTCCCACAAATATCTTAAGAGTTTGACACTTGGTAATGCAGAAAATGTTAAATTCAGAACCTGAAGCGTTTCATTGGACCCCCTCATGATACATTGCAATACTTCTTGTATGTCATTGTAAGGATTTATACTCTCCATAGGTCCATATTCTGAAAACAGTGAAAACCAGTGGATTCTCCACTGGGCAAAGGGCTGAAATTTGACATAAACTGTGAGACCTGACTATTCATCCATGAACTTCTCAACTACACACCAATTGTTTTTACAAGCACTAAGGAGACTTTGGAAACCCCATCCCACTGTCTCTGTCAGATTTGGTGATTTTGTGGTGATTCTCATACATTTGCAAAGTCTGCTGACTAGTTTACAATGCTTTCATGTATTTGGTAATAAGACAGTGCCATGAAAACCCCCCAAAAGGGTCGCCATAAGTCGGCTGCGACTTGACACACACACAAGAAAAATTAACCAATACATCTGATGAGGTTTTTGCAAAATGCCCATGAATGTGGTGCAGAAATCCAATGGAAAGAATTGTCTGTATTATTATAGTTTATAGAGAGTAATTTGTATGTTATAATGGATGAGGATGCATGGGCTCCAGATGTGTGTGAGAGGTTCTCATTGTCCCCTCCCCCAAGTGTGCTTCTTTGGTACTATTTTTATGTTTTGTTGGAAGTTTTCTCTCATTCACAGAGTGACATCAGCCTATGAGGACTCATGTAATGAATGTAATGGCATCACAACACTATGCAACTAATTAAATATGAATATGTATTGCATCATACAGGGCAAACAAAGTTGATTTAGAGTGAGGACAATGTTTCCTAGTCTGGTCACTTGAGTGATCTTATAATCAATCAGGACCACAAGGGCAATGAAAGCTTACTCAGGAGGACAATGCTTCCTGAATGGTTCCTGAAAGCACCCTAATTCCTTTCACTGTGATCCAAAAAAATTGCTAAAGAGGTATAGGTTCCTTTTGCTATTGATAAATGTTTTGATGAAAAATGTGTTTCTTTTTTTTACTGTGCTGTAATATATACACTTATGAATGTTCTTGAAAACTAATGCTGTTCACTCTGAAGATGTTGTGGAATGAAAAGTTTTGAAAACCAAGGGGGAAATTATGTTTCTGATCTATAGAATGACAGATATGGAAACAACCAAGACATACACAGTATGTGTAACAGAGCTTTGACAATACATTGAGAATACAAAATTGTGATCTAATTTTGTGAACAATATAATGGCAGAGAGACAAATCCAGTCCTTTCCAATTAATTGGAAACACACTTCTTGCAGTTTTCCAGTTCACTCAGTAGGCATTGTAATCTCACATGAGTTCACGGCACACTTTTCACTGTTCCTGAGTCTGCTTGCACAGCTAGCAGTTGTTTACAACACTTGGCTGATGGGGTATTCACCTTACATCATGATTAGTACTCCACAGGTATCACTGGGTATCTCTAATGTGGCTGATTGTTTAGATAGTTTTGCTTTTTCTTCCTTCCCCATGGGATGTAGTTCTCTTCCCCCACTCTTCTCCCATCAGTTATGGCCTGTTTTCCCGTTACTATTTCAGTATGCAAACCATCCCTCCCAGAATCATCAACTTTTATTATTTTATTTTATTATTTTAACCTAACTTTGTTTTTTTTATTCAGAGCTGATACTGTATCAAAATAAAACTTGATTGGATTGATACTATTTCAGTGGAATAGTAAAATTTAAAGCTTTAATCCTTTCCTGGTTTCACAGGCTCTTGTTTCTTATCTTGCAAATGAAGGACACCTGTAAATGCAGAGAACAGGCTTCTCATCCTTTGACAGAAACCTCAGTATGCAAAGAAAAGATGAAATCCAGAGAGATCCCATGGCTTCCACATATCCCATCCCCAAGATGGTAGCCTGAAGAAGAAGCAGAGATCTGAGGAGGTTTCAATCACAGTTTTAAGAGGGGGGGACCATATGTAGGAAACAATTTATGTTAACATGTGAAAATTAGCAGATTCACAGATTGTTCTGAATGTTAAAAGGACTCTTAATGAATATACGCTTTCCCAGTTGTTTTAACATAATTGCTGCCTTGGGCAAGATTTTTTGGAGTGTCAGGAAAGAAATATTCTTCAGAGACATTTGTTATAGTGAGAACCTAGTAGACAAGTCAACCAACACGTGTAAGCCAACATGTGCAAGTCTGATTGATTTCAACTACACATTTGAGCACATGCATATTGTCAGATTCAGATTCAGACACCTTTATTGGCATAGTAAAATAGCAACAAGGGAGCTTAAATACAGGCATCCGCAAGGATTCACAAACAACAACTGACCAAAACTCAGCCATCAAGTTAAAACATTTCAATCTAAAAAACATAACAATACATTCATCCAGCCAGCGGATAACATATTGTCAAAATCAATGGGGCTTCAAGGTGCTGAATTTGAGCAGGATCCCCCCCCCCATGCTTTAGTGTCGTATACAGAGGTTAATACCGGTCCAAAGAAGCAATCACTGTGGTTAAAGCAAAGTGACTAATCAATAGGGTTGCCAGGTCCCTCCTCGCCACTGGCAGGAGGTTTTTGGGGCGGAGCCTGAGGAGGCTGGGGTTTGGAAAGGGGAGGGACTTCAATGCCATAGAGTCCAATTGCCTAAGCAGCCATTTTCTCCAGGGGAACTGATCTTTATCGGCTCCAGCTAGTACCTGGAGGTTGGCAACCCTACTAATCAATCCTTCCTGGGCTTCAATGGCTATGAGTATTTTCTCCATCAGCCTTGTGCAGGAATATGTTTGACCCAGAAATCATGGAAATCTCCTATTGTTCCCAGAGCGCTGTGGAGAACTAGCTGTTGAGCCATTTAAGCCAGACCCCACCCCTGCAAAAAAAAAAAAAAAAAAAAATCATTCCTGGTCTCTTACTATTCCCATAAACATTTTATCCTTCATCACAAAGGGATGAATCAGCAGTAGTGATAGCAAGGCCTGCAGTGTAGCTGGAAAAACTGAGTATCCCAGAGAATCTAGCAATAAAACTGAGCTTCAAAGAGACTTTGTCATGGATTTTTCCCTCTCTTAAGCACACACTGAATCTGTTTATTATTATTATTATTTTATAAATGGGTTTAAAAGTAGCTTTCTACTGTTTGCAAAATGCAACATTGGTTTTGAGAACAGTTGAATAATGTAGCTTGTCATGATGACCTTGGAAAACTTAATGGTTCATGGCAGTAGGTTCAGGACTTTCCCAGGACATCTACCCAGTCCTAACATGTTACCCACGAGCCCAAAGATTTGCGGAGTTCCATTCACACTTGGTCCTTATTTATCTTTACTGAGAAGGGAACCTTCATGTAGTATGCAGATGCTCGCTCCACTGTTCTTCCCATGTATTAGAATGATAAACCCCTGCACCCATAGGGTGGAAGAAAGCTATTTAAGCCTATGGGGTTCTTCTCAGATAATAGCCACAATCCAGCAACTAATAAAGCACTACATATGAAAACTTCCTTTTCTGAGAGGCAAATGCTTGGCGTACAGAGTGGGAAACGCCCATGTGCCTTGTTTCTTTCTCATAGACCAGAAACTCCCCCATGCTCAAGGTTTTGTTATGGTCAGTTTGTCGCAGCGCTGTTCCCCGAATAAAGACACAGGATAACCATCGTTTGAGTTCAGCTACTTCACTGATATTGAAATAGGCTGACATATATCATAACTATTACTCTGCTTTCAAGGGTGAGCTGTGCTAGATATCCTTTCCTGGTTATCAATATCTGGGCAACCCTAACCAGGTTCCAAACCCTCACCTGCACATACCTGTGCTAAGAGGCACCAAGCTTCATCACACTCCTCCCAGTGTGCCAAATCTGGCTCATCTGTTGGAGGCACCCACTGAGGTTTAATCAGGGTCCCAATGAAAAGAAGTAAGGAGAAGCTGGGAAGATGCAAGGAGACAGATGGGAATCATAGGAAGAAGACGCCTTTCTAGCATGTTGGGCTAAGGTAAGGGCATAAGACTGCTTGTTTGCAAAATAGTGTGAGTCATATTTATCACCTGAACCAAGTCCAAAATTACGTCAGTCTTTTTGCTGGGTTGAAGTGGTTTCTGAACAATTCTTGTGTTTTCTGTGGAGGAGCCAAAGACACTGTTAACTCTGGATTAATGACAATTGCATCTCATTCCCCGCCCCCCCCCCACAAATCACATCCATATGGATACACATCTGTCAAAGATGGTTGAGACTGGGTAAATCCTGCTTCAATGCAGGGGGTTGGAATTGTGGGACCTGAAAGTGCTTCCCACCCGACGATCCCATGACTCATTTGCAGTATTAGTCAGAAGTTAATAAATTGTGGCTTTTTGCTGAATGTTCAAGAACTTTGAACATTCTTGACCAGTTTGGTCTCTAAAAGAGACCAGCATCAGTGGGAATTTACAGGCCTTCTATGGATTTGTTGAACACACACAACTCTGATGCATCCATCTGAGGAAAAAGATATCCCTGCCTCATTCTATGGTTCACATGTTTCATGTGGTTAGATGGTTTCATCTATGCAACTCTAGAAAGTTAACACAGGCCATCCAGTCAAACTAGGGTTGCCAAGCTCCAGGTACTAGCTGGAGATCTCCTGTTATTACAACTGACCTCCAGCCAACAGAGTTCACTTCACCTGGTGAAAATGACCGCTTTGGCAATTGGACTCTATAGCATTGCAGTCCTTCCCCTCCACAAACCCCGCCCTCCTCAGGCTCCACCCAAAAACCTCCCGCCGATGGTGAAGAGGGACCTGGAAACTAGGGTTGCCAGGTCCCTCTTCGCCACTGGCGGGAGATTTTTTGGGTGGAGCCTGAGGAGGGCGGGGTTTGGGGAGGGGAGGGACTTCAATGCCATAGAGTTCAGTTGCCAAAGCAGCCATTTTTCTCCAGGTGATCTGATCTCTATCGGCTGCAGATCAGTTGTATTAGCAGATCTCCTGCTACTACCTAGCAGTTAGTACAGGAAATTACTGATATCAACAATGCAAAACAAATTGTATTAAATGCTGGAAGACAAATAATACTGAAGTGCTATATACAAAAGGTGAATGGTCAATGCAATATATACAACTATTTATATAAGTCCATATTATATGTCAAATGATGTCCAAGATGGTAATCATCATACTGAAGAATAAGATGGGATACGATCGTTTCGAAGTCTTCTTCAGTGATAATTATATCACCAAGAGTGTATGCACTCATTTCAATCACAACTCATTGTCTTAACCCACAAGGGGAATTAACAAGTTCCTCAAAGGGATACAAGTTGTAGCTGCACAATGACTCTTTGCAATAATCAATAGTTCTAAAGACTCAAATATGCCAGTGCAAGCTAGGTAAAGACAGCGTCTTTCAGTAGGTATACAATGTTCCCACAAGGGATACAAAGTGTAGCAGCCATGGTTTTTGCTGCTGAGCAGAGTTAACTCTGAAAAAAATGCAGCATCTGTTCACACAACTCTCCTAATGAAACAGTGGAACTGATGGGATTCCTGTGCTCAAGCTAGAAAAGAGCAGGAAGAGAAATAAGGAGGGCTTGACTCTTTGAGTGGTGATATTACATCGGAAGGCTAGAGCCTTGTATTTCCAAAGTGCAGGCCTTTGCTGTCTGCTACAGAGCTAGTCTGTAATTTGCATCCAGTAAATATAGGAGGTGAAGTCTTCCACTTCTGCCACTGTCTCAGAGAGAATCCCTCCCTCCTCCCCCTTCAAAGTAAGGAGAAACAGAGCTAGAAAAGCTACATCCTAAGTGAAGGCTGAGGGTAAGTGTTTCAAAGTCTGCAGCTAGATTCCATAACCTGTAATAACAGGTACAAGTGCAATTAGTGCTTATGAACTTTAGCACTTAGGGGAAAATGTCACTCGGGATTTTACTAATGTACTGTCTAAAAGGTCCCTCCCAATGAGCATAATTTGAACATAATTTTATCGTGAGCTTTGTGGGGGGAAAACAGCCTAAAACTGCACGCAAAAGGGATTGTGCCAGTTCATGCCAGCAGTCTGGTAGCTGGCAATGTGAGCTAAGTGGATCCCTGCAGAGCCCAGCATTTAGTGAAAGAGCTAAATGATGGATCCAGGGGACTGCACCACACAAATGGGATGAGTGGCGATGTGGTAAATGTGGGTTGAGTTGCAAGTTGGGTGCTTGCTGAGCCAATCACCCCATGATGAAGCCTGCCTTTAGACATGCTGGGAAATGAGTTGATAGAACAGAACGGCACCACTTCTATTAAATTATACCAATTAGCTCCAGTATTTATTTTATTTTATTTTATTTAGAAAATGCATTAACCACCTTTTGACCAAAAACAACACCTTGAGGTGATCAATGTAGAAGAGAAATAACACAGGTATATCTCTACAGCAGCACATCCCAGTCAGGACTCTATTTGTATCAACTGCAGCTTCCAAACTATCTTCAAAGACAGCCCGATGTAGAGTGTGTTGAAATAGTCTGGTGAGGGTTTTTTTGCCATCTTCTGGGCATGGAGCACGGGTCACTGTGGATGTGGGGGGTGGAGGAGGTAGTTGTGAATTTCCTGCATTGTGCAGGGAATTGGACTAGATGACCCTAGAGGTCCCTTCCAGCTCTATGATTCTATGTGTGACTGTGGCTTTCTTCAAGATGCAGCTGGCAAACAATCCTCAGTAGATATAAGGCATTTTGGGCAACTTCTAATACCTCTTTTGTACAGGGATAATGCAAAGCCCAAAAGTACCCCCTGCTGGGTGTCTGATCTTTCAGGCATCATGTAGCCCCATTCAGAACTCTGCTTTCTTGATCAACCTTGGTCTCCGCCCACAGCAATTGAGTCTTTTCTCAAGTAAGCTTGAATTAACCTCAACCAGTCCTCCACAACATCCAAACATTGGTGTAGCACTTCTGCTGCTCCCTAGCCTTTAAAGGAAAGGCCAGAAAGACTTGTGTGTCATCAGCATATTGGTGACCACCTACTCCAGATCTTCAGATGACATATCCCAGCATCTTTATGTAGAGTCTACACTGTAGACCTTTAAAAGCATCAGGGATAGGATTGACCTCCGCAGTACATCATTATGGGCCCAAACAATAATCCCTTCCAGGATGGAACAAAATCAGTGAATCATTGTTCCTTCTAGGCATATCCCTGCCAGTTGGGCCAGAAGGATATTATGATTGGTGGTATCAAAGGCCACAGAGAGATCCAGGAGGGCCAGAAGTAAGCATGCCATTTGCCCACCCATGGTGTGTAAACCCCAGCACCAATCCCCTGCCCTCAAGAAGTTGGGAAAAGGAAGAAAAATGGCCTCCATAATGATGCTTTGGGAATTTCCCCATGTCTCTATTGTCTTTATCACAGAGATGAATAGAAATTCCTAGAGCAGTACCTGGAAGTGATACCCTATCCTCTCTAAACTCCAAGGCAGTGCTGGCAAACCTAATAAAAAAGGACACAACCATATCTGTTGACCAGTGTATATCATTTAACAGAATTTATTTATTTATTTTATTTTATTCGCATTCTATGTTGCCCTCCCCCAACCAAGGTTAGGCTCGGGTGGCTAGCAACCGTATAAATAAGTCATTAAAATCAATCATAAACACAATATTTTAGGATACATTAATAATTAAAATCCAGAGTAGTTAACACCATGCTTAAAAGATGGCATCTAAATTCCTCTTATGTGTGAACAGAACCCCACAAGGGACACAGAAGGTAGCAGCAGGGGATACAACACTAGAATTTTGTAAAACTGTTTTTCCAAACAATGTAAATGCTTAAGACCTTGTCAAGGAGCAATAAAGGTTATTATTGTACAACACTAGAAGGTTCCAGCAATGGAGGTAGGGTTGCCAACCTCCAGGTACTCATGTATCACACATACACAAAACCATCTCTAGGATGGTGGTGAATAGGAACAGTTCGATTCAGAGGTGCAGTTTCTCTCAAAATATGCACAGCAATCTTCTGTATTCATCCCATGCAGGTAAGTGAGCAGATGTAATAAATATTAATACAGGAGGAATAACTTCATGGAGGATACGGCCGTTTCAAATTCTTTGCGATTTGAATTCTTCATCAGTCCTTCAAGCATTTCTCTCTTATATTGCACATCTTGATAATAAATTACAAAGTGCTGGATACAGATCAGTTCCCACGAAGGGTAACATTCACAAATGTAGCCATGTATGCAACGTGAAACTGACTTTCTAAATACCTATCCGCTGTGAGAGGCTTCAAAGTTAACTATGTACATCTGTGCCTGCTTTGGCAATTGGACTCTATGGCATTGAAGTCCCTCCCCTCCCCAAACCACGCCCTCTTCAGGCTCCACCCAAAAAACCTCCCACCAATGGTGAAGAGGGACCTGGCAACCCCAAGGGGAGGACAGTTGATGTAAATGTCACTGCCCTCAACCATAGGCCTGGCCAAACATCTCCATCTTACAGTGGAACTGAGCCAAGTCCCAAAGGGCCCGGGTCTTTTTCGACAGAGAATTCTACCAGGCTGGGGCCAGGGCCGAAAAAACCCTGACTCTGGTCGAGGACATCCGGATACATTGTGGGCCAGGGACCACCAGTAAGTTGGTTCCAGCATGGTGCAGAGATCTTTGGGGGTGTATTGGGAGAGGCGGACCTGGAGGTATGATAGTCCCAGATCATTTAGGGCTTTAAATGAACAAAATCAGAGTACATGAGATCATGGAGGCTAAATCCTGGCCCATTAGGGTTGCCAGGTGCCCAGTGGTGGCGGGTAAAATCCCGCAAATCCACCAGGTTGCCCGCCGGCTAGCTGAGGGAAACCTTAGAGTTTTGGCCAGGATCACTAGAGTGTCCGTGTCGCTTCCGGGTAGACCAGAAAGTGATGTAGGCGTGTCACGTGGGGGGGGTGCGCTCCACGCACATCCACCACAGCCCCACAAAGCTCCCGCCGGTGGAGCTGCAGGGCCTGGCAAGCCTATGGCCCATCTAATGTCTTGCTTCAGCACTTTCAGCATCTCATTACAAGGCTCGCTGGTATTAGAGTGATGGGGTTGCCAGGTCCCTCTTCTCCACTGGTGGGAGGTTTTTGGGGTGGAGCCTGAGGAGGGTGAGGTTTGAGAAGGGGAGGGACTTCAATGCCATTGAGTCCAATTGCCAAAGCGGCCATTTTCTCTAGGTGAACTGATCTCGATCGGCTGGAGATTATTTATAACAGTAGGAAATCTCCAGCTAGTATCTGGAGGTTGGCAAACCTATAGAATGAGTATGAGAGAAATATGTCACAGAGAGATATAGTGTGGGGAGAGAGGATTTTGAGCTCCCCTTGGCCATGCATTTATCCCCCCCCAAAGAAACGGACCCCACCCTTGCTTGAGGATCACAGGAAAGGAGGGGAAAGGTTACTCTCACCAGTCCATGCCTACCTAGGGCTGTTGTGCAAGTCAGGTTTTTAGCAACACTTTCTCCTATTTGACTAAAATCTGGAAGGGAGGATCCCTTGAAGGAGGAGTGTAATCTGTTCAGATGTTTGTCCCAATTGTGTTGGGACAAGTTACAGCAAGAAAGGTGTTTTCTATTGAAAACCATGGAAACAACTGTTGAGTTGAATGGACACAACAACTTTGATTTCTGATATTAATTTTAAAAATCTGGCTCAAGTTTTTAGTACAGCATAGGACCCAACCCAAAATCTGACATTTTTCTCTCTCCTGGAAACAGTATTCTCATTTATCGTAATCCAAATTTTTGGATGCCCCAGTTCAAAAGCCTCAATCATTAAAAATAACTAGACTACAATTCTGCAGTTCTTTTGGCCCCAGTGTTTTCAAAAAATCTGTATCATATGTTTGTGTGTCTGTGTATACATTTAGTCAACATGGTGCTGTAAGATTATTTTTTATTTGCTATTTTCCTTCATGAAAGCTAGTGTGCTATAGTGGTTAAAGTGTTAGACTAAGATCTGAGAGATCCAGGTTTGAATCCCTACTCTGCCTTGGAAGCTTGGTAGGTAACCTTGGGCTAGTCACATACTCTCAGCTTAACCTACCTTGCAGGGTTGTTGTGAGGGTAAACAGAGAAGAGAATGATTAAGCTGTTTTTGGTCTCCATTGGGTAGAAAAGTGGGATATACATGAAGTAAATAAATAAATAAATCATACTCAGTTTCCTTTTAAGTACTATGTAGTTCCTTGCAGGATTTTAGGCTATAAATATCTAATTTATATTAGATATTGCATTGCATGTTGGGAAAATCAGTCCGAACCCCAGAGAGACAATTGGCACATTGAGTAATGTCAGTGTTTATTCTAAATGCATCCATTCTGACACATCTCCTTTGCATAGTTGAGTGAGGGAAGGGATGGGGTTTGCGGTAGCCTGAGGAAAAGAGGAGACGGCCAGCCTGGTATGGCAGGCCTTGCCACACAGTA
Organism: Euleptes europaea; assembly: GCF_029931775.1. Taxonomy (NCBI): domain Eukaryota; kingdom Metazoa; phylum Chordata; class Lepidosauria; order Squamata; family Sphaerodactylidae; genus Euleptes; species Euleptes europaea. The sequence continues at coordinate 50,766,363 of NC_079321.1, read as the reverse complement.
TCGGGGTGGGGGTGGAGAAAGCCCACTTAAGGGGCCAACATCAACCTCCACCCCCTCTTTGTTCAGAGGACAGTTTGCACACTGAGTGATGTCAGATTCTCTTCTAGCCACATGTGATAAAGTTATCATGAGAGTAGTCAGATATCGTAAAATGCAACGCAACTGTGAGCTGTCCCATGAACTGTAGGAGAAGGCCAGGAGGGGTCAAGAACAGCAGAAGACTCCCTTACTGCAGTTCCCTGCTTTGCCTTTGACAAGAACAGCTTGAGGTGGGGCATCTGCAGAGCTCAGAGCCTTAACTCTGAGCCAGCGTGGTATAGTGGTTAAGAGCGGTGGTTTGGAGTGGTGGACTCTGATCTGGAGAACCAGGTTTGATTTCCCACTCCTCCACATGAGCTGTGGATGCTAATCTGATGAACTGGATTTGTTTCCCCACTCTTGCACATGAAGCCAGCTGGGTAACCTTGGGCTAGTCACACTCTCTCAGCCCCACCGACCTCACAGGGTGTCTATTGTGGGGAGGGGAAGGAAGGTGATTGTAAACTGGTTTGAGTCTTCCTTAAGTGGTAGAGAAAATTGGCATATAAAAACCAACTCTTCTTCTTCTTCTTAACTGAGACCAGTGACCCTTTCGTGAAGTGCTATTTGTTTATCATTAAAAGTCAATATAAACAACAAATGCAGGTATGTTGTTCTCTTTACAACATCTGACACTTTTTATTTTCAGAGTGCCAGGAGGGAGAATTCGCCTCACAAAAGACAGCTTCACCAGAAAGATGCCAGTAGGTTATAGTCCTGGAGAAAAAAAAAGCTTGGATATAAATAAATTGATCCCATTGCACTGGAACTTCTCCAAACTTGTCCATTTCCAATACGGGAGGGCCGGCACAGATCTCCTCCGGAGGGAAATTGATTGGATTAAAGAGACTACAGCTGCTTGTCCTCTGTACAAGAATTACCATGTGGTTCCGCCAGGAGGGAAATGAACCGAGGCAGAGCTGGTTTCTAAATATCAAAGAAATAAAAGGGTGAAGGTCTCAGTTGGTCTAGAATTGCTTTAAATGGCAATGGCTCCTTGTGAACTAGTATAAAGGCTGGCTGAAGGAAAGTCATTGTTTTAAATGATTTACCCTTTTCAAGATTTTGCCTAGAAACCCCTTTGGTCCCCATCCCACCCCCAAAATGTACAGAGGGCTAGAATGTGACAGAGATGCCAAGGAAAATAGTTTCCTCCAGCTTTGTTTAGGAAGTTGGCTCCCTATTTGCAGGCCCTCTATTTGACCACACTATTTCATCACTTCAGTCAACTCGAGGCTAGATTACTGTGACTAGGGCTGTTGAAAAAAAATCGGTATAGTTCGGCTTTGGCAAAATTCGGCCCGTTTTTATTCGGGCCGTGCCAAAGTCCGAACTCCCTCGCTTTGGATGCCCAGAAATTCGGGGGGATCCGGAGTTTGGGGAAAAAATTGCCCCCCCCCCCGTGCGCCTTCAGGAGGATTCCCTGAAGGCGCGCGGGGGCCCTTTAAACAGATCTGCACCTCCCAGCTGGGAGGCGCAGATCTGTTTAAAGGGCACCCCGCGCCTCTCCAGGAAAGCTCCCTGAAGGCGCATGGGGTGGGGGAAAGGGCCTGAATTGGCTGAATTTATTCGGGAACACCCTGAACTCGGCCAATTCGGCACCCCGGTTCCCCCCCTTTTTGAGTTCGGTTCGTCCGAACTGAAAATCCGCCGAATTGAGAGAAATTTGGCTGTTTTTCAGTTTGGGCCGAACCGAATCAACAGCCCTAACTGTGACACAGTTGAAACAGGGTTGTCCTTGAAGATTATCCAGAAACTTCAGCAAAATGTGGCAACCTGTCTGTTATTAGAGGCTAGCTGTCATGACCATATTACTTCATTTTTACATTTCCTTCACTGGCTGCCTATTCATTTCTGGGACAATTCAAGGTGCTTCAAGATCAAAGCCCTTCATGATCTTGGGCCCACACACTTGATGATCTGGGGACCAATACTTTTCCATTCATGTTGCCATGTGGCAGCTTTGCGCTTCCCAGCAGGGCCTACCTGTTCCTCCTCCCAAGGGTGAGGGAGGTAACAGCCCAGCACAGGCTTTTCCAGTGGCTGCCCCATGCTTGTGGAATAGCCTCCCAGAAGCAGTCAGGGGCTTCTACCTGCCCAGCAGATTTGAAAGGCTGTAAAATAGAACTATTCCGCAGAACATTTGGGGGTGGATCCAGGTCTCAGCCAAAGGGATTATGTGCACATGGTGTTTTTAAGGTTTGGTTTTGTATGTTGTTTGGTTTTGTATGTTGTTTTAATATATTTTATTTACTATTGTAACTTTTTAAATTATATGTTTTTATGCAATTTTATTGTATCTTATTATAGTATCACCTATCTTGGGATCTGACTTGGTGATGAGAAACAGTCATATAAATATTTCAAATAAATTAATAAGAAGAGATTTGGGCAATTCCTTTCAGGATAATTAAAATGGTATCATATTTGGACTTGGACCTGGGAGATGAGGGTTCAGATCCACACAGCAGCAAAGTTCAATGGATGATCTTAAGTCAGCCATTAGTCTTTAACCTGACTCACTCCCCATTAGGGTTGTGCATATTGATAAACCCAAACTGAAAATAAACCCGAAATTAGCCATTTCAGTAAATTTCAGGTTTCGGGTATACCAAACACCAAAATTTGGGGATAAAGCCGATGCCGAACAGGCGATTCCCAAAAAAACCAAATAGATATTTGGCTTTTCAGGTTCGGCTATTTGCCTTTGCTCAGAGGCATGGCTCCCTTCCTTCCTTCCTTCCTTCCTTCCTTCCTTCCTTCCTTCCTTCCTTCCTTCCTTCCTTCCTTCCTTCCTTCCTTCCTTCCTTCCTTCCTTCCTTCCTTCCTTCCTTGACTAATTTTGTTAGGGCCCCATAGTTGGGGCCTTTTTGAGATGGGGATCATGTAATCAGAGCCAACTTGGTCTGACCAACTTTCCAGATATATCACCCAACAGAAGACTAGCCTGCATAGCAGAACAGTCATTTAAAAGATGGGGCTCACCCAGTCCCATCTGGAGGGATATACCCTCCAACTGAAAAGAGCCAGTTCCAACAGCTGCTGACCACCAGGCTTTTGAAGGAGATTTCTTCATCCACATGGATGAGCAATCTCCTTCAGACAGCCCCGTGGTCGAGACTTCAGCTGGCTTCGATCTCACTTCCCCCTGAAAACCTGCTCTCCAACTGAAGGTCACCCCGATTAGAGGCATCATTTCCCCACACAGTGACTATCTCTTGAAATCAGATTTTTAATTACCACAATAAAGGACTGTTCACAGGATGTAATTTGCCACCAAAAGGAATGTTTTCTGTGCCTTATTTCTCTTGCATTTAAGCTTTTCCCCTCCGTTTGGAAGCTTGGACATCATGCAAAGTGACCCAGAAATGAAGGCAGCCACCAGACTTTGAAGTGCCAGCTTGGAATCGGCACTTTTCTCCAGTCCTTGGCAACGCTGAACTTTTGAACCTGAAAATCGATAGACAGCTTGGCTCACAAATGCCTGTAGGATGGGGGCGACCCCTTTGCAAGCCCATAAAATTGGACCCCCTGTTCCAAAGTCCACCAAATTTTAGTGACTGTCTAAGGAGAGTCCCTTGCAGCCACACTGCAAATTTGGAGACTCTACCTCCAAAAATGTCCCCCCAGGAGCTTCAAAAATATCCCCATAGACTATAATGGGCCTGAATTATTCGGTAAACCTGTAAATAAGATGAATGCCAAAATTTACCAGTATGGGTATTCAGCTTATTTTAGGTTTACCAAAAAATCGGGCTCAATAAACCCGAACCCAATATTTACCAAAAAAATTTTTTTTGCACAACCCTACTCTCCATGGGTATAGTGAGGATAAAAAGGTGAGGGGGAAGGAAAACTGCACACTGCCCTGACTGCTTGAAGGAAAGGTGAGATATGTCTGCCCCAGTAGATTTACTTTCATTGTACTAGTAGATGAATTTGCATGAAAATGTACATCAAAGAGAGCTGCCAATTGACAAGGAACCTCCCCTCCCCCCACTTTGGCCTGTTTCTTGTACAGAAATCAGTAGGTGATACTTTTTGCAGTGTGGAGGTATCTTCTGCTAATGTCTGTGGCTCAAATGGATGCTAAATGCACAGCTGGCTAGCTGAAATGTTTGCAACCCTCTTAGATATACATCTGACATTTGGTAATTTTTCACATAGAAATAGGCTTCTTCCTTGAACCCCTGTTCTTACACTCAAGTCAGAAATGGGTTGAGGTACTTCACATTTCCACCTTTTTCAATTTCAATTTTTTGCTTTTTATCATAGCTAGATATAGAAAGAGGCTGCAAAAATGACTTTTTCCTATGGAAAACACACTGCACATGACAGACACTGTATTTAATGCAATCAAGTTGGCAGAGGCCGGCCGTTGCTCTTCCTCTCAGCTCCTGAGATACATGAGAGCCAGTGTGGTGTAGTGATTAAGAGTGGAGGTTTGGAGTGGTGGACTCTGATCTGATTCCCCACTCCTCCACATGAGTGGTGGATGCTAATGTGGTGAACCGGGTTGGTTTCCCCACTCCTACACATGAAGCCAGCTGGGTGACCTTGGGCTAGTCACACTCTCTCAGCCTCACCTACCTCACAGAGCATCTGTTGTGGGGAGGGGAAGGCGATTGTAAGCCGGTTTGATTCTTCCTTAAGTGGTAGAGAAAGTCAGCATATAAAAACCAACTCATCTTTTCTTCTTCCTCCACTTGATGAGTTGGTGCTATTATTGTTCAGGTCTCCACTCCTTCATACTGATATCCTGCAAATATTTCCAGTTTCAGCAACTATCCTTTCTTCTCTAGTTTATTCTTTGCTTAGCCAGCTCTCTGTACTGTATTTATCTCTTTTAATCTTTCTTCATGCCGTATGTCAGCTCCTTCATCCCCTTAATCATGTTGGCTGCTCTGAAGCAAAATCCCTCTAATTTGTCTAGTGAATGCATCATTTGATACAGGCTGTAAACTGCAGGCAGTGGAGTTAAACCTGGAGCATTTTATTGTTTAAGTATGTATATGGGCTACAAAGATGGAAAATTATAGGACATATCCCAAACTTGGGGGAATGAGAGCAGGTTCATATAAGGATTCAGAACAGCTTTTGGTTTAACTAGGGTGACCAGATGCGCATCAGGACAGGAGTCCCCTGTGTTTAAGAGCAGAGTTTTTGGCAGGTATTTCATGCCTGGGAGAGAAAAGCTGCACTTTCTATTCAAGAACTGCATTGTCTTTTACATCCATTCAGTTTAGTGAATGATCTTATACTAGGAAACATGTTTTATTGCGATTTCTTCAGTAACTTTAGACAGAAAAGGGAAGAGCACCTCATTTCATACTCAGCTGTAACTACTTCAGTCTCCCCGCCCCCCGCCCCCCCAGAAATTTTGCAAGTGAGGCAATTCTACACAGGGAAGAAGGGGCAAGGAAGCTATTTAACAAGAAGCTGTAGGTTTGGGAGCAATAATATACAGCAACTGGTCTACATGCACAGCAGGACAAGGTCTGAGATTTGGCAAGTGCACTTTGTCATGTAGGAACCCTTTTTGCACTTTCAAAAATTCTCTGTTCTGTTAAACACACAGGAGCTGTTAAACACACAGGATATAAGAATACCAGGACTAGATTCTCCAATAAAATTCTGTCAATGTAGTTTTTCTTTCATAACTTTCTTACACTTTAAAAAAAAATCTATCACTTTGTTTATATTTGCATGCAATTTAAATGTCTGAAAATCTGAAATGGAATAAAAATAAATTTCTGAAGATACATAAGGTTAATCAAAGTACTAGTAGCTATAGAGTATGTAATGTAGTTTCAGTTCTTCAATTTAACCAAACATAGGAGGTCTCTGTTAGAAGTCCAAATATGCTACATTCTAGTAGAAAACCCACACCAAGCTGGGTAAACACTGAGATGTGAGAAGTACGGATTAAGCTGAAGCCCTACTTAGCCTTGACTGAATGGAATGTTTGGGGAATATTGTCTTAAAATAGCAATAGTAAGCAGAATGAGGAGAACTGCAATTACCTACATTCCAGACAGGAAGACCAGGCCACTGAGCTGATTCACCTTTGTGTGGAAGTGAGAAGCTGAGCTTTCTGTTTACCAGGATATCCTGTTATTTCATGTCTTGACGACTGTTTACGTACAGCCAATATTCCTGGAAGCCGTCCAAAAGACCTTCCAGCCTGGTCGACAATGGCCAACTGTCTAAGGGGAAAGCGTAGAACTAGGTGGAGCATCTCTACATGATGGAGGCCTTAAAACCATGAGCCTCTTCTTCTTCAGCTCTTTGATCTGCCATTATTATGCAGATCAAAACTCCGCCAATGTACTGCAGTCGGCGCTTACATTTGTACCACATTTCCTATGCGATGTCTTCTCTTTTCAGAGTTCACACAGATTTCTCCAGCAAGCACCCAAAGGCACATTATAACAAATGGACTTCATTCATGTGAGAAGCTTCCTGAACAGGCAAGGCAGCTGATCTGGAATGGCAGTTAGGGAGGGACTCTTAAGATATAGGACCACACAAAATGAGGAGATCAGTGAGTGAGTCCCTCCCCAAGCATATTTATTGGTAAATAGCAATGGTAGCCTAGTCTACTCTCAGTTGAGATTGGAACCATGTAAGCAGGAATGGACTAGCTCTTTTCCTGTTCTCAAATGGCTCCCCAGCACTATTGCCCTGTTGTGGGGAGCATACAAAGTTATACGTATGTTCCTCCTTCCACTGGGGAAATAACAGCTCTTGAGATGTCATTTGAGATCAGAACAGTGGACTGGGGAGAAAAGGTTACATTCCTCTCCTGTGTCATGGGGGGCTTGGTCCAAATTAGGAACTCTCCATCTGAGGAGGCAAAATTGCCTTTACCAAAATTGCCTTTGGCCACCCCATGTATGTGCCATTTTCTCATTGTTTTTGATAGTGGGTACCACTATCAGCTGGCTACCTGAAACTGACTTCCGTCGGGATCGAACTCAGGTTGTGAGCAGAGCTTGGACTGCAGTACTGCAGCTTACCACTCTGCGCCATGAGGCTCCTCAGCTCGCAAGTACAGAACGATAAAATCAATACAAACCCTTAAAAATAGTTTAAATACATTTAAAATAGCCCAAATCATTCAACAAGAAGGGAGCAATAGTCTCCCTGATGGCACTAAAATCACATAATAGGTGTCTGCAGCACGATAGATGGAACTAACCTCCCCCCTAATTTGGGGAAGGGCTCAACCGCAGGATGGGGAAAAGGACTAGGGAGGCCAGTATTTATAGGGAGAACCGTCGCTGGCTTCAACCATAAGCCCAGCAGAATAGCTCCGTCTTACAGGCCCTGCGGAATTCTTGGAGGTCCCGCAGGGCCCTGATCTCAACTCGGGAGACTATTCCACCAGGCAGGGGCCAGGGCAGAGAAAGCCCTGGCCCTTGTTGAGGCCAGCCGAACATTCCTTGGGCTCCGGGACCACCAGCAAGTTGTTATTTTGCGATCGTTATTATACCATGCCAAAGTATAATTGGTAGATCGTTTTCCAGATCATTACATGCCTTCCTCCCACACTCTCCCCCTTAAAAGAGGCTTCTACATACACATTAACTATTACATGTATACCCTCTTCTTACAAAGAGCTCAGACCCTGGCGTATGGTTCCCACTGGGCCTCAGCCAGAGAGCTGTGAACGGAATGGCCTTGGGATCATTCCGATGCAGCTTGTGAAGCCGTCGGTAGAAAAAGGCAGCATGCACGCACGCATGAGCCATTAAAGTGGTGGTCTGGACTGTGCTGAGGAACACTCAGCGGAAGAATAGCTACCCTTGGTGCCTTGTTGCCTGCAAAGGCAATAAAAATATGGAAATCATTTACTTTTCAATTCCAATTGGAAAAAGCAAAACGCTTCCATTCAACATTCCCCAAGCAAGAGACACCCACTCAAACAGATTATTTTGAAAGTGCACTGGCCCTTTCCTTTTCTGAGAGATAACTTCATGGAAGTTTGACATTTTACAGTTACAGTGTTACAGTGCTTCAGATGATGGGTTTTTACATGTGAATTGAACCCTTTTTACCATGTTGCCTTTCTGTGCAGGAAGCTCACTGCACCATTCCTTCCACTAGATGGAAGTGTCCAAAGGAGACAACATTTGTTGAAATACTGCTTCAGGTAGCCAGCTCAAGGTTGACTCAGCCTTCCAACCTTCTGAGGTCGGTAAAATGAGTACCCAGCTTGCTGGGGGAAAAGGGAAGATGACTGGGGAAGGCACTGGCAAACCACCCAGCAAACAATGTCTGCCTAGGAAACGTCGGGATGTGATGTCACCCCATGGGTCAGGAATTACCTGGTGCTTTCACTGGGGACCTTTACCATTACCTTTTTAATATCAGTGATGAGACAAGTATAAATCCTAACATTTTTGCTGATTTGCTGGATGCAGTCAGTGATCTGGTGATTCATGGGGTGTGATCCAGAGAAAGTGCAGTGCATCTTAGCACACATTTTCAGACACTAGGCTTATACCGGTGACATCTGCATGGCTGTAATACAAACACAAAATCCACATTACCTAAATATTCCCTGACCATCTTTGTAAAAAACAAAACAAAAGGACACCAATGAAATAAATAAACAATAAATAAATGTTTGAATCCTTTGCTAATTGTAATTACTGGAAGAAACTAGGTGTCCCATTGTGGTCATGTACATTGAATCGAAGAAAAAGAAGAGTTGGTTTTTATATCCCACTTTTCTTTACTGTAAAGAATATCAAAGGGGCTTACAATTGCCTTCCCTTCCCACCCCCTCACCCCCAACTGGCACCTTGTGATGTAGATGGGGCTGAGAGAGTTTGGAGAGAACTGTGATTAGCCCGAGGTCGCTCAGTAGGCTTCATATGGAGGAGTGGGGGAATCAAACCTGATTCTCCAGATTAGAGTCTGCTGCTCGGGAAAAGGCTGTGGTTCAGTGGTAGAGCATTTGTTCGGCATGCAGAAGGTCCTAGGTTCAATCCCCGGCATCTCCAGTTAAAGGGATTAGGCAAGTAGGTGATGTGAAAGACCTCTGCCTGAGACCCTGGAGAGCAGCTGCCGGTCTGAGTAGACAATACTGACTTTGATGGACCGAGGGTCTGGTTCAGTATAAGGCAGCTTCTTGTGTTCATGTGCTCTTAACCACTACCCCATGCTGGCCTAATTGACCTCCTGCTGCTTGGGGAAAAGGAGAAAGAATGCTTCGGAGACTTTTCAAATGCTAATGGAGAATGCAGAGAAGATCATTTGCCACCTGTGTTGTTCTAGTGTAGTGACAGCATTATATTGCCCTGTTTGATTTTTAAAGTCATTTTGGTGATACCAACAAGGACACCAAGGCAGTTCACAGTGCAAATGCAGAGGAAGGGGGTGAAGAGGACATTTATTTCATTCAGAAGGCATTTATCAGTTTTCAAAATTTATCTATAAATCACTTCCAAGCCATTTGTACAGGATCTTCAGTTCAGAGTTAGCAAAAATAATACTTTCTGAATTCCACACTGTATCTTCTGCTGGGAGGGCAAGGATGCCAATTTCTGATGCCAATTCTTGTCTCATATCATCAACCTACTGAATTTGCTAGCACAAAAATGAAACTAGAACAATGTATTTAACCAGTTCTATTCTCCAGGTTTTATTAATAAAACTAACCTGTAGTTAAAATAACTTATGTGTCTGGAAGTTCTGCTAAGCCTATCTCACCCCACATTAATTTGCCTCAGGCAATAAATTAAGTACACATATGCGCACCCTATAGAGGAGTGAATGATTAGAGATCAGAATCTGACAGAGGGGTTACTCAGTATCCCAGTTATTGCTGTTTAAAGGAGACGATGAAAGCTACTTTTAATCAGTGTTTTAGGATGGATTTAGTCCCGGGGTAAAGCTGGGGCAACTAAACATCCATCTAATTCAGTATACCCAGCAGTGACTCCAGACAGTGTAAGTTGGGGTAGACAAGCTCTAACTCATATGCTGATAAAAGGACGCCAGAACATTTTGATTGGCATTTAGGACTGGATCTTTGCCCAAGCAGAGATCTTTGCACTGTCATTGAATAAACAAGTATTCATGGTAGCACGGCTGGCATTCTTTCACCTATGCCAGGTCCTCCAGATGCCTCCTTATTTGTCTGGGTGACAAATTTGTTATCTGTTTTTATATATTTTAACTCATTTGCCTACCTCTGGTGTAAGAGCAGAGAGAAGAATATGGGGTCTCCAAAGTGACTTCTCGAACCACATACCTGGGTTTCACTCTGGGTCAGCTACACTGATGTCCTAGAGTTAATGTTATACCAAATGGCACTACTTTGATCACAGATTATATCAAATTTTCTCCGCATGGGAGCTGTCAGTTTGTACAAGTATTACTAGGAGTGCACCAATATGTGATGTTCTTAAATTTAATCTTCAGGGCAAAAATAAAACAAATATTTCAGGCATATTGTCGAAGGCTTTCACGGTCAGAGTTCATTGGTTCTTGTAGGTTATCCGGGCTGTGTAACCGTGGTCTTGGAATTTTCTTTCCTGACGTTTCGCCAGCAACTGTGGCAGGCATCTTCAGAGTAGTAACACTGAAGGACAGTGTCTCTCAGTGTCAAGGGTGTAGGAAGAGTAATATATAGTCAGAAAGGGGTTGGGTTTGAGCTGAGTATTGTCCTGCAAAAGTATTGTCCTGTAAGTATCAAGATAATGTGCTAATGAGGGTATGGTATGTTAATATGGAACCATTGTATCCTGAAGTGATCTGTTAATGTGTGTAATCCAAAACTAATCTGTATGGCTATTGTTGAATGTTGTCTTTGTCTGGAGGTTTTTTCAGGGCAGGAAGCCAAGCCTTATTCATTCTTAAACTCTCGTCTTTTCTGTTAAAGTTGTGCTGATGTTTATGAATTTCAATGGCTTCTCTGTGCAATCTGACAAAATAGTTGGTAGAATTGTCCAGTCTTTCAGTGTCTTGGAATAAGACCCTGTGTCCTGTTTGTGTCAGTCCATGTTCAGCCACTGCTGATTTCTCTGAGAAGCATGGTACCCTTCTCTTCCCCCCAAAAGTAGCCCAGTTTTAGTCCATAGAATAGTATAAGAGCCTGAGGCATTGAAAGGTTTGAAGAACCCTGGACATCTTCCAGGAACAAAAGCCCAGACAGAAAAGAAGATCCATCTCATAGAAGCCATGTTACTCCCACAATTTCACATTCTGTATCCATTATCTTGATGACATCACCAAGTAACACCAGACTGGCTAAACTGGCAGACTCACTGTTCTCAAGTTAAACAATAGGACTTGCTCAAAGCGACTCTGCAATATTCTCATCTGCCAATGTTTTAATTGCAGGATTGGGTTTGCTAAGGGAGCTAAAATTAGAAGGGGCTGAAGTGGATTTTGATATGAAGGGGAAGAGTTCTCTCTGTCTCTCCCTTTTGCTTCTTTCTCTCTTTTTTGGAAGAAATTACATTCTTGGGAGAAATGCGAAACCAGAGACCAAAATTACTTTCTGTCCTTTTCTTCGGCTATAGGGCAGAGAAGGCTATGAAATCCAAAGGTCAATCACACACAGCAATCTGTTTATAAGGGAAAGGACAAAGAACTTACAATGGGGGAAAGAATCAGTGAAGATGGTGGTGGGTGCATTTTTAACCGAAAAAGCAAGTGAAATTGAACACAAGTACTAGGGTCAGGGTTTTCTGGACCCCCATCTCCATCTACAAATTACAAAGTCCTATTGTTTGTTGAAGAACAGCGCAAGGACTTCAATTCACATGTGCAGTGGGAGCTTTGTGCCTCCTAGATGGCCCGCTGGCTTTTTTTCTGTTTTCATCCAAAAGGATGCAGGGAGAAATGGCTTTAGCTTCCCCACCCCCCTGCTGTTTTCTCATCAGCAAACGGCCCATGCAGCTGCTATTGGTGATTTTTACACTGGGACCATCATATCTATGGACCGCCTGTCCTGATGACCCCTCAAAGAGTTTTATGCTCATCTAGTATTAACTTGTCAGTAGTCCTCAGGCCAAGAATTATCTGGCTGCCCTCAACCAGGGCCAGAGCTTTTTTGGCTCTGACTCCAGCCTGGTGGAACTCTGTCAAATGAGACCCGGACCCTGTGGGATTTAGTTCAGTTCCACAGGGCCTGTAAGACAGAGATGTTCCACCAGACCTATGGTTGAGGGCAGCGACGGTTCCACCATAGCTGGCCTCCGGCTTAGTGTTGCCAGGTCCCTCTTCGCCACCAGCAGGAGGTTTTTGGGGCAGAGCCTGAGGAAGGCAGGGTTAGGGGAGGGAAGGGACTTCAATGCCATAGAGTCCAATTTCCAAAGCGGCCATTTTCTCCAGGTGAACTGATCTCTATCAGCTGGAGATCAGTTGTAATAGCAGAAGATCTCCAGATAGTACCTGGAGGTTGGCAATCCTACTCGAGCTCAATCTTTATTAGTCCTGCCTTGCCTTCTCCCCTGATTGCCTTGCTAACAGCACTGGTATGAAGAGCGCCATTGGGACCCTTTGGTTTTCATTGTTAAAACTCTGAGATATTATAGGATTTAATTTGTAAATTATTTATCATGATTTTGATGCATTGTATTTTAACTGGAGCACTATGAATATTATTGATGTGAGCCGCCCTGAGCTTGTCCTCCATTGGGAAAGGGTGGGATAAAAATCTAATAAAATAAAATTTCCTTGGCAGCCAAGAAAAAGGTTGGAAAGATGTCACATTGCTAAGAGAACATAAGAGAAAACGAAAAAAATCCTACTAATTCATTTTCATTGGAAAGAGTTAGCCAATCACTATTTCTGATTTGGTTAACAATTAGAGCAGAATGGCCAGATCTACTTAACTTACCCCACACAACTTTTATTCTTTCTGCTGGCAACTTCTATATAAAGAAGCATACCAATGCCTTTCCTAAGCTTCATTTGATTCCTACCTTGACTCTTCCCATCCACCTGGGTCTCACCTGCTCCTCAGCTTTCCTTTATTAGGACCCCCTATGCCACTCTGACCTTCACCTTCAAGTCTTCTTGCTCCCTTGGCCAGAGAGCTGCTCATCTGACCATCCATTCCTGTCTTATGGCAACAGTCATATTTATTGCAGATAAATTGCCCTTCCCCGTAGAAGCCAGCCCCGTACAGATTCCCATTCAGAGGTCTTAATCCTGCAGATATGTGCTGCTTCCATTTAGTATGTGGAAAATAGTTGTGTAGCCCCAACATTGTGCTAGGAGTTGCACAGCACAGAAATGACGGAGTCCTTGTCGCAGAAGGTAGACAAGCTACCTGGTCAGATACCGCTGAAAACTACCGATTTGGTGCAAATTTGTATCTTGTGCCACTGGGGCCACGGTGAAGGAATCAAGGCACCAGTCTCTTTAATGTCAATCAAGCTTTACTGGGTAGTAAGACTGGGTAGGGTTTCCAGGTCCCTATTCACCACCAGCAGGAGGTTTTCTGGACGGAGCCTGAGGAGGGTGGGGTTTGGGGAGGGGAGGGACTTCAATGCCATAGAGTCCAATTGCCAACATGGCCATTTTCTCCAGGTGATTTCTATCGGCTGGAGATCAGTTGTAATAGCAGGAGATCTTCTGCTAGTACCTGGGGGTTGGCAACCCTAGCTGTGGGAGCAGCTTTTCCTACCAACCAGGAAGTGGGACCCCAGGTAAAGTGTTCTGGTGGCCAAATATTTATAAGAAGAAGCCATCCTTCAGTCTGTCTGTTGGCTCTGAAATGCCTTTCTCAGTGAATTATAATGGCTGCTGGCAGAACCAACTCCAGTAAGCTTGAATTCCAACTGTGTTTCCAATACCTCCCTTTTTTTTATTGCTTGGAGCTCTCCCTAATGAATTCCTTTTGGGCTGAGCTCTTCTCGACAGAGAGGTGATTATCCACATATAACATTTAAATGAAATATGTGAAACCATTTAAGCTGGAGGGAGGGGATGAGAACTCAAGTGTGAAAAATAATGTTTTCACCTCCTGGTCTGCTTACAAATCTCAGACTTAAATCCCCAGCTGCATAAATCCATCAAGCTCTACTATGCAAACCTGCCTGAATATAAAACACCCATCCTTAATAGAAATAGACAAGTGGGAACCTGCAAGGACTTGAGGGAGGTATCTCATTTCCCCATCCCCCACTGATTATTCTTTCCCTTTCTTGAAATCCCCATACTCTCTCCCCTTTTCCTGTTTTCCTTCTTCCCTTCTAGAGTTGCCAACCTCCAGAAGCCAGGTGGGGTCTGGAGATAGGCTTGTGAGCTCCAGGTTGGGAAATACCTGGAGATTTTGGGGGTGGAGTCTGAGGAGGAAGGGGTTTGGAGAGGGGAGGGACTTCAATGCCATAGAGTCCAATTGCCAAAGCAGCCATTTTATCCAGGGGAACTAATTTCTATTGCCTAGAGATCAGTTGTAATAGTGGGAGATCTCCAGCCACCACCTGGAGGTTTAGTTAAATGGAAACAACCAAACTAAGAACAAAACCTGTCTGTACATAAGAAGTTACTAATGTAAATTCTCAAGGCTTGAATCCGTGTCCGTCTGAGTACAGCATGCCAGTTCCCCATAGGGAAGGTCTACAATAAGAATAAGAATAATGCAGTAGACAAGCAAGTCAGAGAAAAAGATATATACATTCATAGGTTTATGGGGAAGAACTGATGAAGAACAGAAACGGCTGTCTTCTTCCTCTTCAACCAAGGATAAAAAGACTCACCTATGATTCCTGTCAATAGAAAGAAGGAAAGATTATTCACATTGAATTCATTGTGATTGCTGGCACATTTACGTGTGCAACTGTATTTTTGACATTGTATTGTATTGGGTTATCTGTGCATATTTAGTCACTGGATGTCAGTATATACATTCTATTGTTAGTATATTAACTTGTTTGCCTTTCTGTGTGCTTTTGGGTTTGACTTACGTTTACACAGAAGTGTCTGTATTTTGTTGCAACCTCCAGGTAGTAGCAGGAGATCTGCTATTACAACTAATCTCCAGCTGATAGAGATTACTTCACCTGGAGAAAATGGCCGCCTTTGGCAATTGGACTCTATGGCATTGAAGTCCCTCCCCTCCCCAAACCCTGACTTCCTCAGGCTCTACCCCAAAAACCTCCTACCCGTTGTGAAGAGGGACCTGGCAACCCCACAAAGCACCCAGGGCCTTTTCAAAAGCTCATTCCATATGGAACAAATCGAACCCATCTCAGTATTCTTTGGGGATGGCAGGGAAAGCCTGGTAGTGATTTGTGCCAAACAGGCTGCAACTTTTACAAAGACCTCTGGGTTACTTAAGCAGATTTAGACTGCAATCAGCCTGTACAAACATGGACATTTCTGCGAAGGACATCTGATGCTCAGCATATCAGAAGGGCTTTCTAGGCTTTCTGGAGGCCCAGATTTAGTATGTATTGTAGGTATTTCAGGCAGAATCTGGCAAGCAGATTGGAAATACTGCGCAAACCTGTTGCCCAAATTTGGGCACTTGATCATGGATTAGTCTATTAACTTCCATTTTTGAATACCATTGTCAGATGCTAAAAGAAGGCACTTTTTCTCTCTCGAGATCCCGCAAATCTCATTCTTCTTGTTTTAATTTGCTGTCATTTGTTTTCCATCTGGGATTGGCCTTTCTCATAAAGGGATTTCAAGAGCACATGGAGGCTTGGTTTAACCCCCTTCTGCTGCTGTGGCTCGACCTTGTAAAAATTCCTTGCTTCTTGGAACAGTTTTGCTTTTTTCCCAGACACTGTGCGAGTACCCTACTCCATTTGAAACATCTCCTTGACTTGCGCTATGTACTTCTTCTGCAGAGTTGCCTTCTGAGTTATCCTTCTTTAAATGTTAGCCTTCAGAACCACACAGTTGTCATAGCACGAAATTTTAGGTAATGTCTATTTGTCAGCATGGCTCCAGCATTGTCAAATCTACCAAACTATTGAGTTCATGCAGGATCCTTTGTTATTTGTGGTGTTTTAAGATGGAGAAAGACAGCAAAAAGTACAGATTTTTTTTTTAAAGGACAGATTATATTAAAAGAAATCACACACACACAATCAAGTCCTCTCTTACCATTTTGGGTCTCTATGAAAGAAGGGGTTGGCTTTCTTGTGGCATCTTCTGTGAATTTCCAAAAGATGCCAGTTAGTTATGGATCATGCAGATCTGAGAAGTCGTTACAGGAGTCACATGTCTCTAGGTAGGGTTGCCAGGACCCTCTTCGCTACAGGCGGGAGGTTTTTGGGGTGGACCCTGAGAAGGGCAGGGTTTGGGGAGGGGAATGACTTCAATGCCATAGAGTCCAATTGCCAAAGCGGCCATTTTCTCCAGGTGAACTGATCTTTATTGGCTGGAGATAAGTTGTAATAGCAGGAGATCTCCAGGTATTACCTGGAGGCTGGCAACCCTATCTCTAGGATTACCATTCTGTGGATCCATATCAGGAACATAAGGGGTTTCCTGGCAAGTAGGAAAGGCACTGATTGCTATTGGAATTACACTTTGGAATTACACACTGTCTTAAGCAACTGCCTTGTACCTCTGCCGACTGCCGCTTCTGTCTTTCTGTCACATTTTTATGCCACTTTTCCTCAAAGAAGTTCAAAGCACCATGAATGGTCCCCTTCCTTTTCATCCTCACAGCAACTGTGAGGTAGGTTAGGCTGAGAAAGAGTGACTGATACAGGATCACCTGGTCAACTTAATGCTGGGGGCGGGGGTGTCGCTCAATGCTGTAACCATTAGACCATATTGGGGCGACTTAAACAAATCTATGCTATTGGACCGTATACTCTGTCTTACTTCTAAACCAAACCATAATCCATTTTTAAACATTATACAACCTCATACTTACTGCTGTGTGATCATTTTTGCCTTAATTCTAAAGGCCAACAACATCTGTGTATCTCCTGTTTTCTCTGCTCCTCTTAACTCATCCTTCATCAGTGAAAAACGTTCCCAGGCAGTGGGACTTTTCTATTAATTCTTGGACCTTCCCTAGGGTTGCCAACTCTGGGTTGGGAAATACCTGGAGATTTTTGGGGTGGAGCTGGAGGAGGGTGGGGTTTGGGAAGGGGAGGGGCTTCAATGTCATAGAGTCCAATTGCCAAAAAAAGCCATTTTCTCCTGATAAGCTGATCTCTATAGACAGAAGATCAGCAGGAGATCCAGCTAGTACCTGGAGGGTGGCAACCCTAATCTTCTCCATACTTGCATTTTCCCCAGAATAAGTCCAGCAGTCAATCTCAAATTCAGGGTGAGCAGGAACACCTTTCCCTTTCTTACATAGTTTGTAAATGTACATACATAGCCTCTCCCCTTTTCCTGCTTCCTGGTCTCCTCAGGTTGCCATCCTCCAGGTAGGGCCTGGATATCTCCTGGAGTCACAATGGATCTCCCAACTACATAAATCAGTTATATCATGTATGTGGCTATACACACAATAGAGCCACAATTCACTCTGATCTTGCTTACAGACATATTTGGACTGTGTACAACAACAATCTGAAAAATGGTCCTAATTTATTCCAGTAATGAAGGGGGAATTAACTAGTTTATGAAGTGGCCCTACTCGCCCTACTGCTTGTGTGTGTTTTAAAGCTTGGGTCAAAAAGGTTGTATTTTGAATAATTTTACTTTATGGTATGCATTTTAAGAATTTGTACCACTGAGGAAGCCTATTGGCTGAAACGCGTTTGGATTTTTTTTTTTTTACTATTTGTATGGTATTAAAGCTTTGTTAGTTCTTCATATGTAAGCTATTAGCATCCATTCTGTTATTAGACCTGTTGTCAGCCTTCTTGGTTACATGGTTTTTCTGGGTTGAAGTTTTTTCTTCCCCTTTCTGTTTTGGTTTAACTGTAAGGTTTAACCACCTAAAATATGTCTATGGCCCATTGCCTCTCATTCCGGTAAACGTGTGAACAATATTTCAAACGTGCGTGCTGTAGGCTTGCCGATAGGGTTGCCAACTGCCAGGTAGTAGCAGGAGATCTCCTGCTAATACAACTGATCTCCAGCCGATAGAGATCAGATCACCTGGAGAAAAATGGCCGCTTTGGCAATTGGACTCTATGGCATTGAAGTCCCTCCCCTCCTCAGACCCTGCCCTTCTCAGGCTCCGCCCCAAAAACCTCCCACCAGTGGCGAAGACGGACCTGGCAACCCTACTTGCCAACCTCCAGGTTGCTGTATATATGAGTGTATAAGCCTTGTTGGCTAATGTATTTTTTGTAAATTTCAGTTGAATTTAGCCCTGTGAGGCATTTGGTTGTGTGAAGCAACACTCCCAACATATTTGTTCTTACTTATAAGCATTCTCCTTTTCACAGTATTATAGTTGTTTTCTGTTGCTTTTTTGAATAAGTAAATGTTCAATAATTATTCATAAGCTTTGTCTTACATTTATATTTATTAGTCACCTTGAGCTTTGTACTGCATCTCTCCCCAGTTTAACCTCCAGGTACTAGCTGGAGATCTCCTGCTATTACAACTGATCTCCAGCCGATAGAGATCAATTCACCTGGAGAAAATGGCCACTTTGGCATTGAAGTGCCTCCCCTCCCCAAACCCCACCCTCCTCAGGCTCCGGCCCAAAGACCTCCCGCCGATGGTGAAGAGGGACCTGACAAACCTAGTGTGCCGTCTGGCTTTCTGTTGCAAAGGGTAAAGCATGGCACATTATTTTCTTACAAGCACACCATGTGCACTTTCAGCAGGTGGTTACGTAATATACCTGCCATCTTGCATAACAGAGTAGTTCTGCATGCAAGCTGCATTGTCTTGTAGCACTTACAAACAGGGCCAGCAGTGATAGTTGGAACAGTCTGTGATTGTGCCGTATGATCAGCAAGACAAAACCATCAATCTATTTAATACATGATGTCTTTTGAACTATTCCTATTAAAGGTTAATGAATGAATGAATGAATGAATATAATACATCAGTGTCATTATATGCAAACTGTCTATTCTGAATCTTTGTACGTAGAAATAGATGAAGTTTATAGGGGTTGCTGTCCCAATGGTTGTTTTCAACAGAATCTGCTCTTGCTCAGACTGCTGTCACAACTCTTTCGCTGCTAATTGATTTCAAACATCATCTGGTTTGCCACTTCCTTTGTGTTCCAAAACATGAAGATTTAGCCCCTGAGTCAGTTAATTAGGAAACCTAGTGGTTAACTTTTGTAGATAGATTGTACTCAGTTTGTTGTGTAAAACAGAACCTAACGTTAGAACAAGTTTAATCGCTTTTTCTTTCAGCTTCGTACGGCAGAAATGTAACATAAATAGCAAAGTAGTTATGACATTTCTTTGCTTTATATTGAATGTTTGCTAATGTTACAGATCACCGACATTTCAAAAAATACAATTTAACACCTGTACACATTTTCAAAGTAAGAGAGGGGAACTCTCATTAACATAATATTAATGGTACAGCCCACATTCTTAAGCAAGATTCAGCTACACAAGGAAAAAAGTTTGTTAAATTTCATTGGAGGCTGTTGCAGAAGATAGAAGTCTAAGGTTTTGGCTGTTGCCAACTCGTCCTTTTCCTCTTATTGTCCCAGGACCAGCCCTCTTGATCATTTCCCCCTTCTCCTCCTTCAGTAATCCAAAGACCACACCCCCTCCTGTTCTGCTGTCATCATTATTCTAGCCTTTCTCTCCCTTTCTCTTTTGCACATGCTCCATATTCTTTTTCCATTGAAGGGGACAGGAAAAGGTTACAGTGGAGCCACCACAAGGTGCTGACAATGCTTTGGCGCTATGCCTTGTGTCTGAGGTTGCATAAACCGTGCTTAGATGTATCCAGACAAAGCAAATGACGTTGCAATTTACAGTGATATTTGAGGCATCCACTTCACGTGGTCGAGCAAGTTCTGTTCCGCAGCTTTGCTGCTTCTGGAAACTTGTAAGTGGGGGGAAGCATGAGTTGAAGAAATGGGAAATGGAACTAACCACACCCCACCCCTGGACAGCCTAGCAGAAAGAATTGCCTCCCAGTGTGATGTAAAGGTAGGGTTGCCAGGTCCCTCTTTGCTACCGGCAGGAGGTTTTTGGGGTGGAGCCTGAGGGCGGGGTTTGGGGAGGGAAGGGACTTCAATGCCATAGAGTTCAATTGCCAAACTGGCAATTTTCTCCAGGTGAACTGATCTTAATTGGCTGGAGATCAGTTGTAATAGAAGGAAATCTCCAGCTACTACCTGGAAATTGGCAACCCTATGTAAAGGTCACTGACATTGCCTCTGCCACCACTCCCTTGCCTTGAAAACTAGAACTTTCTTGGTCATTTCTAGCATATTTGACCATATTTTGTCGGTTTCGTTCCCAAACTACCTTATGAGGATAACAATGCTCCTGACCATAAAGGGTTATTATAAGGATAACATGTGCTTACATTAGAGTCCTGTAGCTATCACTCTGGCAAGTACATCTTTCCCAACACAATTCCAGAAGGGAGGCTGTGTTATTCGGTTGCAGCAAAACTGAACAGGATGTGCTCCCTGACCTGTAACCCCACAGAGGTCTGGCTGCCTAAATTTCTCTCATAATACCTTCCAGGTGGAGAACTGGGGATAGTTCAAGAAAGTACAGTATTGTCAAGATTGTATCCCCTCCCCTGTGGCTTGTCAGTCAACGAGGGACTCGCTTTCAGAAAAAGTATCCAAGATAGTATGTTTCAAGATGATCTACTTCAAATGTATGAAAAATATAACAGCTCGTCACCACTTGTATAACTGAGCGTTATGAACACAGAAACCTTTGAAAATATAGTATCTTTACTAGCGCTTTTCAGAAAGGGTACTCTGACCTGGGTTAATCCTTCCAAGTGGGCTCAAAAGAAATGGAAGTCCAAAGTATGTGCTTGAGGACATCTTCTGGTCTTGTCATACACTGCAATGAGTTTTCCTGCTGATGCCAAGTGCAACGCTTGATGCTCTGTTTATTTTGGCTTGAGCCTATAAAAGAATGAGCAGTCCTCTCAAATCAAACATCAGGCTGGATACCTTCTTTGTGGCTAGGGTAGCTAACCTCCAGGTACTAGCTGGAGATCTCCTGCTCTTACAATAAATCTCCAGCTGATAGATATCAATTCAGTTGCAGAAAACGGCTGCTTTGGTAATTAGATTCTATGGCATTGAAGTCCCTCCCCTCTCCTAACCCCGCCCTCCTCAGGCTCTGCCCCCAGAATCTCCATGTATTTCCCAACCTGGAGCCGGCAACCCTAACCTTGTCCCTCCTTCTGCTTGCCAGGCTGAATGAGGGACGGGCTTTGCCAATTATAATCCAGGAACAACTTGTGCTCCATGACCTTTTGCACCTTGAGTGCCAACCAATCAGAGGTATTTGTCCAAATATTAAACTATTTCTTATTTAAAAGCAGAAAAATAAAATATCTTAAGGGGAAAGTAACATGGGTTTCAGGTAATCTGGTGCAGTATCATTATTCAATGATAAACTTCCAGAGACTAGAGCTCTCCTCGTCCAAGTGGGCTCTAGCATACAAAGGCTTTTGCTAGAATGAAGACTTGTTAGTCTTTAGGGTGGCATAGCATTCCTACTTGTTTTTATCCAAGGTAGAAATTCCGAACCTTTCAAACTCATCATTGATTGGATTAAAATGTGTGGGTGTATGTGTGGGATAAAGTTGCCAACTCTGACTTGGGAAATTCCTGGAGATTTGAGGCAGTACCTGGGGACAGACTTCAGTTTCTCCTAGACTCTATGGTATGTCATAGAGTCCACCCTCCAAAACTGCCATTTTCTCCTGGGGAATTGATCTCTGTAGTCTGGAGACCAGGTGTAATCCCAAGAGAACTCCAGCCCCACCTGGAGGTTGGTAAGTCTAGTGGAGGAGAATTGTATACACACCATGTCTGTGCTGGTCATTGACCGTAATAAAGATTATCTGCCTATCTGTCTATCTATCCACCATGTACTTGATTCTTCTTCAATTGAACAAGTAACTGTGATCTACATTGTCAATCAATATCTGTTTGTAAACTACTCTCTGTACCAGGCTCTTAGCATACAAAAGGTTGCTGTTTGGGAGGGGAAGTAGTCCTAACTTCATGGCCTCTTACTAGATTGGGGTTGCATAAACACTATTGCATGCATTATTAGTACAGTCACTTATGATTAGGGTTATTATTGTACAACACTAGAAGGTTCCATCAGTGGAGGAAGGGTGGCCAACCTCCAGGTACTAGCTGGAGATCTCCTGCTATTACAACTGATCTCCAGCCGATAGAGATCAGTTCACCTGGAGAAAATGGCCGCTTTGGCAACTGGACTCCATGGCATTGAAGTCCCTCCCCAGGCTCCACCCCAAAAACCTCCCGCCAGTTGTGAAGAGGGACTTGGCAACCCTATTTTTGATGGAGGAGATTGATTTGAAGCAGTCACATTATATGCAAGGTTTATTTCCGGTGGGGAAAGCATCAACCACAGACCCTCTGGATCTATGCCCTGATGTACTGCAGATGGAGTACTTTTCATAATGTATGCTGCAGTGCAATCTGTCCATAAAATGACATTGATAAACAGGTCTTCAGGAATTTCCCCTTACTATTTTTCACTGCTTATATATTACAGATCATCTGACAATGAATCTGCGACTTAAACATGATCCTTTCCCTATAAAGAAAAAGATGCTGTTTCCACTAGTAAAAACAGAAGAAAATGTTGCATAATTAGGTCTGCTTTGCCCTTGTACTAAATTATTGCTGATAGCACCCCAGATACAGCCTGCCTCATGGTATGTGCAGCATTCAATTTGCCTGGAAGGGTGTGTCCTAAACCCAGATGAAAATGGACTTTCTGAATATACCTGGCCTTAAATTGTTTTATGTATTTTTGATTGGCAATTGTGGCTTCCCTTTGCTGTACAGAAACCAGGGTCTTGGTGCAAAAAGACATTTGTGGTGTGTTTCCGCACCGAATCGTCATGATAACGAAGGAAACACAGCAGAAACCAGATAGGGGTTTTGTGGCTTGTAATGATGGAAGTTGGAGTTATAATATAAGCTGCAGTACAACTGAGCTGATATCAGTGTACGCTTTGGTCTGCTCCCCCTATTCCTATATAAAGGCTCATATCACAGAATCAACTGCAATCTTTGTGAGGATAAACATCTGTGTGTCTTTGTTCTTTTGAGTTGTTCCCAGGCTGACTGCAATCTAGCCCAGCTGAGCAGGCAGAAGAAGAAACTGACTGCAGCCATGTAGAATACCGAGTGGTTTCAGGAAGAACAGACAGTTCCAACTGGAACTCTGGGTAGTATGGCACAATGATATAAAACAAGAACCCTTTTCTTCCCGCCAGTTGATTGCATCCAGTTCTGATACCCACACATCTGAAAAGAGAGCTGGATAGTACATAAGTACCCTCCAACATTTCACAGATGAAAACAAGAACACACTTGCAAGCACCCTTATTCCCATAACTAAGTATTACCTGCCGATGTGGGGGGGGGGCAGCCTCCTACCTCCACCCACTCTCAGATTATGGAGCAGTAGGGGGGGAAATCCTTTGTTTCTTTTTCCTTTGATCTTTTCCTCTCTCCCCCCTTCCTTTCCTGGGTCCTTTCCCTCACTCTTTTTTAATTATTCCTTCCTTCCCTCCCTTCCTTGCTGTTATGGATTCCGTCTCTATCCTCCCCACCCCATCGAGAAACATCACTGAAGGTCATGGAGGTACGACTGCCTTAGACAACATCTTCCTTAAATGTGGAGATTCTAGGTGCCATCGGGGTGGGACTGAATTGATTGAGTTTTAATTGTTTATGTTGTGGTATTTATATTTTACATATTTGTGATTGTATTACATTTTATATGATGTTAGCCGCCCTGAGCCCAGTTTGCTGGGGGCTGGTGAGACACAAAATTATTATTATCATCATCATCATCATTAGAGAGGGCCTTTTCAGTGGCAGCCCCTCAATTGTGAAACAACAGGCCCCATCAGTTTCATTCTGCAGGAGGCAGCTTAAGACAGTTTTATTTAGGACTGCATTTGACCAATTTAGTTTTTATTTATTGGCAGTCCTAACAGAGTTATTAAACTGTCATCTTTTATGTGTTTTATAACTGTTGCTTCATTTATATTGTAAATTGAGAGCCGCGTGGTAGTTAGGCGGCTAATAAATGTTTTAAATAAATAAAAACAGAGACCAGTCTTTGGGTCTGCAAGGCAACTCAGGCACGGATGGAAAAATTGTGGTATAACATCTCACTGCTAGAGATGACACTGGTCTTCCACAATCTCACTACAGCTTACAACTCAAAATGTCCAACATATTTATTTATTTAAACAATTTATTAGCTGCTTCTCTTCCTCATGGAACTCAAGGCGGTTGGCAAAACAGATAAAACATAGATAAAATATATTAAAAACATAAAAACCAAAATTTAAAATCACAACACAGGACTGCTAGCAAACTTATCCAAATGTGGTCCTTAATAAACTTTTAGGACTTTAGTCCTTTGTAGAAGTTTAAAGTTCAAGACCAACACCTTGAATTGGGCTTTGGAGTGGATCGGTAGCCAGTGCAATAGCTGTAATTTCGGGGTCACATGCTCCCGTTTGCTGGCCCCAATCAGCAGTCTAGCTGCAGTGTTCTGCAGTAGTTGTGGCCTCTGAACACTCTTCAAGGGTAGCCCCTAGTAGAGTGCATTGCAGTAGTCCAGTCTAAGGCATGGATCACTGTAGCTAGATCGGACTGACCCAAGATCAGATGCCATTTATTTATGCCATTTATAGTCCACCTTTCACAGTGAGACTCAAAGCAGATTACACAGCACAAGACAATTTAAATCAACATGAATGGGACAGCCATAAATAATATAATACAGGCTTGTATTACAGATATCTGAAAACAGCTGAAAGCAAGCTGAAATAAATCATAAGCATTAGCATGACCCATTAAATGATGCAGGAATTACATAGTGGAACCATATAGCAACAGACAATATGCACTAGACACAGTAGTACAGATGACCCTCCCGGTGACCTGGGCAAAATACAGGAGCTGATTATTACATTCTGGACTCAGTCTCATTGGCAATGTTTCGCTTAAGTCCACTGCTGAGGTTTTTGAGAGTGTACCCACTTGCAGATCTTGCAGAGAAGAAGAGTTGGTTTTTATATGCCAACTTTCTCTACCATTTAAGGAAGAATCAAATCGGCTTACATCAACTTCTCTTCCCCTCCCCACAACAGACACCCTGTGAGGTAGGTGGGGCTGAGAGACTAGCTCAAGGTCACCCAGCTGGCTTCATGTGTAGGAGTTGGGAAACCAATCCAGTTCACCAGATAAGCCTCTGCTGCTCATGTGGAGGAGTGGGGAATCAAACCCAGTTCTGCAGATCAGAGTCCACCTCTCCAAACCGCCGTTCTTAACCACTACACCATGCTGGTTGAACATTCCTCTGGACCTCCCATATTCTCTATGCCAAAGCCTCTCTGGGCAGACCAAACTCTTCAACTTAAGAAGAGCAGGGAATATATAAAAAAGGAGATAATTCAAATGCAAGAATAATGAGCTGAGAACAATTTGTCAAGTCAACACGCTCAAGGGATGTGAAGTCCCAGAGAAGAAGAAATTTAGTGTGAATATACTGGAAGTCAGGGCATCAAACTGGCCTCACTAAAATTCCAGAGGAGGCTACAAGGGAAACATATTCTGATAAGAACAGTCAACTTATCAGCAAAGGCCTTTGTAAACAAACAAGGTGGCTTCAGATCCTCAGCCCTTCACAGAGAGACCATCCAGATAAAGTCCTAAGCAGAAAGGCAGGCATATCAAACTGATCTAAGCAAAACACATCAAGGGACAGTTGAATGTCTGAGTGGATTGACAGAGTCAGCAACAGGTGAGTAACAACTAATGGTTGCTCAAGGTCATGTTCCCACAGATAGTAACCAGGTTTGGCAAACTGAGAGTGGACCTTTTTGCCTCAGACACCAACCACCGGCTTCCCAGACTCTTCTCCAGATTCTGGGCTGCAACAGCAGAGCAGACAGATGCATTTCTGTCACCTTGGCCTCCAGGACTACACTATGCTTTCCCCCAACTTTTCCAAATTCCCAAAATGTTGAGGAAACTTGGGGGGAGGGGAGAAGCTACTGTTACCTGCATAGCCCTCAATTGGCCACAAAGACCATGGCTCTCAACTTTAGTGGAAGTATAGACAGACACACCTGGCAGCCGCCCAAATCTTCTGATTTAGTATAGCAGGGGCCACTGTGGTACCCAGGCCTGCGGTGGCTACATCTGCCTGGAAATTGAGAGGAAAAGATTCCTAGATCTAGGCTACTCAAGGAAAGTGACAGATGACTGCGCTACTCTCTAGGCAGCCATCAGCAGGAGGGTTCTGCAAAAAGCAGTACAGGTAGAGTAAGCCTCTCTACCCACCCAACATGGGATATGACTGCTTTTGAAGATCCCATGGCAAGATGCCCTCCTGCGCAGAGCAAGAAAGGAACATTGGGAGTTGCCTAAAGGTTTCTTCTGCTCTGAGGAAAGGAGGACATCTTGCCCCACCTTGAAATCAGTTTTGCCTTCTTATCCATACATACTTCCAGTTTCTATTTAGATTTTATACTGTTTAATGAGTTGAGAGTTAATTGAGTTTGAGAGTACAGATGCTGCTTCAGAAGTTGTCGAATTGAATGAATGAGTGACTCCCAGTCAGGTGAAAGGAAGTTCAAGATTTGGCCCTTGATAGATAAATGGGTAATCATCCATGACAAGATGCTGTCCCTTCCTCAGAGCAGAAGGAACACTCAAGGTAAGGGCCAAAGTTTTTTATGTGGCACCTTAAAGTCTAATGAACTTATTGTGGGCAAATTGGGACAAAAAGGGCCAGTGAGCCGAAGAGTGGTTACTTTCAGGACAGGTTTATATTAAACTTGTTAACCTTTTCCAAACCTGTTTAACTGCCATGGTTCCCAACCACTGAAATCTGAGGTTTTATGCCCTTGAAGAGGGTAGATCCACCACCCTTACAAAATGTCTGTTTCCACTTCCGGGGTCGGAGACAAACGGCGGTGGTAAGCGCGAGAACCGTGCTCCGGTGGAGGGCTGCAGGGGGGGAAAAGAACACACCCCCCCGCATCAGGCAGCACCCCTCGGTGGAAGAGGGGGTGCAGAGAAGGCGGTT
This sequence comes from Euleptes europaea, assembly GCF_029931775.1. Lineage (NCBI taxonomy): Eukaryota > Metazoa > Chordata > Lepidosauria > Squamata > Sphaerodactylidae > Euleptes > Euleptes europaea. The sequence continues at coordinate 50,739,109 of NC_079321.1, read as the reverse complement.
GCAGGCGCGCCGTCCTAGTAGCTACCCCTACCGAGAAATCGGTGGGGATAGCTTGGACGTGCGGCAGCTGAGCAGCTGATGCCATTACTCCCTTTGCCGACAGCCGGGACGAGCCGCAGGGATTCTCCAATTGCAACATTAAGCAAGTACTTTCACTCCTATTTTCATGAAAGAGCACAACTGAGGTGTCTAACAGGATTTGCTTGGAATTAAACTTTTTACAACTTTGCTACAACTCCAGTAACGAGATCTGACTTGAACTTGGCTTTTTGCCAGCTGGATTGCGCAGTTTAAATTCCAGCAGTGCCAACTATATAACAACCGAACAGAGAGGGGAAAATAAGAGTGGCAAAAGATGAAGGTTTAAAAAATGTAGCAATCCAATATCTAACTGTTCTTTATGGGCAGGATATTATAACAATTTGGAGATTCCATTTACTATTGTAAAAATACTGATGGTGATTAACTAGCTCAGCAGAGCTCACCCCCCCTTCTTTTTTGTGGATTACAAATATAACAGCTCAGACTAATGGGAGATAAAAAAGAAAAGCACCCTAAAGAACTTTTGAAGCAACAGCAGCTGCAGCAGGCTTCACAAACAAGGAGAGCTTCGGTGTCTAATATAAACTTGGTGTCAACAGCTCCATCCCCTCCAATGGCAGCCTCAGGTTTGGCTAAGTTGGCAACTAAACCAAAACTACCTGAAGACACTCTTAACTCATTACACAAGATGATGACTAAGTCCTTACAAGCAAGTGCTGCCATAAAAGAAGCAGTCAACCAAAATGCAGTTGCTATTTCTGCTTTAAAGGACTCAATCACTTCTCTGACTCATTCATAAACCTTTAATGGCATATAAATTGTTACAATTGATACGAACAATGGTCATAAATCTTAAAACCGATAAGATAAAATCATAGCCAGTAACATCAGATATCAGAGGTTGTAAGTTTTTGGACATGTAACACTTCTACTAAAAAATTGGCGACATCCACAGTAACCTCTGGAGCTGAATTATTCATTAGAAATTGACATTTAACTTTATTAGACAGGTAAAACTTGGGGTGTAACCAGTTTTTTAACCATTTTCTACGAGGTGTTTCGTATAGAGGGCAATCACATAGAATATGTTCGATTGTATCCAAGGAATTTGAATTACTGGGGCAAGTACGTTCTTGGATTGGGATTTGATGGAACCTTCCATACAGTATCCTAGATGGGAAGGCATTGACCCTGGCAAGAGAGAAAGCTCTACGGAGAGTAGGTATATGCAAATTATAAAAATAATGGGGAATACTGTCTGTTTTATTCAAAAGGCACAACATTGCTGAGGAGCAGACAAAAGGTTGAGTAGGATGCAACCATTGAAACTCTATATCTAAAAGACGATGTTTGATTATTTTAAAAATGTGCGCCTCTGTAAATGGAACCAAGTTGTCAAGAGAGACTCCGATTGATCTTATTTTAGTCAATATCAAGTTGTCCCGGATGTATTATGAAGTTCTTTTAATAATAGAGATAAAAAAAAACCGTGCTCTGCTCTAAAATATAATTTAAGCCAGTAACGAACAGTTAATAACCAAGCCTTGGTTTCGCGCAGGTTTTGGCCTAATTCAGAGATGATTGCGTAATAGGACACGCAACGAGGGAAACCCAGAATCTGTCTAAAAAAATTGGCTTGAAGAGATTCTAAATCGCGATTAAAAGCATTTACCCAGACAGGGATACCATACAAGACCTGGGGTAAAATTTTAGAGTTAAACACCTTAACTGTGGCAGGGACGTATTGGTTGCCCTTATAAAAGAAAAAGGACTTCAATTGACTTGCAGATATTTTCCCTAATTTAGTGATTCTACTTCTGTGTACTACCCATTTACAGTTATAATTAAAAGAAATGCCCAGATATTTGAAACTCTTAACCTGTTGGATTTTGGCTTTCCCAATGCGCCAGCTGGAGGGTGACCACTTCTTAGAAAAGACAAGATAAATTGGAAACTAAAATGCAGAAGTGTGCTCAAGATAGTAAAGAAGTTAAGAAAATGGTGTTTAACCTGGAACTTTCAGTGGAGTCTATTCAGGAGAGAGAAGAAAGGAGAGAGGACCACATTACAATGTTAGAACTTAAAGTTAAAGAAAATTTCATTTGCATACGTGGGCTTAAAGAGTCATTGGAAGGAGCGGATTTAAAAGTTTTTTTTAAGTACATTTGGCAGAATTTCTCCAAGAAGACCAAGATGTCACTGAAGGTATGATTGTGACAGCCTACAGAGTTAATTCAGCTTATGCTAGAAACAACAAGGTCCCAAGAGACTGTTTAATTCAGCTTTTCTCCAGAAGTCATTGAGATCTCATCTTGAATCATCATTACAAGAGCACACTTACAACTGATGGTGTTTCGCTGAGAATTATGAAGGAGATTCCTACCAGGCTACTCAGGAAAAGAAAAGATTTTGCAGAGATTGTGGAAAGGCTGAAGCTTAAAGGTATTCAGCACAGATGGGAGTATCCTCAAGGTATTTCTTTTTTTAAAACAAGAAGATATTAAAATTACTGATACTCTTAAAGCTGAACAATTTCTGAGAAGATATGACAAAGATCTTCCAAAATCCTCAAAGCGGCCTACTCCAAGTGATTTACCAGAGGAGGACAAATCTGAACAAGCATCTGGAGGTGTTCAACCTGTAGAAACACCAGAAGAGGAGTCTCTTTCAGAAGATAATGATGGCTGAGCTGTTTTTCAGAAGGATTATAGGGGGGGAGGGGGGTGGGTTTAAATAAATGTTAAAAATGGGGGGAAATAGGGATGGGAAGAATTGAGAGCTGATATGTTAAAAATACTGTCGTGGAATATTAATGGTTTAAATTCTCCCAATAAGAGGAGAAAGGTGTTCTATCATTTACAAAAATCTAAAGCTAACATTTTTTGTTTGCAGGAAACACATGTTACCCAAGGATGTGATAAGATTAGAGAATCTGAAATTAGGGAAGTTATTTACATCTTGTAATGAAAAGAAGAAAGTCAATGGAATAGCTATGTATGTTCCCTTGATAATGGAACCAAAGTTAATTTATAAGGATATGGAAGGCAGAATTCTATTAATAGAAATCACAATTGGATATCAGAAAATATTATTGGTTGGTATTTATGCCCCTAATATGAAACAATTTTTTTTAATGATCTAGCTACGATAGTGGCTGAGTATGGAACTGAGAAAATGATATGGATGGGAGATTTTAATGGGGTTGTAGAACCAAAAATGGACAGATCTGTAAAGAAAAAGAAACTGAAATGTGAGGGTAGGCTACCTGGTATTTTTTTAATATGATGAACCAATGGGAAATGTTTGATATTTGGAGACTAATAAATGGAAATAAGAAGGGTTACACATATTTCTCACACAGACATTCTACCCATTCAAGAATAGATATGATATGGCTTTCCAAAACTTTAATGAATATCTCAGAAAGCCCAGAGATATCACCTAGGGTATTATCTGATCATAATGCTATCATGATAAAAGTCAGGATAGGTGATAAGAATTATAGACCGTGGTCAGTGAATGATTATTTATTAAAAAATAAAAAGATTGTAGAGAAATTAAAATTAGATATTTAAAATTATTTCACCGAAAATGTTGATAAGGGGGTTTCAGATATGATAGTATGGGATGCTGGTAAAGCAGTAATTAGAGGACTTTTGATTCAACAAAATACAAGGTGGTTTAAGATGAAAGAAAAACAAAAGAAAACATTATTAGAGAAAATTAAGTTAGAAGAAATACAATTTAAAAAAGCTCAAGATAAATTAAGTAAGCAGGAGAAGGCTAATAACTTGAAACAGTTACAACAACAATATGAATTATTAATAACAACAGAAATAGAAAATAAAATTATGTTTAATAGACAAAGATTTTTTGAACATGCTAATAATCCTGGCAAATTATTAGCCTGACAGTTAAAGCAGAGGGGAAAAAAAGATACCAATAGTTAGAATAAGAAAAGAAGGTAAAATAGTAACTGATAAACAGAAAATAATGGAGACATTTGTAGATTATTATAACAATTTATACCAGGAAAAACTGGTTTCAGACAAAGAAATGGATGGGTATCTGAAACAGTTGGAATGGAAAGGTATATCACAAGAACAGAAGGATTCTTTAGATTTAATTATAACCCCTGAGGAATTAAAGAAAACAATTGCTAAAAGTAAATTAAATAAATCACCAGGATCCGATGGATTTACGGCATTTTATTATAAAACTTTTGAAGAACAGATACCTTCACATTTATTGAAGGTTATGAATCTATGTGTACAAAATGGTTCTATTCCACAAACTTGGAAACAAGCAAACATAGCATTAATACCAAAATTGGATACAGATTTATTGGAAGTTAGGAATTATAGGCCTATTTCGTTACTAAATAATGATTACAAATTATTTGTTGATATTTTAGCCACAAGGCTAAAAAAGGTATTAAATAATTACATACATGAAGATCAAACTGGCTTTTTACCTGGTGAATGATCAGTCAAAATGTTAGAACGGTGAAAGATTTATTAGAATACTCAGGGTATACTCCAACCCCAATGGCTATGATTTTTTTAGATGCAGAGAAAGCTTTTGACAATGTAAACTGGAAATTTATGAAAAAAATACTGGAATATATGGAATTGGGTACAGGTTCCTTGTTATGGGAGTGGAAAATTACTGACTGTCCAATCATAAATTACATAGTAGTTTGACAAGCTGCCTGATAATAATATCACCAGGACGTTCAGATAATGCCACACATTGTGCGACATTCTCATAAGCTGCTGCGGAAGTAAGTTAAGCTGCAGATGAAGACCTGATATGGAAATCTGGTTTCTTTCCAGTCTGCCAGGGATGCTGTGAGGAGCTGTGTATTTTACTGGACTGAATGCTGAATTAAAAAAAAAATGTTTACTAAACATATTAATTTGAATGCCAGTTGGTTAGTTAATGGTTTATAGCTAGTTAATGGTTTATGCAATGCCAAATGCAGCAATGCAGATTTCTCGTTCGATATGTGAATGCACTTCTGTTTCTTTGATTTTAAAAAAGGGTCTCTATCCTTTCACCGCTGCTGTTTCATGACGATGATTTTCAACTGTTAGCGTCTTGACAGTTCTCTTTATGCACAACCACTGTTATTATGATACTTTCCCCTCTCTTCTCTATCCAGTGCTTTTGTATGCAGGGTTTTCTACCCATGCGGTGGAATGCTACGACCAGCTTGCTAATAGAGGAGAGTCATTGGAAGCATGTGATTGTGGCTCCACCACAACACCGAATTCTCTGATCTTTCATACACATTCAGAGTGCTGATGTTGATGTACAGAATAGGGCTGTCGATTCGGTTCGACCCGAACAGAAAAACAGCCGAATTTCCCCTGATTCGGTGGTTTTTAGTTCGGGACGAACCGAACTCAAAAATGGTGGGAAAACGGGGGAGCCGAATGCAGCAAGTTCGGGAGTTCATGAATAAATTTGGAAAATTCGGGGCGCAGCAGCATTCTCCCCCAGCCAATCGGTGGCCAAGCTTGGTCTTCTTCTGGCCAATCAGTCAGGATTGAGTACTGGAGGAATCAGCTGCTGCATGGCCCGGCCGGGGAGAGAAAGAGAGAGAAATCCTCGTGGGGGGGGGTGCGTGTGCACATTCGCTCCTTTCTGTGGCTGCAGGGGGCACATTTTTTGGGGGTAGAGACCCCAAACTTTCAGCGGAGCTTCAGACAAGCCTTCTTAAGAGACTCCCCAGGTTTTGTAAACATTGGGTCAGGGGGTCCCGAGATATGGCCTCCACCCCTTTTCCCTCCCCCTTTTCCATTTCCATGGCTGCAGGGGGCGCTTTTTTGGGGGTGCAGCCCCCAAACTTTCAGCATAGCTTCAGACGAGCCTTCTTAAGAGACTTCAGCATATCCTGAATCCAGACGGGCTGAATTCAGCCGAATCCGAACTATACCGATTTTTTTTTCAACAGCCCTAGTACAGAACTCAAAATGGATTAGGCCCAAGACTTCCCTTACTGAATTAACTTACACAGGTGTGCCATTTAGTAGGGAAGGTACTTTTATGGGACAAAAAGCCAATAATAAATCAAAATGCCCCTTGAAAACAAAGTATGCAGCATCTAATGATTACATTTATTTATTCATTCATTCATTTATTTATTTATAACTTTAGGCTTATCCTGCCCTCCCCAGCTGATGCTGGTGTCAGGGCAGGTAACAACATTAAAACCAGAGTCCACCTCTCCAAACCACTGCTCTAATTAGTACACCACGCTGGATCTTAGACAGTTAATGGAAAAGTTTCATTCCATTTATGTAAGTGTACTGCCCTAGAGCTACTTTTCTTTGTCCTACAAATTTATAAAATTACCAGCCCCACTCCAATTAAAACTAGTCATGCCTAAATCCTATTGAAATCAATGAGGCTTAAGGTAATTGTAGTACATATTATTTGGGATTGTTCAGTACAGCCCGCACACAAAGACAACATGAGGTCTCAACTAAATTTATTTGGAGACCAAAGATTCATTTATAAAAAGAGCAAGACAACAATAAACATGTACTACAAACTGCCCTACAATACTCTGCTAGCAGGACCCACTCAGATTGTAATCTTCATCTGTCCACAAAATATGTTGTCTTGGTTAACTTTACAGTAATATTGTTTTACAGAGCTGCTCCAAATAGGGATATTGTTTACTAGAGTTTTTTTTTAAAAAAAAACATGTTCATGACAATTAATCCTAGTCCTTTTTTTAGTGTAAGAGAATCCAGTAGAGCCAAAAGAGAACCCCTTTCCCTACAGTTTATTACAATCTCTAAAATTAGGAGGAGGAGGAGGAGAGTTGGTTTTTATATGCTGACTTTCTCTGCCACTTAAGGAAGAATCAAACCGGCTTACAATCACCTTCCCTCCCCCTCCCCACAGCAGACACCCTATGAGATAGGTGGGGCTGAGAGAGTGTGACTAGCCCAAGGTCACCCAGCTTGCTTTATGTGTAGGAATGGGGAAACAATCCAGTTCACCAGATTAGCCTCCGCTGCTCATGTCGAGGAAGGAGGAATCAAACCCGGTTCTCCAGAACAGAGTCCACAGCTCCAAACCATCGCTCTTATCCACTACACCATGATGGCTCTCTTAAACATCTTCTTTATTTAAACATCTTCTTTTAAACACCTTCTTGAGTTTAAACATCTTCTTGAGAATAATGCTAATACATCAAGTTAGAACATCACATGTGTGTCTATACTGGCATACTTGGTGACTGACCCCCAATTTTGCAGTCCCCTTCCTTGGCCAATCACCAAAAGACAAGCCCAACTCTCTTTAAGAGAGCCAGTGCTGCATTGTAGTTATAGGATTGGACTAGGGTCTGGGAGCTGGATTCAATTGGCTGCTCTACCATGGAAGCTAGCTGGGCAACCTTGGGTCTATGTAAGTTTCCAGTAACATACATGTACAGGGGTGAGTGCACATTTATTTATATTTTTTATAAACACAGATGTTTATAAAATGTTTCTACATATCAAAAACATGAAATGCAAAATGCCTGTGCAATGAATGGGACAGTGAAAATCTCTTAACTCTCCAGCAAACAACGGCAATCCTAATTACTGCAATTTGTGCACAGTTTGCATTTCTGAAATCAGATTTTTAACCATTGAGACCTGCTTGGTATTTGTATGAGCAATAAGGGAAGGACAAAAGAAGAGGCAGCTGTTGTATCCCCTAAGGCCTTCACAAGTCCAGAGTTGCAAGTTCTCTTGCTCAGTTCAAATAAGTCAAGCACATTAGGGATTTGTTTTCTCAGCTTGGTGGAGTGATACACAAGTGCCACACCATCTGTTTTTTGGACCCCAGTCTTCGATCTTGAATTTAAAAGTAATTTGGTGTCCCTGGTATCAGTGCAAACCTTTTACCTGGTGTCATGGGTGCAGGAGCAACTTTTAATTGCATCTCAGTATAACTGAGATATAAATGATAAAATCATTTCAACGTGTACCTCACATGCCATATGATACTTAAGTATTCCAAGTGATAACCACACAACTCTATACAACCAATGTAATATAATACAATATATGAGCCCTCAGTACTCGCTTCATGTCCACTGTATTTCTCCCCCGCATTTCTAGGGACCTGTTTTATAACGAATTTAAATTTTGTCTTGATCCCAAAGTGAAGTTGATAGAGGCAATTCCCATGTATAGTCTGTTTCGATTTCTTTCCCCCACCCATTCTCAGTTGTCTTTCACTCATCCGATCACTCCCGCTCCAGTGCAGGACGGAGTCAAGTGCAGGAAGGAGAGAGATTCTTCCCCACCCAACCCCTGCAGCAGGCACTGCGTTTTCCTGCCAATCAGCCAGAGCAACAGCCTCCATTTTAATAGCCTCTACAGCTCCAGATAGGAGCCCTATGGCGCAGAGTGGTAAGCTGCAGTACTGCAGTCCAAGCTCTGCTCACGACCTGAGTTCGATCCTGACGGGAGTCAGTTGCAGGTAGCTGGCTCAAGGTTGACTCAGCCTTCCATCCTTCCGAGGTCGGTGAAATGAGTACCCAGCTTGCTGGGGGTAAAGGGAAGATGACTGAGGAAGGCACTGGCAAACCACCCCGCAAACAAAGTCTGCCTTGGAAACGTCGGGATGTGACATCACCCCATGGGTCAGGAATGACCCGGTGCTTGCACAGGGGACCTTTACCTTTTATATTGTATGTATACACCTTCGCGTCTGCTGTACTTTCCCCCCGGCATTTCTAGGGACCTGTTTTATAACGAATTTAAATTTGATCTCAATCCCAAAGTGAAGTTGATTGAGGCAATTCCCAGTTCAGAAGCTTGGCATTTTTGCAGGGGGTGCATAATTGATCACAAGGTACTACTGGAATTTCTTTGGGGCAAAAAGCCCCCAAGGAGATCAGAAGAATGTGCATCTGCTGAGTGGAAAACCCAGTGTAAATTTCCCCTGCATAAATGGCCAGAGATTTTGGTGCAAATTAGAAATGGATTATAAATAATTGCTATGTTTGCTGGCTTGAAGGAGATTATAGAAGCATTGTCCTCAAATTAGCCTGCTCTTGTAATACTATCTTAATTACCACCATAAATGGCTTAAATAATGCAATTAATAAAAATGGAAAAGTGGGTTGCAATGCTTATAGCTTTCGAACAGAATTTGATTAAGTTTTGGCATGTGTGCAGATGGGATGTCATTCCAGAGAAAAGGAGATGATGAAAAACAAATGCTGAGGGTTTCTGAAAGTAATAAAAGCAATAACTCTTTGCAGATGGTGACCACTTGGAATCAAAGACAAACAGGAGGAAGAAGGGATCATGTGCTCTTTGAAGTGGTATCCACTTCACCTGTAGTGTTATATTCAGAGATGGCTGTGCTCTGCACATCAGTGTACATGGGGTGGCTCATGGGATTAAGAAAATGGCATGGAATGTTAACCTTGGGAAGCAGGTTCATAAGTTATGGTTGAGCTTCCTAATGGAAACTGTAGTCCTCATAGGCTAGGCGATTGTTCATTCATTAATTTATTTTTAAAACCCAGCGTGGTGTAGTGGTTAAGAGCAGTGGTTTTGGAGAGGTGGATTCTAATCTGGTGAACTGGGTTGGTTTCCCCACTCCTACACATGAAGCCAGCTGGGTGACCTTGGGCTAGTCACAGCTCTCTTAGAGCACTCTCAGCCCCACCTATCTCACAGGGTGTCTGTTGTGGGGAAGGGAAAGGAAGCTGATTGTAAGGGGGTAAGCCTTCCTTAAGTGGTAAAGAAAGTCAGCATATAAAAACTGACTCTTTTTCTTCATAGTTGAAGGAAAAGGTTACATCTGCAAGGTTACATAGTCAATTGATAAAGATATCAAGTTCACAATAAGTTCACAAAATCTAGAATCTCATCTTTAGACAGCTTCTCACTAACTTCAAAGATCAACTCAGATAACTATATGATGGCTAATTATATAACACGCTGAGAAATTCACACAAAGAATGTGAGAAAGATGTGAGAAGGATGCTTGTATGCAAAAATAATGGATTTCTATTACCCTCATAGTTTAAAAGGGAAAAGGGTTTGCTCTTATCTCTTGCTTATACTAAGGAGCTTCTGTTGGCCATATGCCCGGATCTGGCTGACCTTACATTCTGCTTCACTCTCAATTCTTAGCAAAACCAAAACAATGTATGATTATCCTTGCCAGGCTCCTGGCAGGAGAATAACTTTAATTGCCGTACATTGCAAGCATTTAATATATTTTCAACCCAATATTTGCCTAAGACCATTGCAGTGGCATCTGCATAGGCAGTGTCCATTTGAGGCTCATGAGTGCAAAGAAGCACTGGACACGCCTTCTAAGATTCAGAGGAAAAAACAGGAGAACCTATCACGTGTAGCTGTATTTTCCTCATTAGGGGAGCTATCCTTTGGTCCTGCAGCTTCAAAGCTGAATTTGAGACACAGCTCCTGCTTCCTCCTATCATGGAATTGTATTTTAATGCCAGGAATGGTCCTCAAAATATGACACAGTAACAAAAGACAACATGTCTTTGATTTTCCACTGAATGCTTTTCTGTCATCCCTAGAGACCCACAAACATATGGCTCAAATGGGAAGAGCTTCTCTATAAGAAAATGTGGTTTAAAAACAGACTCAAACTCCATACTTTTTTTTTAATATCTTTATTTGATTTTTCAACATTTACATGTAGATCCAAAAGAAAAAAAGTACAAAACTGTAATAAATTAATGTATGCCGCATATGGCTCTGATGAGAAGATACTCAGCTAGCAAGATTGATTTGGCAAGCACATACATGTTTAGCAGCAATGCATATTTGATCCAAAATTCACAACATTTAATGCTGTTTCTTTTCAAAATCTGCAAGTGGCAAAGAGGAAAAGAAAAGAGGATCTGTGGACTTGGCAGGGTTTAAATATTTGGTGTGTCCTACAGATGTTGAGTCTGTCTTCTTCAGAAATGTTTGGGACGGTGTGCCTCCAGCATGATCACATTTTCTGCAAATCGCCCTACCCCCTATGATTTTTTTTTTTTGGCTCATGGCAAAGCAGGATTTTCAGAGGATTGTCTGATTCTTCTGACTTAAAAATAGCCTTTATGTGGGCATTATCGTTGCCCCCCTGTATAGTCTCAGTATGCAAACTTTCCTTAGTGCTGTGTTTGAAGAAGGACAGTCTGATGCTGCTTCCAATTTACAGGTCTGCCAGCCTTCCAGTCAAGGGATGTTAGGGGCAGAAGGAGGAGGTGGGGTGAGGTTGGCCTATAGCTACTGTGTGCTGTGTAAACAGAAGCGCAGGAATCCTTTCAGAGCCTACGCAGGAAGAGGGTAGCCTCTTTGTCAGGCTTGAAAACATTTCCTCATCTTCAAAGCATTTTCTCTCTCTGTTAACACAGCACCGGCTTGTTATCCTTTGCCAACTTGAACACAGCCTTATGTTCTTAAAAAACATTAAATATTTTTGTAAGCGTGCCCTTTTCCATTCTGTTTCAGAAAAAGAGAATGTCAAGACTGATACTTCCAATTTAGTTCAGCTACTAAAAAACGTAGTGTGCAGTGCCAGAGAATGAGAGAATCAACAAACTCTTCCTTGTGTCGAGGTGGACCTCTAGGGCAAAACCTGGAGCCTAGACTAAGGGACAAAATACCTCAAGCTGAATTATGGGTGCCTGAAGTAATTCTCAGTCACACGTTCATGCAGGATCTAACCTTTAAAAACCTCTCAGTTTTTCTGCACAGCTCCAAACACTGTAAGGGGGAAGGAAGGGACTGTTTGCCCTTCCTTCGGGCTCCATGTGTCCACCCCAGGGACTCCTGGCAAAAACAGCATGGGAGGGAAGCTGGAAGTTCCTTCTTTTCCCCAACAGCATTTGGAGCCATGCTGAGTGACAGGGAGGTTTTTAAAGCTTAGTCCCCATGTGCATGTGTGACTAAGAGTTAGGTTGGGCACCTATCGCCTGGTTTGTGACATATGTACAGAGGCGGATCTACTGTGAAACTAATGAAGTTTACGCTTCAGGGCCCCTAATCCCAGAGGGGCCCTTGAAGCAACTTTTTTTAATGAGTGAATTTCTCAACAAAATCGATGGAGTTTTTTAGTGATAGAATTATAAGCCAATGGGTTGAAGTACTTAATATTGACTTTAGAATATGCTCTAATACCCATATGCTCTAATACCCATTCCTGAAAATGTCCCTGTAATTGGTCAAATTTCAAAATTTTCTTGGGGGCTTGCAGCGCTCGAATCCTCAGCTGTAAGGGCTCACTGAGATCGCCAGAATCTATTCACAACCTACATTTTGGCAGCTGGATCTTCAGATCCTTCGTTGGTGCACAGCTTAATAGTTCTCTGGTTTTATTTCGTCACTGTATGGCCCATTTTCAAGGACTCCACCCCACCCCCCTGTTCTCCACCATTTCGGCCTCAAGGTCCTCGCAAGGGCAGTAAGGCCCTTTGGACCTTGTTGGACGATGCCCTATTGTTGCTGGTTGTGAAGGACCCCCCATAACAGTTCAAGCTTCAGGGCCCCAAAAATGTAGGTCCACCACTGCATATGTAACGTCTCTTTTGGCCCTCTATGAGAAACTGGCAGATTATGGTTGTTCTGTAAGTATGCATGGCACTTTGGGAGTGCAATCCTAAGGAGAGTTACACCAATCTAAGCCCATTCATTTCAGTGGGTTTACACAGGAGTAAATCTGCATAGGATTGTGCTGTAAGTAATCACTTTGTTGGAGTAGTCTGGAGGAACCTGAAAGGATAGTCAGATCTCTCCAGAATGCCGCGAAGCTATTTAAAACCACATCAATTGAAATCCAGATAGAATGGATTCCTTAAGTTAGGTGAGGTACCATCATGTCTAAAAGGAAGTTGGTGTGGTTAGTGACCCATCTCAAGGAAGCCATAACAGGCAAAGAACCTTCCTTTTGAAAGCTGAAGATTGCCCAAATGAGATGAACAAAAAGAGCACAGGTTCTGGAAAAACAAATGCAAGTTGACAGTAAAGGAGGAAAAGGAGAATTTAAGGAGTGGATTGCTAAAAATATTAAGAGACACCATAAGCATTCCTTCAAATATATCAGGAATAGGAAAGCAGCCAGGTAGGCAGTTGGGCCACTGGATGACAAAGGAGTGAAAAGATTGCTTAAGGAAGATGAGGTAAAGTTTCTCTCACTGAACAAATTCTTTACATCTGTTTTCACTGTGGAAAACATGCAGTTCATGCCTATGTCAGACCACTGTTTTGAGGAAAGACAACTGGGCCACTTCAGCGATTCCTGAATGAAGTGGCTTGTTTGGATCCATTCCAATTAGAGTTGCCAGCTCTGGGTTGGGAAATACCTGGAGATTTGGGGTGGCGCCTGAGGAGGGTGGGGTTTGGGGAGGGGAGAGACTAAAATGGGGTATATTGCTATAGAGTCCACCTTCCAAAGTGGCCATTTTCTCCAGGTGAACTGGTCTCTGTCAGCTGGAGATTAGTTGTAATAGTGGGAGATCTCCAGCCAGCACCTGGAGGTTGGCAACCCTAACTGCAATCCAGTTGGCCCCTTGGTCTCTGGCCTGATGGGTTCTACAAGGTTCCATCTTATCCTCATGCTTTTTAACATTTGCCTGAAGCTGCTGGAAGAGATTGTCTGGAGACATGGGCTGAGTTACCAGCAGGGCTTTTGTGTGTGTGGAGGTACTCACTGTTACTGGAACCTTTTAAGGGCCCTCTCCCAAGTTCTTAGAGAAGAATGTATTTTGTATTTTAAACACTATTCTTATGTTCTAAAATATTTTTAATGTTTGGAACTTTGAATGTTTTTATGTTCTGAGGTTCACCACTTTGGGAGCCCTGTATTGGGTGGGAAGGTAGCACTGAAATGTTTTAAATGAATAAGTAAATAGTCTGGGACTTCCTGGCTCTTGAAAATGACACAGGGTTGGGGACAGGAGCCCTTGTGGCAATTTTAAATGTTAAAAAAGCAGGCTGTAAAATGGTGCCACATCCCTGTTGGGGATTTGGAGCTGTGGTATTGTCAAGCTTGGCTCTAAGGAGGGACATGACAGAGGTTTTTAAAAGTGGGCAAGAAGTGGAGAAAGTATATAGAGAGAACGTCCTCTCTCATAAAATTAGACTTGAGGGCACACAATGAAGTTAATGGGCAATACTCAGTAATTACATTCTGGAATTCACTTCCAGTGGATGTAATCAGGCCATGAACATACATGGCTTTTTAAAGGGATTAGTAAGGTTCATGGAGAATAGGTCCAATGATGGCCACTAGTCATAATGACTAAAGGCAAACTTCTGAATACAAGTGCTAGGAATCTGCATCAGAGGAAGGCTTTGGCTTCTGTCTCTGTTGGCCCTCCAGGGTAACTGCTTGTGGAAAAGGGTGCTGGACTAGAGAGGCCACTAGTCTGAACCAGCACGGTTCTTCTTATGTTCTTAAACGGTATTATGTTGTTATTAACCTCAATTACACAGAAGGCACCTCTTCTTCCAAGACTCCTTTGACCCTTTAATGAGGTTTAACTTGCCATTTTAGAGTCACTGGGTCATTAGCTTACAGAATAGTCTAAAGGCACGTGTAGCCGTTCGATTGCCTCAACTCAAAGTTGTCTGACCCTGTAAGTTGTCCAAATGGGAGTAAATTGCTTGGGCATTATAAGTAAGCCTCGTTGAATTGTTTGGAGGAAGAGTGGAAGTAAGCGCAACAAATAAAATAACATAAATCGGTCTTACCTTGTCATGAGAAATGTATGCTGCCACAGGTATGTGCAATTTTCTAAGAGCAGGGCTGGTCTGACATTTCCTTGGATAAAATTACAGCTTGGGGGGGGGGGGAAAGCCCTTTGTGTTTAGTCTGGATAGGTAGCCTGGGGATGTTCACTTACTCTCAGGTTTGTGGCTGTTACACAGGAATAACTTAAAGACAGTGACAATTAAATTTATATACCTATTTGATTACTTAGCTTCCTGCAACCAGAAGCAGGAAATGACCGCCTTCAGGCACTGTGCACCTTAATCAAGATATTATATATATGGGATCTTCCTAAACTGAAATTGGCCTGCTACAATCCTGGGCTCTTATCACAATTGTAGCTCAGTAAATTTAACATGCCCGGAGCATGAGAACAGACTGGAAATGGAAACACATATTTATGCCCTGATCTTAGTGTCTTTTGCTTTTCTGCTTGTTTTGCTTTTCTATTATTTCTATTTGTTGCCTCGCTGTATTGTCTTTCTGATTTCCGATGTTTGGTACTTTGATTTTGAAATCTTTCTCCTATCTGATTGTAAATACCTGGGTAAGGATTTTTGTAGAGCTAACAGTCCATCACCAAGACGTTCACGGCTTGACAAAGCCTGCCTTTCACAGCCTTCCAAATGCATCGTGTTCCTCAGCTACTTGAATCTAAATCTGTACAGGAAGCGCTCTGGCCTTCTCCGCCTTCTCCTTTGACCCCATTGGCTGACTCTTCCTCCTAATCTTTAGCTCAAAGCAAATGGACCGCACACACGAATTGTCTGGCAGAATAGCTCAGCTGCAGGGAGGAGAAGAGAAAGATGGAGGAGACTTCTAAAGAAGGAATCAGTGTGTGTGTGTTTGTTTGTGAGTGAGTGAGTGAGTGAGTGGGGGTGGGGAGAAGTATTCAGATATTGGAAGCAGCTGCAGAATGGATGCTACATAATTCCTGCAAAATACATGCAGCTTCCAAATCCCTTATGCCATTTTAGCCTTCCCCATCAGTAATAGAATGACAGAGCATGCACGAGTGGTCAAGCCATATGAGATTCCCCTCCAATTAAATAAATGTGGGAAGTTGCAAGCATGTTGCCTATATTCTTGATGGGAATGCCATTCCTAAAGCCTCTGTACTGTGGAGTTGTCTTTAAGGGCAGACCCCAGTAGAATCTACTACAGCATTCTAACCTGAGGTAACCAGCTTTATTTATTTACAAAATTTGTATCTGGCCTTTCTGCCCTCACAAGGGCCCTACCTCCTTTTTTACAGGTGCATCAGCTTGCTTGTCAACAATAAAGCTGGATCCAGAATCATCCCAGTACATTCCTGAGATGTTGGTGTGCGGGGATGGTGGGGAAGAGGTGCAGCCGTGCCTCCTCCTAAGCCATTTCCTGCACACCCCCAGGACGTAAAAAGCCTTTAAAATGCTTTTTTCGTTTTCAACGGGGCTAAAAGGTGGCGTAACAACACTGTAACGCGTGGGGGCACTACCAGAGTGAAAGGGGTTAGGATGCTGCCTAAAGGCAACTGTGCCCCCCTGTAACACCCCAGGAATGCCTCCCTGGATCCCAGCAGGAGGACTTGCACTGCTGGAATGCTGCCAGGAGGCAGTGTTGGTGGCGGAGCCCCATGCAGCAGCGGGGTGTCCTTTACCCCAGGATAAATGGGCACTTATGTAGGCGCAGAGTCACGCCAGCTTTTATGCCAATTCCCTCCCTTCAGGATTGTTCTCTTAGTCTGCATTTAGGCAGAGGTCATCTGCTAGGGTTACCAGCACTGTTTCTGCCCCACAGCCTGATTTGAAACCAGACTGAAGAGGGTCTAGAGCAGACAATTTATCTTGGAAGGCCTGGAATTGTTCTGCAACTGCCTTTTCTATCATTTTGCCTGGGAAGGGCAAACTGGAGACTGGGAAATAGTTGGCCACATAATTTTTTATTTGCAATGATTTTTTAAGTCATGGGCGGATTACTGTTTTAGGGCACAAGGAAAGGTTTCCTGGGACAGTGGTTGATTTATAATGGACATTAGCAACTCATTGATATGATCTTTACATGCTTTAAGCCTCCAAGATGGCCAAGGGTCTAACACACAAGTGTAGGCCATTTATCTCCATAGGAGAATTTGTATATGTAGCGGCTTAGAGATGATGAATTTTTCCACAAATGGTAAACTGCGCAAAAGTTTTGTATAACCTCAGTTTTATGATTCAGCATTTCTGAGGTCAATAATTTACAGTAATAAGCAGTGGGGCTGACACCATGTTTGAGTGGGCTGAGTTAGATTTGGGCAAAAGAAAAAGAGACCTAAGCAGTGCACTATATAATTAACAAGAATTGAAATGTACTGTATGATGAGGAAGGTCTGGACAGGCCTGAAGCAGTTCAAGCAGTATGACAGATTTTTTTTTCCTACTAAAAAATGAGATTTCGGCAACTGTTTGAGACTACAGTTTCCCTGTTAGTTCACAGAGCAGAGAGCAGTGTAAGCAGCAATACAAACCTTTCTTCATATGCTGCCCCCTCCCACGTTTCTTGAAGAAATAATGTCTTCATAGGTCACTTTCCAGGAATATTCAGGCCTGGGCTTCAGATAGTGTTGGGCAGAAAAAGAGTGTCGGTTGCTACCCACAGCAGATGCTGGTTCTGCAATCTTGGTCTGACAAAGTTTTGGGTGATAGCTAGTTGGTCATGGCTGTTCGTTTTGATCTGTTGTTTCCAGAATTGACTTTATCTTGTTATTAGCTTGTTTTTGCTTATCCTCTGTGGTACTCAATTAGCAATTTACATACATTAAAATAGTCACGCATGCAATAGGATTGAAGCATGGGAGAGGAAGGGGACTCCCGGTCCCCAGGATCACAGAATCATAGAGTTGGAAGGGGTCATACTGTCCATCTAGTCCAACCCCCTGCTTAATGCAGGATCAGCCTAGAGCATCCCTGACATCCAGAGGCTTAACATTTATGTTAGCATTTACAGGCTTAACATATATGTGAGTGCTACTTTACACACACCAAACCTAGGGTGCCAGCCAGTATCCTTTTGGGGGTGGGAGTATTTGGGGAGTAGAGACTGGGGGAAATAGTGTTGCCTAATGCTCTAGGTACTCTCCTAATCTCTATGGCTGTGGAGATTCTTAGAACACTGTGTGATGCCATGAGTACCCAGAGGTGATGTCATGCACTGTACAACATTCCCCTCCCCAGATTCGCTCCCACCGCTTCACTAAGCGAGGAGGTCTAACCAAACCACAGTGCCATGTCTGGATATAAATATAAGCCAGGCAGTCACAAACATAAGGAGGTTACACAGAGGGAACTAAAACAGGATACAATACACCAATCAATCCTGCAATTTTCTAAACAGACCAGGTTTTTCTGCAGTCTGGTTCAGGCAATATACTAATTAGGGAAGTGGTTGAACAAAAACAGATGAAAATGATTTCAGTGGAGCTTGGATCCTCTAAAGTGTGAGCTACCTCCCCCCTTCCTGATGCAGTCTTCCATGCCCCCATGGGTCAGTGACTGCCCAGGAACATCATAGAGAAGTGGGGGAGGGACTGCAATGGGAGGGCACAGTTGCAAAAATCACCTTCCTCCCTTTATGTGAGTTGATGTGCCTTTTGTGAGGGGATAGGAGTCCCCGTCCAAGCTGCATATCTGAAATGGGTGAAGAAGAAAAACAGCAAAACAGAACAAACATCAGACCAGAGAATCCCAGCAGAACCATGGGGTCAATGTGGCAAGCCCAACACAACCAACGTCAAACCAGGGAATCCAGTTGTCATGCTGGGTAGGCAGTTTTAGTGCTACCCCTAAGATCTGCTCTCATTGCCTGGGAGAGCTGCTTCCCTCCCTCTCCCTCCCATTGCCCAGGAATTATATAAAATTTGGAGAAAAACAAGTGTGGGAGATTTAAAAATCCAGCTCCAAATATCCCCAAATATTTCCAGAATTTCCCAGGAACAAAATATTGTTATTCCAACCCCCCTCCCCCAAATATAACTCTAGATACACAAATATATGTGAAAAAATATGTGTTTTTCACATGTATATTGACTGGAAACATTCAAATGTACATCCCGAGTACTTACACAGACAGTTGTGCTACCACAGGAGACAGCCCATGTTCAGAACTAAGATTCAATCTACCACCATGATTGGCATGCAGGTTTTCCTTTCCAGACTCATATTTTTTGTCCTTTGTTGCTATCATCCATGACATATTCTGCCTTGTAATAGTATGCATATGGTTGGAATCTGAAAGCTCATTTGGGATGTAATGAGTTCAGGGTGGGGGAATCTGGGGGGGGATGTTTCCCCCCTCTATTTTTGCATGTTAAGCTATGCTGAGGAAGTATCAAAATAAAACGACAGCATAAAGGTTATTTTTGTAAAATGAGAATGCAGGCTAAAAGATCCGTTGACGTAACTGATCGTAGGCAAGACTCTGTCCCAGACTTCTGTATAAATAACCTGCTTGTGTGTGTGTGCAAGCACGAGTAAAGTGCCATCAAGTCACTGCTGACTTATGGTGACCCCTTATGGGGTTACCAAGACAAAAGGCTAACAGAGGTGGTTTGCCATTGCCTTCCCCTGCAACCCTGCATAGCAACTTTGGTATTCCTTGGTGGTCTCCCACCCAAATAATCAGAGCTGACCCCTCTTAGCTTCTGACATCTGATGAGATCGGGCTAGCCTGGGCCATTCAGGTCAAGGTATAAATACCCCATAGTCATCCAAAATGCCCTAATAGAAAATGGGCAAAATTAATTCCTGCTGTTAATTCTACAGGCTCAAGAGGAATTTTGCTAGACAGCAATAAATCATGATCTTTGGAAACAGTCACGCACATTCCTACTAAATACAACTCTGCTTTTCTCTATTTTCTTTTTACATGTTAACTAGAATGGGCTTAATTTCATAGGGTTATACATGGCCTTTCATATCCATTCATTCCTTTTAAGATATCCTTCCTAATATTAAATAGAATCATAAATAATGTTTCAGAAATAGTTTATATTTTAGTCTTAATAGTCGTACTTAAGACCAGCCTTCAATGACTGGTCCATAAATTGTCCCCTGAAAATTAACTGATAATGTAGAATCTTATAAGAAGGTGGGATGAGTCAGAGGGCAGAATACTAGGCCAAAAACGCATGCCCTTAACCCACTTTATTCCCTGTTTAAGCCAGGATCAAATTTACCGGGGCTGGGGGGGGAACTGTACGCATTACCTTGAAAAGCAGGGACAAAACTGTGCCAATCGATCCATGTAAACAGAAAATGCAGGAGACATGAAGTTCCTGTTTAGTTTGGTACCCCCCCACACCCCCGGTGATTGGTCTTTTCAAATTGACCAATGAGGGCCTTCCCTGCCCCAGGAAACGACCAATCACTAGGGGTGGGGGTGTTGCAAGCTAAACAGGAATTGTGCACATCTCCCGCACTTTCTGTTTACATGGATGGATTTGCACACAGTTTCGTCCCTGATTTTCAAGGTAATGCATACAGTTTCCCCCCAGCCCGGGTCAATTTGTTCCTGGCTGAAACGGGGAATAAAGTGGGTTAAGGGACCATGCGTTTTTGGCCCTAGACTGTAATTTAAAGAACTCTTGGCTTAATTTCTGGCTATACTGGACATTTCTAAATATCAGTGAATCTAAACTTTACTAGGACTTCCTAAATCTCTATGGAATTATGAAGAGAAAATCTATAAATGCTTTGGAGCCATTTATGAAACTCTTGTGTGGGGCTTTCATGGGCGTTGGTGGGATCATTTAGTGCAACATATTTGATCCAGCCATGTAATGCTTTTTGCACATCCTAATCCAACCCCTTGTTTTTGGGCACAGTAAGTATAAACCATTGAGGGCTATCCTGGATTACATCTATGATTGCCAGCTCCAAGTTGGGAAATACCTGGAGATTTTGGGGGTGGAGTCTGAGGAGGGCAGGGTTTGGGGAGGGGAGGGACTTCAATGAGGTATAATGCCATAGAGTCCACCTTCCAAAGCAGCCATTTTCTCTAGGTGAACTGATCTCTGTAGCCTGTAGATCAGTTGTCATCCCAGGAGAGCGCCAGCCACCACCTGGAGGTTAAAGAGAAATCACAGCAGCTATGAACATTAAATGAATAAATAAGTGTCGATAATGCAGCAAATGTGTGTATATCTCCATTCATTAATTATAAAGACAATAACATGTAAATACAAAGAAATCTTACTAGCTAAGTGCACCTAACTGTGACTACAAGCAACAAAACAATGAACCATATTGCATCATAGATTAAACAATGTCCATAGAGCAGAAGTATGTTGCAATTACTGCCGATCAATATATTAGACCAGTATGATCTGCCCAATATAGTGACTTAATCATCATAAGAAACCACCTGGAGGTTGGCAGCCTGTTATATCCTCTTCTGAAAAAGACTCATAAAAGGACTAGATGCAAAGAAGGACAAAGTTTTTGGATAGAAGAGGAAATTAGAGCCAGGTGAAGCTTTTTCAGCTTCGTTTACCAACGAAGTAGTCAGAGAAAAGGCAAAAATCAAAGTGTTGCTGAAAAAATAGAACCAGATGAATGCTGGGTGTTTACAGGGAATTGCATAATGAAAAGGAAGGTGAAATTTTGGGGGTCAAGTTCAACTTTTTGTCTACTAGAATAAAATTCTAGCGCCAGTTTACATTTGCAAAACAGCTTGCACAGGTAAAACAATATGTGATACCTTTGAACATTGGGCTAGATCCTATTATTTCCACCAGCTCAGGGACAATTTTGCCAACAGACAGGTGTGTTTTATTTTGTTTTTGCCAATTCCCTCTCTCCTTACAGTCCCATACATCACAGCCATATTGTTCTTAGTGGGACTCTGGAGCCCAGAGACAGCAGTTTTGGCAGGCACAGGGGACTACAGTGGGACAGTGGGGAGGAAGAAAATGTGTGTTCTGTAAGCAGAGCTCTGCTAGCAGATCACAAGACTGAGCCCATTCTTGCCAAAAGCTATAATGGTAAAACTAATCATTCCAGAGCACAGTGGGAACAGTAGTGCCCAAACAGCTCTCTAGGTTCCCAAATGCGTTCCAAATGCCTGGGCTAGACTAGAAACCAGAATGCTGAAGGTGCAAGCCAGGGTTTGCATGACATCCATCCAGCTATGGTTGAAAGGAATATTGAACCCTCGAGAGCTTTCCCCTTTGATATTCCAGGACAAATTCCAAGCAAGCTGGTTGAGGACTGTCAGTAAAAGAATCAATATTCTGGGTTTATCTCCACAGGCACTGCTGAAAAGTGGGTATGAATGTGGGAAAGATATTATTTAATGGAGGGTGGAAGACATCGAGCATCAAACAGACCTCACCAGAGCCCCAAACTTAAAATGTCAGTCGAGCATTAAATACGTGGTTGCCCTGGCAGCTTATTTAACCCAAACTAGGGTTCAACTATAGTAGAAGAGCATTTACCTTGGCAAGGGGCACAGCACTTCCTTCTGCCGTGCTAGCAGGGAGATTCAAAAAGATCCCATACTCACAAAGATTATGTTTCTGCTCACTGGGAGACGTGGAAACTATGAAGCACATGCTTCTGAGATGTCCATATTATAAGGAGGCCAGATTAAAATATCTTCAGCCAGTGCTAGATGGATTTCTCAATGAATCTGATGTGGCTAAATTAGAATATATGTTGTCCGATAAAAACCACTGGGTATCCAGACAAGTAGCTAAATTCTGTCTTGGGATATGTAAGACACGGGGAAATGATACCAAAGTTGATGCAGAGTTTTAAACCCTTTGATTAGTTCAAATGATCATGTAGCCACTTTTTTCTTGTATTGAATTACAGGTTATTTTTTGTTGTATTGAATTACTGCTGTTTTAACGACGTTTTAACTCTGTAATACTGGTCAAAGAGCACAATAAATTATTATACAGTAGTGCCCAAAGCAAAATCAAGCATTATGGGATTGTGATGACAATGCATGTTGGTTTATAGCCATCCTAAGAAAGGGAGTTCAGCAAGTATTATGCACAAAAATAAAACATTACTAAGGACTTTTTCGCACAAATGGTTAACAGCATTTCATGCTGTCAAAAGCTCTGTTTGTTTTTTCATTTCCGCACATTTTTCCTCCCTTTGATGTCAGAAACATTTTCCAAACATTTTTCCGTTGTTTTCCTGAGCCCTTTAACCATGATGTTATTTTCCTCTGCTTCCGAGCTAGCTGTCCTCCAGCATGCGA